>NW_024070194.1:25844874-26148317 GCF_014754425.2 Oryx dammah | reverse complement strand
ATGGAGGGGCCACGGGATGTGTGGCGGAAGCGCGGCCCCCACCTGTTTTGTTCCTGTTTTGTTCCTGTTTACGCTAGCCCACTCTCCCTTCCCTGCTCCAGTCGGCCCTGTCAGGATCCCTCATTTGGAAGCTTAATCATATCAGCGAGCTTACCGCATTGCATGTGTAATGACTTGTTTACCAGTCTGTGCCGGCTGCCTCTGCCAGACTGGGCTCTCCCTAAGGACAGGGGCCGTGGCGTGTTCTTGTTTGCCTCTCTTCCTGCTCCCACACACTGCCTGGCACAGAGCGAACCCGACTAATTGCATATGAACTCTCATCTACTTCACAAAGGTGTCTCGGTCCACCAACCGGTCCCCAAGCTCCTTAGGAGAGTATTCATGGCATCTTCTGCTTCTCCCCACTCTAAGGGCATAACTCTGACACACATAAGCTGAATCCCATTCAACCATGAGTAAGAGGTGGTCTGGACATCTGGGCCCCTCTCTCTTTTAGGAAACTGTCTCTCCTCTACTCTTAAAGGTCCCAACCCATCCTTCCTTACAAGGGCAGGTGTGTGACTTAGACCTGGTCACCCAAGTCCCCAGTGATTGGTTCCAGAGAAACACCTGCTCCCAACTAGGCCACCCAGTCTTAGGGATCTGGGGTTACAGAAAGGAGTCAAGCATATTCAGGCAAGGCAGGTCCTAGAGGAACCAGTGATGATGCCCCAGGAGCAGATCCAAGCGATGGACAGAAACTGAATCCGGGTGACATCATTCATACCCCTAGATCCAGCCAAGCCTGAAGCCCCTTTCTCTGTTCCCTGAGATAATGTTTCTGTCTAGGCCAATTTAAATTGAGTCTCTTTCCTCACAACCCAAAGATACAGGCATCCACTGCTGGTAGCAGCATTTCAGAATAAGATAAACAAAGTGTCTGTTTGGGGATAGTCAAAGCTTGCAAAAAGAAACATTGCTATCATATTCTCTGCAAGTCTTCTCATTTTATTCCAGGAGTCTGGACTGTGGCCCCAGATCCCACACTAAACCAGAGAAGGCTGAGACATTCATCTCTCCATACATTCATCTCACATGTCTCTCCAGACATTCATCTCATCCATAATGAGGGATGAAGATACCACTCAGGTTTTGACTAAAGCCTCACATATTGCTGTTTGCTTGGTCAAGTTCCCAGGTGGCCTGAGCATTCTGGGAGGTAGCTGAGTAATGCTCAGAGCTCAGCAGCCTGCAAATCAATTAATCTCTTCTGCAAATTGCTCACCAGGTCTAATGAATTGGCTCAGCACAGAGGAAGTCCTGTGTGGCCTTGTGTCCTCTGCAGTGACGGACTTCTCTCGGAGCAGACCGAGGCATCGTGCCTCAGCCGAGGAACAAATCTATTAATATTTGGAGAGAACATCAAATTGTACCCAGTGGATTTAAAGTTTGCTCAAGAGAAACTCACTTCTCTGTGATTTCAAAACAAGATAGTCTATTCATCCCTCCGTGTTTTTTTCCACCAGATTCGGCCAGCCTTCCTCACAGTCTCTCTGGCAGTGGACCCCCTCCCTGCAGTGAGATGCAAGGTTGGGGTGGAAAAGCCCTCCTGGTAACAGGCTTTCCAGTTAGCGTCTGTTACACATCTTGGGATTTTTTTAAGCTTGATAAGATCAAAGAAGGAAAAGGTACTCTAATATGGTACTGATGGGACTGTGAAATAGAAAGCAAGTTGGAAATATCTGCTAAAAATGTGCAACATGACTAAACTACAGTGAGGTATCACCTCACACAGGTCAGACTGGCCATCATCAGAAAGTCTACAAACAATAAATGCTGGAGGGGGTGTGAAGAAAAGGAAAGCCTCCTCCATGTAAACTGGGGCAGCTACTCTACAGAACATGGGCCTCCCCCTTGGCTCAGATGGTAAAGAATCTTCCTGAAGTGCAGGAGACCCAAGTTCAATCTCTAGGTCAGGAAGATCCCCTGGAGGAGAAAATGGCAGCCACTCCACTATTCTTGCCTAGAGAATTCCATGGACAGAGGAGCCTGGCAGGCTACAATCCGTGGAGTTTAGAAGAGTCGGACATGACTGAGCAGCTAACACTTTCACTTTCACTACAGAGAACAGTATGGAAGTTCCTCAAAACACTAAAAAATAGAGCTACCATATGATCCTGCAATCCCACGCCTGGGCATATATGTGGAGAAAATAATTCAGAGAAATACATGCATCCCAATGTCCACTGCAGCACTTACAACAGCCAAGACATGGAAGGAACCTCAATGTCCATCAATAGATGAATGGATAAAGAAGGTGTGGTGTATGTATACACACTGGAATATTACTCAGCCATAAAAAGGAATGAAATAATGCCATTTGCAGCAACGTGGATGGACCTAGAGATTATCCTACAAAGTGAAATAAGTCAGACAAACATCATACAATACCATGTATATGTGAAATCTAAGAAAATGGTACAAATGAACTTATTTACAAAAGAGAAACAGACTCACAGACATAGAAAACAAACTTACAGTTACCAAAAGGGAAAGAGAGGGGAGGGGAAAGTAAGGAGATTATATATATACACTACTATACGTAAGTAGATAGTCAACGTACACGTACTACTATTCATAAAGTAGATAATCAACAAGGACCTACTGTATAACACAGGGAACTGTACTTAATACTCTGTAATAACTTATGGAAAAAGAATCTGAAAAAGAATAGATACATATATCCCTTATATGTATGTATGACAGAATTACTTTGCTGTACACCAGAAATTAACGCATTATAAATCAATATTCCAATATAAAATAAAGTATTTTAAACGTGCAACATAACAAAGACTCAGCAATTCTTCTTGGGTCTTCCCTAGAGAAACCCCCTACTTGGGCCTGGGAGTCACGGACAGTGTGGGCCCATGTGAAGTACTGGGAATAAGAAGAACTATTCATTGTTAAGAGAATGACTGCCTAAAGTCACAGCAGCCCCACCCAGAGAGACTCCGTCCCTATTTACAAGGCTGAGATTGCTCTGTATGTATTAACAGTATGGGAAGACCACAAAATGGCATTGAGTAAAACGAGGCAAGTTGCACAATGAGATGGGTAGTGTTGTATAATTCCTATTAGACACAGACACACACACACACATGCACAGAAACAACACTCTGGCAGGTGCCTTCCTATCCCAAACTGTAGTTTCATCTGGGGGGGCTGGGGGAGCATGGGGAATGGGGGTGGTGGTCAAAGTGAACATGAGCCTCATTACCATAATTGAATGTGTTAAAAGATGTATGATTCATCATTACTCACATAATTAAAAACTAAACTTTTCTGTTCCTCTAGGTGGAGCATCCCTGTTTTCCAATTTCATTTTCAACACAAACCTGCCCAATTTGTTTCAGGAACTTCCTCCTCTGCCTCCTAGCGTCTACTCTACCTGCCCCAATCAGTTCTCCACATTCACCTACAATGGCTGGTCTGCTCTCTGCCCTCCTCATCCTCCAATGGCCCCTCACTGTCCTCAGGAGAAGGATGAGCCCCCACCCAGGTCTCAGATGCTCCTGGTCCCTCCTCCTCCTCTCTCTGCACCCTGGGCATTTCCCATCATCCCTCCTTTGGTCACAGAAGGCTCTGGGTCAGCATCTCAGACTTATAAATGCAGAGTCTGAACCTGCCTAGGACACCTCTGACACCACTAAGCTCCCACCCCCATGAGGCAGAAAAAGTTCAGTCTTCAAGAAGGGTCTTTGCAGAATGTTGGTCCACAGCTTCTACAGCCCAACTCTCATGAACATAGAGTTTAAATTGATACAGGCGAAGGTCTTACAAGAGATGAGGAAATCCTAGCTAAGACAGCAGAAGCCAAGGGGATGTTATTGACAGAGTAAAGCAGATGTGACAGCACAAGAAAGTCCAGGGAGGGACTCAGACCCCCATTGGGGGGTGAGTCACAAGCTTAGCATTAAATAAAATGGAATCACCCAATGAAAAGGTTGTTCTCCCTACAACCCTCTCATCAGGGAAAGAAAGTCCCAGTTGGATGCTTATGTATCTCTAATGTCTCCTTAAGTCTTCCAGGTCGCTTTTTAAGCAAAGAGAGTGTATCTAGGGCTCTCGCCCACAACCATCTAGACAGAATTTATTTGCCAGGAAAACATGTTCATAGTGTTTTCTTTCTATAAAGTTCTCTTAATGGCATGTGATACTGGCTTTCCATTTCCAGCATTGATAAACAGTTTCTATTGAAATACAAGAATTTATGGGTTTTGCCAGTGAGCTTAAGTGGATCACATAAGCAAATAATCACACAGATGACATGCAGATGGGACATTTCTGAAGATGGTCCATGAATTATTGAATTTAGGAAACACCGTGTACCCCGGATTCATCATCTGGGTGGCACTGGATGACTTGGAGACTTTGAGTCTCAGTTTCTCCCTCTGAAAATGAAAATGAATCATCTCAAGTCTGTTGGGGGGATTAGATGTGGGTGCAGCTCCTGAACTGAAAGTGCCTTCTGAGTTTAGTTATTGGGAGATTTCTCTAAAATCTCACTTTGAAATGTTACCCTGAATCTCACGGTGTTTACTGCCAGAAGCCACGCCAGCTGCAGGAAATTGCAAAACCAGAAACTCTATGGAGTTCTTATCGTTCAATAAAGCATCTCTTTCAATCAATATGACTTCAGATGTGTCATCTGGGCACAGGGCCACGCTGGGCTCCTCTTCAGCGTTCCAATTTTAGTCTGTGTACCAGCAGAAGCAGCACGACTTCCAATGTGCCCACAAAAGTCCGAATAATTAACCTCAACCACATCAGCGTTCTCCATTCAGTTCCACGAAATGTGTTTCTAAGGAAATGTATAAGAACACTCTTTATACCAAAGAGTGTTTTAGTGTATCCGCACATCAGAGTACATAGAACAGGATTCAGTTAATGGAGCAGGTCCTTTTGACACAAAGGATTTCAATAATAAAAAATAAATAAAAGCTGATATGTCATCTACTAGAGAGAAAGAAATGTGCACGTAAACACAAAAACAGGACAAATCTCATTACGAGATTCTTTTTTGCAGCCCAGGGTCAATAACTGCAATATTAGGAAAAGGGTAATAGGCTGACTGCTGATGAGTTTTAAGCTCCTGGAGACTAGAATGTCCCATTTGAAATGCAAATAGAATTGAATGATGTTGAGTTCATCCCCGCTGCTCCCCATGTTCTGAAAAGTATTCTTTTCAGAGCAGTGACCTCATCAGGAGAAACACATCAGGAACTGTATAACCACAACAGAAGCGAATCGGTACTGGCTTTTGCTCAGGTAGTTTCAGCCACTTTGTATGGACATGTGAGTTTTCAGTGACTTTTTCTAATGGAAAAATAATACTCCAACGTGAGAAGACAAATGTGCAAGCGGTCACACAACACATACCTGCAAAGCTTCCTTTCCTAAGTCCCTAAGACCCTAACCTGGGAAAAAAACAGATCATTTTCAGGACAAGGCTTAGTAGTGAACTTCTCCTTCAGGTACAAAAGATGGCCTTTTACTGACGTCAATTACATGGAATAATCGCAAAATGGAAAACAACTCCCCCAGTTCTTCAAATGGCATCAGGCAGATAGGTGCTCAGGTGAGAAGAGAAAGCACTCCAGCAGGGACCTATTGCACATTTAACCTAAACCCTGATTTCTGAAACACGACCTCCCACACCACGCAGAAGACACAACTCCAATATCTTAGTTAATCCCCCAACAAGCCAATCCATTAAGACATCGTCACAACTTCAGACACTTAACACAGAAACTAAATGGCACACACCTCATGGGCATGCAGGGACATTTGAAAATTCCTCGCTAGAAACTGCTGTTTGTTGTCAGGGCAGCCTGGATGGATGGATTACCTTTTTGCTTACCCTCCTTGCCCTCAGAGGTTGTCAAACATGTTATGCATAAGAACCTCTGTTCAGAGTTGTAGACACCATTCCTATTCTTATGCTTGATAAGTGTCTGGTAAGTCAAGGCTACTTGAAATCTACAAAGAAACTTCCAGCTCCCCTCAGTCCTTTGCTGGAAACTTAGATGGTGGATCACTGAATTTAGGTTTTAAACAAGTTCATGAACATCACTAATTATTAGAATAATGCAAACTGAAACTACAATGAGAAATCACCTCATACCAATCAGAATGACCATCATCAGAAAGTCTACAAATAATAAATGCTAGAGAGAGTGTGGAGAAAAGGAAACCCTCCTACACTGTTGGTAGGTATGTAAATTGGTGTAGCCATTATGGAGAACAGTATGGAGGTTCCTTGAAAAACTAAAAATAGAGCTGTCATATGACCCAGCAATCCCACTCCTGGGCATATACCCAGAGAAAAATCATAGTTCGAAAGATACATATACCCCAGTGTTCACTGCATCACTGTTTACAGTAACTAAGACATGGAAGCAACTAAATGTCCATCAGTAGATGAATGGATAAAGAAGATGTGGTATATATACGTGTGTGTGTGTGTGTGTGTGTGTATGCAATGAAATACTATGGGACCATGAAAAAAAATGAAATATTATTTGCAGCAACATGGATACAACTAGAGATTATCATACTATGTGAAGTATGTAAAAAAGAGAAAGACAAATACCCTATCATATCACCTACATTTGGAATCTAAAATATGACGCAAATGAACCTATCTATGAAACCGAAACAGAATCAGGGACTTAGAGGATAAACTAGTGGTTGCCAAGCCACTAGTTTGGGAGGAGAGAGTTGGATTGGAAGTTTGGGATTGGCAGCTGCAAGCTATTACATACAGAATGGATGAACAACAAGGTCCTACTGTATAGCACAGGAAACTGTATTCAACATCCTGTGATAAACCATCACAGAAAGGAATATGAAAAAAATTTAAATAAATAAAAGGCATGTGACATTCATACCAGGAGAATGAAATAATGCCATTTGCAGCAACATGGATGGAACTGGAGATTATCATACTAGGCGAAGTCAGTCAGAGAAAGACAAATATCATATGATACCAGATACCACTTATACGTGGAATCTAAAAAAATAAAAAGATACAATATCACTAATATTTATAAAAGAGAAACAGATTCACAGACATAGAAAACAAACTTATGGTTACCAAAGGGGAAAGATGAGGGAGAGGGAAAAAGTGGGAGTTTGAGATTGACATAGACACACTACTATATTTAAAACAAATAACCAACAAGGACCTACTGTATGGCACAGGAGACTCTGCTCAATATACTATAATAGCCTAAATGGGAAAAGAATTTGAAAAGAATAGATATATGTACACGTATAACAGAACCACTTGGCTATCTATACACCTGAAACTAATACAACATTGTAAATCAGCTATACGCACGCTAAGTCACTTCAGTCGTGTCTGACTCTTTGCAACCATATGCATTGTATAGTCCAATATAAAATAAGATTTTTAAAAATATATTATTAAATTCAGTGGTGTTGGAAAGTCAAAAAAATAAAAATAAAAAGTTCAGTTCTCAGAAGAGTCTCAAAGATGCCAATTATCATAAAATCTTATAAATTAGGTCTCCATCCTTCATAACTCCTCTGGCCTTCTGCTTGCAGAAGACTTCACTGCCAAGCCATCTGTTAATTCGAATGATTAGTCCCAAGTTATTGGAATAGTTGAAAGAGGGAAATTAAGCATCCTTTTAAAAAATATTTTTCAAAAACATCCTCTCTCTCATCTTCATAAATTATTGACAGGAAGATTCTCCAAAAATAAAAAGGAGAAAGAATCCATAACAAAATCTTATTTCAGCCCCTGGACACAAGTATTCCTGGCCACTTCTTTGAAAATGTTTTGCTGATTTAGCTGACCTTCAAGGATGAGGGCCAAAGGTTTTCTTTCCCAGATTTGAATTGGGAAATTCCACCCTGCACCCCCATCAAAAGATTAGTCTCCATTTCATTGCTGGGTTTCAAATTCCCCCACATTATAGCCCCTCAGATCACCCCAAACAAATCACCCTATCATTGTCATGCTGAGGAAACCAGGTCCTCCCCACTCAAAAATATACACGTTTGCACGCACTCACAAAATCATGTGTGCACACTTGCGCGTGTGCATGCACACACACACACACACACACAGTGGGGTCAGTTCTCTCACCAAGAAGCCAGCTCTGATCTCTCTAACCAGGACCTGCCAGGTCAAAGAAGACAAGAAAGTTGTTTGTAAATCATGGGTGACCAAGGACTACCTCTAGGTTCCTTTGAAGTTATTAACGGCACTCCATCTTCAGACACCCAACACTTTCAGAGTGTCTGTCACTCTGCTGTGAAATATTGGCTTTGGGTGGTGGTGGCAGTAAGCTCTCTGAGCTCCTTTGATTCCCAGGGGGTGTTTATTTTAACGCATTCCACCCCCTCTCCAACGCAATGGTGTCCATAATGGCCCATTCACCCCATGCTTGCTGGTTTATCCGACCTGACATCCCTGCTCCATCTTTGACACTTCAATCAGGAATGAGAGGTGATTAATATTCCCTGGGGCCAATGCTTAGACGACACCCCACAGACTCCCACTGCCCTTAATGGACACACTCCATGTGCTTCATAATTGTGGGGGAGGAAGCCCTTTGAAAATGGGCACCTGTGACCCAGACCTCTGGCTCAACTAACTGTTCCAACAACAAACACGAAAGCACAGTCATCTGTTATTACCACCTGCTCTGCTGCTGCAACATTATTACCTACATAGGGGTGGGGGTGGAAGGGGACTATGTTCCCAGTGGGCTTTGCCCTGCGTTTGGCCTCCCAATCTTAGCTCCACATTTAGATTTTGTTTCTGATTTTTCTTTTCTGTTTGGGGCTGGTTTTATCCCCCATTCCCTGGGTTTTGGTAGAACAGGCTGGTGTTGAGATCAGAAAGCTACCAAGTGTGATGTTCTCAACATGGAGTGGCAGGGCTGGTCCCTGAGGTCGAGAGAAGCTTTTGAAGGGAAGACAGGATGAGGAGGACCATGAAAGATCAGAGACTTTCCAGCTGGTCTCTCCACCAGTACTGAGGCCCCTGGGTCACCATGAGCACACGGGGTACACGTGCATCTTAGGAAGAAGCGACCACATCCATTGGAGGACATATGGAAGATGCCCCCACCCTCTTGGGAGGAGAGAAGAGCTCCCTGCTTTGGGCTGTCAGTTCCCCAGGCAGAGCAAAGGGCTGGACCAACAGGTGGTGACTGCATTTCAACCACATGTGGAGCCCTGCCTGCCCTCATCCAGACTGCCACCAGGTCTTTCTCCCAAAGAGAAGCTAAGGGGGCCTCCTGACCCAGCACACCAGTCTCAGGATTGAAGCTCACTTGGACCACATGCCTGCAGGTGTGAATATGTCCTACTGGGAGGTGGGCTGCATGATCCTGTTTTAATGAATACATATTGATTTAGGTTTATAGAGAACTTTCCTGCCAAAGCAATTTGCACACAAGGAGAGCACAGACGATGAGTGTCCATGCATGCCACTGCCTTTTCCACTTAGAATCACATTTTGAGGTCCCTTCTGTTGGTTCTCAGATGGGGGAAAAATTGTTGAGGTGGTTCGTGATTGAATTGTGCCTATCCCTCCAAAACATATATATCCAAGTCCTAAACCCACAGAACCTGTGACTGTGACCTTACTTGGGAAAACATCTTTGCACATGAAATTAAATTGTGAATCTCAAGATAAGATCATCCTGGATTTCAGGTAAGCCCTAAGTCCAATGGCAAGTGTCCTTATAAGAGAAATACAGGAGAACATTTGACCCACAGAAACACAGGAGAGAAGCTGGGTGAAGATGAAAGCAGAGACTGGAGGGGTGCAATCACAAGCCAAGGATGCCTGGAGCCCCCAGAAACTGGGAGGCTGGGTAGGATCCTCTTCTGGAGGCTCTGGAGAGATTGGCAGCTTCTGGCATCCAGAACTGAGAAAGAATACATTATTGTTATTTTAAACCACCGCGTTTGTGGCAATTTCTCTTGCAGCCTGAAGCAATTTACCAATCCAGAGAGCATCTGTTCTATTCCCCCTACGTCTGAACATCCAGAAGAAGCCATCTCTCTGCTGAGAAATCGCCCCCTTGGGCTCCTCCCTGAAACGCTGACCTCATCCTTCACTAAACAACAGGGACATTGAGTACCATGCACCCCAAGTGCTCTTGGCACTCAGCATATGCCGGACCCTACACATGTGTGCGTGCTTAGCCCCTCAGTCGTGTCCAGCTCTCTGCGACCCCATGGACTGTAGGCTGTCAGGCTCCTCTGCCCATGGGATTTCCAGGCAGCAATACCAGAATGGGTTGCCATTTCCTCCTCCAGGGGACCTTCCCTCACCCAGGGATTGTACCCATGTCTCCTGCATTGGCAGGTGGATTCTTTACCACCAAGCCACCTGGGAACCCCCAGACCTTACACACGTATGCTTATTATGCTCCAGAGCTAAGAATCAACATTTCTCATCTACTTTAGAGTCTGAGAGTTCCTTGCTGTACGCAACCTTGCTCAACCCTCACCCTGAGCCACTGTGAGGGTAAGACCTCTATCAGAGTCCTCTCTATAGACAGAAGGTTCCCAGGAGGGAGCTCGCTGACTTCCAGTGTCACTCTGCACATGATTGAAGCAAAGGATAGACTGCGAGCCTGTCTGTCTGTCTGTCTTTACCCTGTACCTCATTCATCAAGGGCAGGCATTGTCTTCTTATCCTTTTCAGTTCTGAGCATGGAGCTTAGGAATAGAAACATGGTGGCTGACTTGAGTTTCCAGGACCAGCTTGACTCAGCTTTCTATGGTGCTGGGAAGAGAGCTGGTGGGAAAGCACTGCCATTTGGGGCAATTGGCAAAATTCTGGTGGATTCTGTTGGGCTTTCTTGGGGGTGATATCACCCAAGCACACCCTAATGGGCAGGTCCCTGGATTGGATCTCCTTGAGAAGGAGGCAAGTAATGGAGTTCAACGTGAGGAATCACAGAAAATGAAGAAAGGGCAAAGCCCGGTCCCCTGACTGCATTTTTGTCTAGCCCGCTGCTCACCAACAAGGTCTTAACTCTTGATGTTCCATCAGAAGACAGTGCTTTTCCTTCCACAACTGGTCATCCATTGGAGCAAATACCTACTTTGACTTAAACTCTCATTGAGGAAAAAAACGAGTCCTCATCCTTGCCTAGAAGAGGGCACGGGGATTGCAAGGGTGGGGCGAGGGGTCGAGGGGCAGCATGGAAGCACTATCTTCCTGAGGGGGTGGTGGGGCTTCACAGAGGCTAAGAAGAGGGGACCCTAACCAACTGTCCCCACCAGCAGGCAGAACCCCGGGTCAGCCCTTGAGCCAGACAGACAACAATCAGCCACAAAAGACAGTTCATTCAGTCACCACTGGCCAGATGGGACCCCACCACCTTCCCACACAGGGTCTTGGTCTGCCTCCATCAAAACACTGCCCACAAGGCTAAGGCTGGGTGCACAAATGCCCAGTGGAGGGAGGAAGGGGGGAAACTGCAGTCCAGAGAAGTGAAGTGACTTGCCCAGTGATTGTAACTCAAAATAGCCCATTTCCAGGAAGCAATCTCCATTAGTTCAGCCTTTGTTTACTTCCGAGCATCACGAAGAGCCCCTTTTGTAAGCCACCCATGGAAGCAATGTTCCCAGCCACTCTCTCATTACAACTCCTCCTGCTACTTTTATTTCATACTCACTCGAAAGCCCATCCATTGACCCATTTAGCCTCACAGTGGCCATGCAGAAAGAGTCCAGTGAGCTTCTTGAAGATGGGGGGAAGATGGAGGCACCCAGAGTTCTGACTCAGGCCCTCCATACTCAAGGATGTTTGTTGCATCTCAATGTTGATTCCCAGTATCCCCACCCAGGACCCTCTCCCCCAGTTTAGGGCCTTGACCGCCCCACAGAAGTAACACTTCTGTCATCACCCCATAAGCATCCATACCCTTGCTGGATGTCAGGCTTCAGACATCAAGGACAGTTGCCTCTGTTCATTTCACGTCCCCAGCAGCATGGTGCCCAGTTTGGATCCACCTCTAAGGAGAGCAAGTCTTACCTGCCATTTCTGAAGAAGCCTGCCCTTGGGTCCTGCAGGAGTCCAGGCCCTTGGCTCGGGGTGGGTGGCCATCTTTTCTCAGAACCCAGTGTGGCTTCTGCAGTCTAGTGACTCTCAGCTGGACACGACTCTGCAGGAAATTCCCTCTGTACCTGGGGAACGAGAAGCACAGGTGGCATGAGCACCCTGGAAAGCCTGTGCCATGGAGCTCGTGGGCACAGAAATTCCAATTGAGATGCTCAGAGGGAAAAGTCCAGGTTCCCATGGGGAGTCTCGGAGAGCACAAAGGGCATGAGGTCCAGGCAGCTCGGCAGCTCTCAGGAACCCCTCTTTCTTCCAATCCTCATTCTCCTGCCAGGATGTGAGAATGACAACAGGACACAATTCAGGCAGCTCTTGTAAGCATGAAATGAGACAGCATCTGGAAAATGCTTCCCACACCACCTAGCACACAGCACGTGCTTAATCAAGGTCAGTTGCTGTAATTAAACACTGAATATATGACCTTGACTACTTATGTGACAGGCTGTCCAGTGGAACTTTATACAGTAATGAAAGCCTTCTATACTCTGCATTGACCAACATGGTAGCCACTAACCATAGGCATCTCTGTAGTGACTGAAATGTAGTTCATATGTCTGAGGAACTGAGCTTTCTGGTCAATTTCATTTTAACGGGTTTAAAGAGCCACAAGTGACTAGTAGCTACCGTTATTGGACTGGTTGGGTCCAAAGGGTCTCTTCTGATCCAGGTCATCTGGTCTAACCTCCAAAACAGAGCCTTCACATCCCGGGGGAGGGGAGGTGTGTAACAAGGGCAGAGAAAGAAAATACTGAGCTTCTCAACATTGCTAACTATTAGAGAAAAGCCAATCAAAACTGCATGAAGTACCACTTCACACCAGTCAGAATAGCCCTCATTAAAAAGTCTACAAATAAGTAAAAATCAAAATTGAAAAAAAAAAAAGTCTACAAATAACAAATGCTGGAGAGGGTGTGGAGAAAAGGGAACCCTCCTGCACAGTTGTGGAAATGTGCACCACTGGTGCAGCCACTATAGGAAACAGTGTGGAGATTCCATTTAAAAAAAAAACCTAAAAATTGAGCTACTATAAGCTCCAGCAATCCCATTCCTCGGCATATATCCAGATGAAACCCTAATTTGAAGAGATACAGGCACCGCTGTGTTCTTAGCAGCACTGTTCACAATACTCGAGACATGGAAACAACCTCAATATCTATCAACAGATGAAGGGATAAAAAAAAGATGTGGTGTGGGTTTATACATATAGTGGAATACTACTCAGCCGTAAAAAAGAATGAAATAATGCCATTGCCGTGACACCGATGAACCTAGAAAATGTCACACTAAGTAAAGTAAGTCATAAAGAGAAAGACAAAGACCATGTGATATCACTTACATGTGGAATCTGAAATAGGACACAGATGAAAACTCATCTATGGAACAGACTCACAGACATAGAGAAGAGATTTGTGGTTGCCAAGAGTTAGGGTGCGTGTGGGAGTTTGGAATTGGTAGATGCAAACGATTATATATAAGATGGATAAACAACAAGGTGCGACTGAAGAGCATGAGGAATATTCAATATCCCGTGACAAACCATACTGGAGAAGAATAGAAAAAAGAATGTATATAGTTGTTGTTTAGTTGCTAAGTCGTGTCCAACTCCTTTTGCCACCCCACGGACTTAGCCTGCCAGGCTCCTCTGTTCGTGGGATTTCCCAAACAGGAATACTGGAGTAAGTTGCCATCTATTTCTCCAGAGGATCTTCCCCATGCACATATTGAACCCACATCTCCTGCACTGCAGCCAAATTTTTATTGCTGAGCTGCAAAAGCCTATGTATATAAACTGATTCAATTTGCTGTGCAGCAGAAATTAACACAACACTATAAATCAACACTACTTCAACAATTTTTTTAAAAAATACTGAGCTCCTGTTTACAGTTATTTTCACCTAGAGTTTCTTATATCTATCGCTGCATGCCCTTTATAATGTACATAATACTTTAGGGGAGTAGAGCATATGTATAATTAACTGGTAAATAAACAGTTATGCATTTCTTGCTGCTGCTACTGCTAAGTCACTTCAGTCGTGTCCGACTCTGTGCAACCCCATAGACGGCAGCCCACCAGGCTCCTCTGTCCCTGGGATTCTCCAGGCAAGAACACTGGAGCGGGTTGCCACTTCCTTCTCCATGCATTTCTTGGGTGCAGGCTAAAAATGTTTTACCAGTAGGAATGTGCAGCCAAAAGCAGACCAGCAAGCTAGTCTAGCACCCCCTCGTGGCAGGTGAAGGAACTGAAAGACAGACCAACCACCTGTCACGTGCCCTGACTTGCAACCCTGTAGCCTGCTGGGACTCTTGACTCAGGTCCCTGCACCATTTTGACCATTATCAGTGGTCAGCTCTTTGAAAAGACATCTGCACCGCTTCTAGCTGCCTGGTCAAGCTACAAGGTCTCCCTTCCCAAGGCTCAGTTTACAAGAATTCTGTCCCCACCATGATGCTCTTAAGAACCACCTGGTGGCAGAGGAAGGTGAGGCAACCTGCTTGGTGAGTTTCCTTTCTCACTTGTCTGAGCTGTTGCCAACATCCAGCCGCAGTCCCCTCATCACCAGGGCCATTGGCAGAATTTTAAATAAGATCTGCAGAATGCCGTATCCTCCTGGGCACTGATTTTCACGGCAGCAACAAGGACAAAGTGACTTTTTCTTCATCTTATTCATGTTTGGAAGAGGCTCCACTTGCAAGCACTGCTGCCTCCCTGGCCCTGGGCAGGAGCTGTCACTCCCCATGGGTGCCTGCCTGGTTCTTTGAAGCCACCCTTTCCTGTTTGTCAAGACCTCAGGATCCTGAAAGTGTGATCTGAGCCCAGGTGAAGAGCCACAGGGCTGCTGTTCTGCTAATCATAAACCCGTCAAACCAGCCAGGGCTGCTGCAGGGCCTGGGGGAGAGTGACTTCCAAGTACAGAGACAAAGGCAGGAAGGATGGTGTAGGGATGCGGGAACCTTCCTCGCCTATGTGCCGGGGGTCCACCTTTGCCACCAGTCAGCAGGTGATTGACACGAGCTCACAGGTGTTAAGAATGGCACAGTTTGAACTGCAGGGAGGTCTGCTTTTGGAAAACGGACAAGAGCGAAGGACTGCATTTGACAGAAATAACTAGGAGACTGCCAGGAGAGCTGCAACCTCTGAACTCGGGTCTTACTGAGGTGAAATCTAGACCCTGTCGGACCTGAGGGAGAGCCCAAGTGGACCTTGACATTATCTTCAAAGCACATTTTGTTTAATTGTGGGCAGGGTCAATTTCTTTCTCTCCTGGGTTCTCCAGAACATTGTGTGAGCACCCCTCCTTGAGCAGCATCCCCCTGGGGTGGACAGCCGGGATGGGGCAGGACTGCAAGCTCACCCTCACTGTCCTGCGAGGCCCCTCCTGCTCCAGCAGGTGCCACAAGTGCCTCAGTTACTGCCTCCACCTTAGCTACTCGTCCATGTCAGCTGTTGGGGTGCCAGCTGCTAGGGACGCACTCTTACCACCTTCTCAAGAGTGCGGCCCTTGGCCAGGGGGAGCCGGCTTGCCTGGAAGGCCTGGAGGAGTGTGCATACCCCCAGGAAGGGCCCTGAACCATTGTCACCGGGTGTGAGACCCCAGTCTTTTTGCTTCAGAGCAGGACAATCTCTGTGACACATGTCACACTCTAGAGCTCCCGTGGGATCAAGCACGACTGGACATCTGAGCCCACATCTCTTTTGAGTTCTTCCCTCGCCTGGCCTGCTTCCCTCACCCCTCACGAGCCTCCTAAGAACCCTCCCTAGGTGAACCACTTGTACCAACACCCCCATCTCAGTTCCTTCTTCTGGGGAGCCCAACCTCAGATGCAAGATTCCAGGGTCATCCCTGCTCCTCCTCCTCTCAATCCTGCCTGCCTATTTCCCCCAGCGGCACTTGGGTGCATTTACCAAACCTCCTCAAATATGCATGTGCATGCTAAGTTGCTTCAGCCATATCCGGACTCTGTGACCCCACAGACTGCAGCACTCCAGGCTTCCCTGTCCTTTTGCTCAAACTCATGTTATTGAGTCGGCTATTTAAGGGCCAGATTTTAAATCCAACTCATACCTGACATACCCTCTGCTCCCTTGGTCTCTCTCTGTAGGTCTTCCTTTAAGAGCTAACATAACTTATGTAAGATTAGCACAGTATCTTCATTGATAGACCTTGTGAAGGACCAATCAGAAAGAAGCCTTCTTGCTCTGGGTCAGCACCAGCTGGGGCCCTAATGACCGGGGGGAACCAAGGCCACGAGTGCAATGGAAACCAACTTTTCTGCAGTCCACTGGGAGGCTCATGAAAGCGGGCAAGGTAGGGCTGTCATGTATCTTGATGCTGGTTGAAAGCCACTGAACACCCTGCCTGCTCCAACCCCACCCTGACCCCCCACTCCCACTGCCCTTTCTATCAGGCAAGTCTTGGAAAGTAGATCCAAAGAGGCAGACTTGCAGGTCTGATACATGCTGATCCCAGAGAAGGAATACGTGGTCTGCCATGTGACCTTCTCTCAATCCTACAAGGAGTAATAAAGCAAACAGAAACAGTGGGAAGGTATGGCAGATCCTCAGCACCCTACCAGGCAGGATCTGGAGTCGGCTCTGGTGCCGTGGGGAGAATGAGCCTCAGCACCAGGTCTGTGCCTCCACCTCACTTCAGAGTTATCTCATTGAATGAGGAGACTGTGTCATGACTAAGTGAGCAGACACACACACTTCCGCCTTACAAGGAAAAACACCATCAATTAGGAGAATTCTGTCGTCAGTGTTTTCGCCTGTGTTCTCCGCTTCCGTGATTAAAGGGCATTTTAGGGTTTACAAAGCGCCCTTTGCCCACATAACCTCCAATCTCCTCTTTGTTCATCCCAATTCACTCAGGGCTTCACAATTCATTGTTCATTTGTCAGGAGCTTCCTAGAACCAGTCTCTGAACATTTCATGCTTCAGATAGCACTGTACACAGTTACAAATTAATCAATAAAATCCAATTCCATGGTCCAGTGCCTGCTCTGGGCACGGCTGAGACATTTTCTGTGGATGCTCAGAATCTCTACACCTCTACTAGTTAACGTCAGGGCAATTAGGTGTCCAAGTATGAACTTTTTACATTTTCCCATTTCCGCTCTGAAGACAGATCCTGTCTTTTCTAATCCCTCTCCTTTAACTCCTGTACTTTCATTAATGAAAACACCCATTTTCATTACATATTTGGAGATGGTAGCAGAGAGATGAGTGAAACAGAATAGAGGGCCCTGAAATAAACTCCAAGTATACACAGGAAGTTAAAATACAGCAAAAAAGTGAAAAAAGTGGATTAGACCAGGGGTCTATAAGCATTTTATGTAAAGGTCCAGATAATAAATATTTTAGACTTTACAAGCCATATAAAGTCTCTACCACATATTTTTATGTGTATATATGTATATACACACACATACATTTATGGGCTTCCCAGGTGGTATTAGTAGTAAAGAATCCCCTTGCCAATGCAGGTTCAGTCCCTGAGTCAGGAGGACCCACTGGAGGAGGACATGGCAAATCATTCCAATATTTTTGCCTTGAAAATTCCATGGACAGAGGAACCTCCTGGGCCCCCCTATGGGGTCACAAAGAGTTGACAGAATTGAAGCAACTTAACACATACATAAATACATATTTATATATATGTATATGAAAGTGAAGTTGCTCAGTTGTATCTGACTCTTTGCAATCCCGTGGACTGTAGCTTGCCAGGCTCCACCATCCATGGGATATTGCAAGCAAGAGTACTGGAGTGGGTTGCACTTCCTTCTCCAGAGGATCTTCCCGACCCAGGGGTTGAACCTGGGTCTCCCACATTGCAGGCCGACTCTTTACCATCTGAGCCACAGAGAAAGCTCATATATGTATACATTTATATATTTTTATGCAAATATCTGTGTATATACACATATATGCCTATATGCATTTTCCTAAATGTAGAAGCCATGCCTTCCTCACAAGGGTATAAAGAAACAAGTCAAGAGCTAAATTTGACCCAAGGTCCATTGTTTTCTACATAAATATAAAAATAAATCCTTCTTTAATGTTAATACAGATAAAGAAAGAACATGAGAATATCATTTTGCATCTGTGACCCCGGGAGACTGAGAGTAAGGAAAAATTTCTTAGATAAGATCAGAAAGTGATAACCATGAAGGAAAAGGGAGCTCCATCTGACTATTTCAAAATATGCAACTTCTTGATGATCAGAGAAGTCTTAAGTGTTAAGTGTTAATCACTCAGTGGTGTCTAACTCTGTGACCCCACAGACTGTAGCCTGTCAGGCTCCTCTGTCCATGGAATTCTCCAGGCAAGATTAGTGGGTTGCCATGCCCTCCTCCAGGAGATCTTCCTGACCCAGGGATCAAACCAGTGTTACCTGTGTCTCCTGCACTGCAAGCAGATTCTTCACTGCCTGAGCAGTGGAAGCCAGAGAAGCATAAACAAGGTTAAAAAATAAGAAGTCCATTTCCACAGTACAGTGGGCTAGCTACTCTGATTGCCTACCTTCCTATTTACCCTGATACTGAAACCACCTAAAAATGCAGATGAAAATATGAAAATGTTTACAACTTATATTTAAATATACTGGTGTTCTGATTAGGAGGTAAGATATATTTAAAAGTCAAAAACCCAAGTGAAAATAGAAACCTAAAAAAGTGAGAATGTTTTCATTTTGAGAGCATTTGTCAAACCACAGGAGCCTGTTGTTCCGTGTTCATGGTCTGGTGGGGCAGTGTGGGGTGCAGAATTCAAACCCAGAATCTACCCTGTGTGAAAGGTGGCCGGAAGACCCGACTTCTTGTCCTGCGTAAAGCTGAGACCTCAGAGGTTATATCCTCAATATCTCGGTGAATTAAGAATAATACACCCTACCCCCAACACCAGCCCAGAGAACTTTTTTTTTAATTCCAATCTTATCACTGAGTAAAGGGGGCAAAAGTCTCTCCTGTTAATTTTGTAACACTGAGTCTATCTTCTCATGGGTTTGCAATCTGAATTCACACTACACTGCGACATGGAAAAAACTACAAGCAAGAATTTTCTTTAAAGTAGTGGTCAATGGGTGCTCCCAGGTACCTAGCAGAAGCAAAACAAATCACTGGAGAAACCCACCACAAAGTTCCCAAAACCTCAGCTTACTGGCTTCCCTGGCGGCTCAGCTGGTAAATAATCTGCCTGCCAATGCAGGAGACACAAGAGATGCGGGTTCAGTCTCTGGGTCAGGAAGATCCCCTGGAGGAGGGCATAGCAACCCATTCCAGTATTCTTGCCTGAGAAATCCCCCGGACAGAAGAGTTGGACACAACTGAGCCTGCATACACACAGTGTCAAACAAGCAAACAAATATTAGAAGCACAAGGGATTCCTAATGGAATAATTTAAAGTGATTGTATCTGGAGACATCAAAGTAAAAGCATGAAACACCAAAGATTAAGGAAGATCTTTAAAAGTAGCCAGAGAAAAGAGACCTTCAAAAGGTAGATGAGTAGATGAATTGCTGACTTCTCTCCATAAAACGGAAACTAAATGATGATGCAGTAAGAACTTTGATGGATTAGGAGGAAATAACAGTCAACCTAAGACTGGAGACACAGCAAAAATATTTTTCAACAACAAGGTTGAAATAAATGCATTTTCAGACTCATAAAAAGTGAGATTTTTCTTCTCTAAAGGAAGCTCCCAGGAATATGCTTCAGACAGAAGAAAACAATCCCAGAAGAAAGATTTGACATGCCAAACGCAATGAAGAGGCAGGATGTTTACAATTTCATGGGTAAATAAAAATGCATGGGCTTAAACATCAGATAACAGACTTGGAAAGTACCTGTAGTTATGTATTACAGGCAAAAGATATATGCAATTCTAGGATACATACATAATCCTACACATTCTGGGTGGGCAAAACATGAAAAGTCTGCTCCTGACAAACATTAATAAGAAGAATATAGGAGCATGCAAACTCTCACACTGTCAAGTTGAAAATGTAATTATCTTATAACCCAGTAATTCCACTTTAAGGTATATTTCTTAGAAAGCCTCTCACATTGTGTTTAAGGAGGCATGCATAAGCATGTTCATGGCAAAGTTAACACATACACAAAAAACTGAAAACAATTTAAATGTCCATAAATATGGGAATGGAAAATGCAACATGTTATTCTCATGGGATAGAATACTCTATAGCAATTAAGATGAATGAGTTTTATCTGTATGTATCAACATGGCTATATCTTCAAAAATACAATATGAAGTTTAAACATCAAACTGCAAGATGATAAATTCAATGTGATATATATATATAAATATACACGTATACATATATATTTTAAAGACACTAAACAATTTATATATTAGTGGATACATTGATTATAAGGTATGAACACATGGATGGAAATAACACCAAACATATAAAGCTACCTAATTATCTTTTTGTTCTATTTCCTTTATTTTATGTAATATTTAAATACTACATAAAGTAATATTTTCTTTGTTTTATTTTTTAAGGCTCGGAAGCAAATATGATAAAATGTTAACATCTGTTAATTCTGGATCATCACCCATGAATCTGTTATAGATTTTCTAAACTTTTCTGTATTTTTCTTTATTTTTATTTTTTCAAAAAAAGAGAAAAAGATGGGAATTCCTTGGCAGTCCAGTGGTTAGGACTCCACACTCTCACTGCCGAGGGCCCAGGTTCAGTCTCTGGTCGGGGAGCTAGGATCCCACAAACTGTGCAGCACAGCAAAG
The DNA here is from genome assembly GCF_014754425.2 of Oryx dammah. Taxonomy (NCBI): domain Eukaryota; kingdom Metazoa; phylum Chordata; class Mammalia; order Artiodactyla; family Bovidae; genus Oryx; species Oryx dammah. The sequence goes on along the minus strand of NW_024070194.1, from coordinate 26,127,393 downwards.
AGAGAGAAAGAGAGACAGAATATGCTGATACATGAGTTTCACAATACTCTGTGAGCTGGGCCCCATAGGGGAATCTGCCACAGTATTTCATTTCCTGTAGAATGTTAAAGACAAATGGAGTGAAAATGGGGGCCTGAACTTAAAAATGGGCTTCTTTTTTAAGGAGAGAACACACAGGTTGATAGATAGATAGATAGCATAGATAGGTGGATGGATGGATAGAGAGATAAATAGATAGACAAGGTAGATGGATGAATGCATGGATGGACAGACAGATATCAATAGATAGATAGACAAGGTAGGTAGGTAGATGGATGGATAGATATTGATAGATAGATAGATATAGATATGCAAGCATACATACATATGTGAGTGGGTAGATGGATATATAAATGGATATACACACCCTATAATATAGTCATTCACATCTAGGGGATGGATGGAGACAGAGAGTGTGGTAGACAGATTAATACCCACTCACCCCTGCGGAGACGGCCCTATCCTAATCCCCAGAACCTGTGCATATGTTACCTTCCATGGCTAGAGAGACTTTGCGGACGTGATCGTGATGAACATGTGTTCAACCAGTCTAGTTCAAGTGTTGGGAACAGAAGGCTGTGAACGAGGCACCCCCAGGCTTGTGGCCCTCCCCACGTCTCCTAGGACCCTGACTGAGGTCTGGAGATTTCAGGCTTGTCATTGTCCCATAGATGTCGTGTAGTGTGTAGTTTGCTATGTGGGAGCAAAACCACACACCAGTGCTCCTGTGCTGTGGTCAGGGTGATGTAGCATTGCTCTCCAAGCCCACTCTCTGGACCAGCAAACTCAGCATCACTGAGGAGCATGTTAAAAGTACAGACTCTCCAAAGATCTCTCTCAATAAATGTCATATTGCACTTGAAGATATGTGAAAGTGAAGTGAAATCACCCAGTCGTGTCCTACTCTTTGCGACCCCATGCACTATACAGTCTATAGATTTATCCAGGCCAGAATACTGTAGTGGGTAGCCATTCCCTTCTCCAGGAGATCTTCCCAAACCAGGATTGAACTCAGGTCTCCCACATTGCAGGTAGATTCCCTGCAGCTAGGCCACCAGGGAAGCCCAAGAATACTGGAGTGGGTAGCCTATCCCAAAATATGTTTTGATATTGATCGCTAACATAATTTAACAGTGATGAGAACAAACTCTATATGATTTCAATACCTTTAGACCATAAAATTTTTGTACCTGGTCTTATGTCCCTGGATATATTCCAGTGTCCCCTAGTTTACAGTCTATGGGTACTTGAATAGAATTTGTATCCTACTGTTGTATGAAAATTGTATAGATCTCAATTATGTTGAATTGGTTCATAGTGCTTTTCAGGTCTATTCTATCTTTCTACTTCTCTGTATATTCACTCTACTAATGTTTGAGAGTTTGATATTGAAAATCCAACTAAAAATTTTAATTTATCTACTTAAAAAAATAATATATCATGGAACTATATGTAACTTTGTTCTGCATTTTCCAAGTCTCCTGTAACTGTGTTATATTTTCATAATTTAAAAAAATTTAAAAATAGAATTAGCATTGTAATTATCCTTCAATTAAAAACAAAGAAAAAATTAATTTAAAAAATTTTAATAGAATTAGCAAAAATAAATAAATTAAAATTAAAAAAAAGAAATACAGACTCTTGGATAGCACTCGGACCCACTGAATTTGACACAGCATCACAAAAAATCTCCAAAAAACCCTATGCGACTTTTGTGTCTGTTATGGGCTGGGAACACCAGGGCAAGCTGCTGTTCCACACATAAGCACTGAAGGAAGGCTTGCTGGTTCAGATCTGGGTCCCTGTGGAGGCTGCCCAATCCCTCTGTGGGTCTCAGTGTCCTCATGAGAAAAATGGGGAGCCTGGCACACAGTAAACCCTCAGTGATGCCAGCTGTGGAAACGTGGTCCTGGCAGACATGTGAAACGGGCAGGGGATTCAAAAGAGGGTTTATCATCTCCAGCCACGGAGACTCTGAGTAGCTGAAGGCAAGCATTCGGGATTTGCGTGGCCTCTTGATGAGCACCTAGGTCTGGATCAAACACCTACAATAAGAGGAGAAGGCCAAGCACTCCTGGAAGGAGACATCGTTGCGGGGCAAGGTGTGGTGTGGAGGTGCAAGAGAGCCTCAGGGGTCTGGGTTCAGAGTGTCAAATGGAGAATGGATGAGGGCTGGGACCACAAGTCACACTGAGGGGGAAAGGAACAACCGTGGGAAAATGGGACAGGAAAACCTTGCAGCGGGTACAGGGCAGTGTTGCTGTCTAGCAGCTAAGTCGTGGTGCTGATTAAAGAATTTGCTTTTTAACTTGCACACAGTGGGCGATGTGAAGGGTTTTGAGCAAAGAGGCGAGACAACCAGAATGTCATGCTAAAAGAGGAGTGTTAAAATCCGTCTGCCCCTACCCCCCGCCTCATTTGCAGTTGGGAGTTTACGTATGCACTCAGATCACAGAGAAAAGTCAAGAAGGACACACACCTAAATGTGATTGTCTCTGAATGGTGAGATCACTAAGATATTTTATTGTCTTCTCCTTGTTCATGTGTATTTTCTAATTTTTCTGCAAAGGACATGCATCACTTGCATAATTAAAAAAGCAATAAAATCTGTAAATAATTAACACGCTCTCTCTTCAGGACTGACACTGGATGGATGTGTTTTCCACTCAGTTGTTTCAAATATTTGCTGGATGCTTGGCCTTGAAAAGGGCACCATTGAAAAACACAGAGCCAATGGATTGATGGGGAAACATTTGAGTCCCTATAACCATGAAACTCTAGACCCCAGTTCCTAAACAGGACTCTCTCTCTCTCTGTGTTTCTCTTTCTCACTCTCTCTCCCTTTTTCTCTGGGCACAGAGATGCCATTTAAATCCCTGGTGAAGTTTTCTTTGCAGGTTTATTGAAATTGCAGTTTGCAGTTACAGTGTCACATGGGAAGTGACAGAGGAGGCCACACGCCCTACCTTTTAGAGTGGGTGCTCAGATGTTTCCACCTGCTGCTCCCACGAGGTATCTTCGCTCTTCTACGAGACCGTCGTTTCTTCCACTCTGGCTCAGACACCCGGTCCCAGGACAGCATCCCTCGGGCTGTTGGGTCAGAGAGCTGAAAATACCAGTGATGCTGGTGTCATATTGCTCACAGCCCTTGTGGTGGGAAGAACACAGAGGGGTCTCCCACTGCAGACAGGATGCCTGTCTGCAGAAATCAGGCATCAAAATACTGCCTTGCTAAATGGTCTGTGCATTCCTGGGCAGAATCTTCTGGAAACTGCCTGGGCTGGATCCGCAGAGGAAAGCCCTGACCTTTAGTGATACCGTGGCTGTCTCCTTGCCCTCCTCCAGCAAAATCCACGCCCAGTAACTGATTGCCTTTTGGAGGAAGGAGGCTAACTCGGGTTCTCTCTCAGGCCCAGCACAATCTTTCCTAACCCACCACTCTTGGGATGAAGACAATACTACCAGGGAGAGCAGCGTGTAAGCTCTGCTTACAGGGAACCAGGTCCTGTTGTTCCACACGATTAAATTAGAACAGAGGCTACAGGACCCTCTTCAGTCACACTGGTCCAAGACATCCCAGGGTGGGACAGCATCCTCAATGATACAATCCAGGTGCATGGGGTCCCTCTAATGGTGGGACTCTAAGCCTTTTTAATCACCAAGGATTAATCAACCCTCTAGAGCACTCAGCTCCTTAACCTTTCTGCCATGGCTCCCAGGAAACTCAGGAATCAGTAGAATCTGATTATAACTATTTTTTCTGGAATCCCTGGAATGATAACGCTCTCCTTTGAAGAGTTTTTTTCCTGGTGTCTGTCTCTCAGTAAGGGCTTCTGATTTATAATTGTTGACTACCCAGAGAGCTCCCCTGAGCAGCCTTTCATTTTTACTTTTTGCCTCTGCTACCAGGAAGCTCCTAGTCAAGGTTTATGGCCCGTTATGAAAAAGATCTCACCCAGAGTGGTAGGTACAGTTATTCTTTCCTTTGAAACTTCTTTTTTTCATGATTTACTTTCATTTTATTTTACGATTGGGGCCTCTATTCACTCCCTTGAAAGTGGGCTGAGAAGACATTCTACAGGACAGCGGAGGCTATACCAGACAGCCTCACACTTTCTCTCCATCATTACAAGTCCTGCCTGCCAAACATCCTCCCTCGGCTCCCAGGGCCCTGGGGCAAAACTGGTATTACCTTCGATATCTGCATCTGCCCTCCATCTCCAGGGCGTATCCTGGTCCATGCTCCAGACACTGTTTTGCTCACCAGCCAGGCGTCCGGACCCTCACCCTGGAGGCCACCTCCAGGCAAATGTAAGCCTAGGTACACAGAAGCATCCTTCTCCTTCTGCTCCATCGGCAGGGGGATGCTGCGGCTCAGGCAACACCACGTGAGCCGGGGCTCGGCTCTCAGCGATGGAAAAGAGCCCTGGACCCCACGGCTCCGAGCAGGCTCTGCATTGGTGCGCAAGGCCAACTCAGGCCAGTGGGGAGCCATGCTGGCCGAGAGAGAGGAGCCAGCCTGGTGGAAGCAGCAGGGACTAAGCTCTGCTAGAGACCCCGAAGGAGGGGCTTGAGTGGCACTCTCAGAAGGTGCCCGCAGCTCCCCAGTGGGTTCCCAGGAATTGAGGACACCCCCAGAGGGCCCAGCCCGTGCCACAGTGTTGTTCCTGGAGACTTCTTGGGTGTCATGAGTCCCACTCCTCCAGGGTTCACACGTTGGGGCAGGCAAGAAGGAGGCTGACCCTTTGAGGGCGCTGGCTGTTGGTATACCAGCATTCAAGCCGCCCCTCTCCTCTCTCTGTACCCCCTTTCTCTGGTCCCATGACCTGGACCAGCTGGGGTGTTCCCAGCAGCTGTCTTCTCCAGCTGGGGCCTGGCCTGAGACAGGACAGGGAGGCAGGAGGGCCCCCTGCCCTGACTCGGCAAAGGATGTCTGTACCTCAGGCCCCTCTCTCTTGCAGATAGAGTCCTGGCCTTGGTCCAGCTTCTGGGGGACAGGCGACAGGGGGCAGGTGTCTCGCAGGGGAAACCTGAGGAGGTACTGGGGAGGAAAGGCCATGTCCACCAGGCCAGTGAGGGTGTGAGGAGCTGGAGGGTGGGAGGCCAGCTGGGAGGGACATCCAGGGGGACGTGGTGGAGGCTCCGTGTCTAGAGGACCCTCCCACCTCAGGGCTCCAGACATGACCCTCTCTGTGCAGTTGCCACTTCCAGGCAGCTCCCCTGGCTTTTCCCCGGGGTCAGTGTCCTGGTTCTGAGGTGGTGGTGAGGCAGTCTGCATGGGGCCATCAGGAGTCTCTCCTCCTGCTCCCAGGAGCTCCTGGCAGCTTAGCTCCTCCACCTTCAGCTTCTTCCTCTCTGAGGGGAGCTTGTCCTCCAGGGGCTTGGGCTCTCCTGAGCTCCCGCCAGGCCCTCTCGGGACCACATGGGCCTGCTGACAGGTTTCCTTGGTGACCTCACCACCGCAGGTGCCACCTTCCAGCTTAGAGTCTGGCCTGGGAGCCTCTAGATCACCCCCTTTGTGGGGACCAGGTGCTGGGAGCTGCTGACACTCCAGCTCTGGGCCCTCATGTGGAGGAAGCAGAAGGCTCTTGCTGCCCAAACAGAGGGCTTCTCCACTGCTGAGGGTGGGGGGTGAGGCGGCCCTGTTAGAGCCCAGCTGGTCAGGGTCTCCTGTTCCGGCCACTGTCTCCCCCTGCTTGTGGGGCTCAGTCACCAAGAGGCCTGCCAGGACTGGTGGACTTGCCCACGGCCCTGGCTTGGCCACCACAACAGTGTCCCCACCACCCGTGGCCTCTTGCTGGAGAGGACGCTCCAGTGCCACCCCACCACCCACTGTCACCTCAGTAGCCTTCCTGCCTCCACGGTGGCTGGCTTTCGCTCTCTGGTAGATGCTCTTGAACGTGTCCTTCCCATACACTTGCCACTTCTCCTGTGAGAACATCTTCAGCTTCCTCTGGCCGCGTTTCTTAGCAGCTGCCTGGCCCTTGCTGGCAGACCCCTCCTCAGCAGCTGGTCTCTTTCCCTCTGGGTCCTCCGCGGGGGCCAGGGCATCTGCGGTCAGGGGGCACGGCAGGTCCTCGACCGCTGCCTGTCTGACCAGGGCCCGAGGGTGCCCGCCTGGGGCATCGGCTGTGCGGGCGGAGGTGGGCTTGGGGCTCAGAGGTTTCTGCCTCCGGGGCCAGGTGTCCCGAGGTTCCGGCGGCTCTGGCCACATCCCGGTGCCCTCGACGAAGGGCAGTGAGTTGCTCCTAGTGACTGGCACGCAATCGGTGCCAGTGGAGAGCTGCGTGGGGACCGAGTGGAAGAAGAGGGGGCGCGCCCTGTCCGGGGGCGTGCAGGTGGAGCGCGCGGCACGGAAGGCGGCCGGCAGCCTCCCGGGTCCCGGCGGCCGCAGATCAAAGTGGAAGGAGTCCTTGTAGGTATAAGGCATGGGCAGGTCAATGCTGCCCTGCTTGGACAGTACCGTCTTGCGGGGCCGCACGTGGGCCAGCTGGGGGTCGTCCACCACAGCCTGGTTGTGCGAGATGAGCCTGGCAATGCGTTCCTCCAGCCGCCTCTTCTCCAGCTCCAGACCTGCCACCCGCTCCGCGTGCCCGGGCCCGGGGCCGCCCTCGCCCTCGGACTCGGCGCTGTGCTCCGACAGGCTGTGCAGGGGGCTGCCGGCGGCCGGCGGCTGCTCAGCGCTGTCCGAACGGGACAGGTAGCCCGAGTCGGTGCTCTCGCACTTCCGCAGCCGGCCCTCCGAGGGCTTGGTGTCTCCAGGCTTCTCCACCTGCTGTTGCTGCAGCGCTGAGCTCGGCCTACTGGCCGTCGGGGACCGAGGCTCTGGCAGCTTCCACCTCGACTGCGGGCTGGCCAGCGGGAGCCTGGGAGCAGAGTCTACAGGGGCCTCCTTGATATCAAACGTGGACCCCCGGCAGGGAACAGCGTCCAACTTCCGATCCAGGTTCTTGGCAACCAGAGACACATGCGCGGTGGGCACTGGGCAGTGCCCAGCGGCGTGGGTGCCAGGAGAAAGGGGTCTTTGTGATCGCGCCCGGTCGGCCCCCGTGGGCTCAGCGGCCTTTTCGCTTTCCTCTAGGAGGCTGCTCCCGCCACCGTCGGACTCCGAGGAGAGTCTGGAGTTGTTGAGGTGTGTCTGGGTCCGTCTGTGCTTGTATAAGTTGCTCTGGGTCTTAAAGGCAATGCCGCAGGTGGAGCAGGGGAAGGGCCGCTCCCCGGTGTGGGACCGAATGTGCTTCTCCAGAACGCTGGGCTTCAGGCAGTCCCGGCCGCAGTGTGGGCACAGGTACCTGCCAGCATTGCGCACCTTGCCTGGGCTGCCCAGAGCAGGCCCCAGGCCCGGTGACAGGATGGGCAGAGCGCCCACGATGTTCACTGTGAGCCCCAGGGCCACCGGCTTCCCTGCTCGGGTGGGACCAAGCCCTTCAGGTTGCAGCAGGGGGCTGAGAACGAAGGGCAGGCTGCCCCCTTCCAGACTGCCTGTCACGAGTGGAGCACGTGGCTGGAGCCCTCCGGGAGGCACTGTGTGGTACAGCGGGATGGGCAGGGCCTTCAGGAACACAGTGGGGGCCAAGCCCTGCTCCCGAGGCAGGATGACGGGGCCCAGGGTCAAGTGAGGCGATGCTTGCCCACCTGGGGCCCCTGGGGGGCCAGAAGCAGGTGCCGGCTGGTCCCTGGCAGGCGAGGTAGGACAGGCGAGTTCTGGCACATCCATCCCACATCATCTGGGTGGCCCGGGGTGCTGGGAAACCTGTGAGCAACAACCGGACTTTACTGTGGGTACCTCTCTTCTCTCGTTGTACAGTACACACTTGCCTGCCCCCACTGGGCATTTCATCACTTCTACTGAAGCCACAACAATCCTCCCCTCATAAAAAATGCCCTTATGCTCTTGTAAAAAAGGAGGGAAACTGAAGCTCAGCAAGTGGAAGTGACTTGTTGTGAAGCTGAAACATGACAGGGCAGGGTTCAGACCCAGGTCTGTCTGAATCTGTCTTTTATTTAATTTTCCAAAGAGAACTCTTGATTCTTGCCCTGCACACAGGTATGTGGTGGGCTTGTCACTGACATCCCCCTACCCAGCACAGTGCCCTGTGCAGAGGAGACACTCAGAAAATGTGCTGACTTCGAGACAAAAGAAAGTCGTGCAGCTCATCAAGAGCCTCAAAGTCCACAGTGACCCCATGCACTGGGGCAAGTCCCTTTCTTCATTTGGGCCTTGGTTTTTAGATCTGTAGAGTGGGCAGAGAATCAGCATCTTCCACTCTGGAGTGCTGAGTCTCTGCTGTTGGATGAGGACAACAGGGAAGAAAATTGATCTGAAGGGATGCTTACTAGACTGAACAAATGAAAATACAAACTCCCAGCTAACTTTGAGTTTCAGATAAACAATTCATAACTCTTTAGCATGTACATGTGTCTCAATTCTTGCATTGGTCTTGCTTACACTAGAAAATTATGCATTATTTGTGTGTGTGTGCATGCTCAGTCATGACTGACTCTTTGCTATCCCATGGATTGTAGCCCGCCAGGCTCCTCTGCCCATAGAATTCTCCAAGCAAGAATATTGGAGTGGGTAGCCATTTCCTTTTCCAGGAGATCTTCCCGACCCAGGGATCAAACCCAAGTCTCCTGCTTGCAGGCAGATTCTTTACCATCTGAGCCACCAGGGAAGCCCAAATGTGCCCACAACTAAAAGTTAAATTATATAAATCTGCAATTCAATAAAGCATGTTAAAAGCAAAGTTACTACAACTGGATATTCACATGCGAAAAAATGAAATTGAATCCTTACCTCACGCTACATACAAAAATTGACTTGAAATTGATCTAAAGCCTAAATGTAAAAACTAAAACTATGAAACTGTTAGAAGAAAACATCTTCTTGACTTTTAGAGTAAATCTTCATGACCTTGGATTTGACAATGGGCTCTTAGTTATGACACAAAACGTACAAGCAATTAAAATAAAAGGATAACTTGAACTCTTTCAAAATTAAAAGCTTTTGTACGTCAAAGGACATTATCAAGAAAGTGGAAAGACAACTCACAGAATGGGAGAAAATATTTGCAAATCATATGCAGGATAAATCCAGAATATATAAAGAACTTATAATTCAATAACAAAAAGATAGACAACTCAGATAAAGAGTGAGCAAAGGGTTTGAACATTTCTCCAAAGGGTTTGAACATTTCTCCAAAGAAGATATAAAAAAAAAAAAAAAGAAGAAGAAGATATCAGTTCAGTTCAGTTGCTCGGTCATGTCCAACTCTTTGTGACCCCATGAATCGCAGCACACCAGGCCACCCTGTCCATCACCAACTCCCGGAGTTTACCCAAACTCATGTCCATCGAGTCAGTGATGCCATCCAGCCATCTCATCCTCTGTTGTCCCCTTCTCCTCCTGTCCCCAATCCCTCCCAGCATCAGGGTCTTTTCCAATGAGTCAACTCTTCGCATGAGGTGGCCAAAGTACTGGAGTTTTAGCTTCAGCATCAGTCCTTCTAATGAACACCCAGGACTGATCTCCTTTAGGATGGACTGGTTGGATCTCCTTGCAGTCCGAGGGACTGTCAAGAGTCTTCTCCAACAACACAGTTCAAAAGCATCAATTCTTCGGCACTCAGCTTTCTTCACAGTCCAACTCTCACATCCATACATGACCACTGGAAAAACAATAGCCTTGACTAGACGGACCTTTGTTGGCAAAATAATGTCTCTGCTTTTCAATATGCTATCTAGGTTGGTCATAACTTTCCTTCCAAGGAGTAAACATCTTTTAATTTCATGGCTGTAATCACCATCTGCAGTGATTTTGGAGCCCCCCAAAATAAAGTCTGACACTATTTCCACTGTTTTCCCATCTATTTCCCATAAGATATACAAATGGCCAAAAACACATGTAAAGATGTTCAATAGCACTAGTCATTAAGTAAAGTAAGGAAAGTCACTCAGTCGTGTCCGACTCTTTGTGACCCCGTGGACTGCAGCCCACCAGGCTCCTCAGTCCATGGGATTCTCCAGGCAAGAATACTGGAGTGGGTTGCCATTTCCTTCTCCAGGGGATCTTCCCTACCCAGCGATCGAAACTGGTTCTCCCGCATTGGAGGCAGACGCTTTAACCTCTGAGCCACCAGGGAAGAGAAAATGTAAATCAAAATCACAGTGAGATATGACTTCATGTCAACTAGCACATTGTTATAATAATAATGAAAATAACATGTTGCTGAGGATGTGGAGAAATTTTAACCCTAGTGAGAATGTAAAATGATGCAACCACTGTGGAAAACAGCTTGGCAACTCTTCAAACAGTTAAACACAGAACTACTACCTGACCCAGAAATTCCACGTCTTCGTATATACCCAAAAGAATTAAAAATAGGTATTCAAATAAAAACATAGACATAAAAGTTGATAGCCACAATTCAAAAGAGTCAAAAGGTGGCAACAACACAGGGGAAAGAGCCACTCCAGTATTCTTGCCTGGGAAATCCTATGGAGAGAGGATAGCTACATGTCACATTCGTAGCTTGGGATTGGCTTCAGTGGAAGTATTTATACCACAGAAACTGGTAAATGCTACAATTAATCCTTTTTCTCTTTTTTGTCCCAAGACTGTCACTCCCATTCTCTGTTCCTCATAAACCTGTCTGTGTTGTAGATCTCACAGACTTGAGACCTTGTAATTTTTTAAGGAAAGACTTAAAGGCAGAAATCCCTAGGGATGGGTAGGAGATACTAGAATTCCTAAGCACTGCTGTGAAGCGAAGGTGAGGCTTCCTTGAAGGTGCCATGTCCTTTCTACTAGCTGAGAAATTTGCAGGTGCTTCCCAGGAGAACCATCAGACCCGCCTTCCTATCTCTGCTCACCTGGCTCCCAGGTCACTCGAGCACAGCTCCTGGGAGGATCAGATGAATGACGTGTATGAAAACATCGAGGGTGGCATCAGGCAGGGAGGAAGTGCTTGGTTCATCTGAGTTTCCAGTGATACGCCATAATATTTTGAACTGTTAATGAGCGAATCTTCCCCTCCCCACCTTCCCTCCTACCCCTTGTCTCTTCCCCATCAGTCAGCGCAGCCAACTCCCTTCAGAGCCTCGGGGAAGGGAGGCTGTCTCAGGTGCAGTTTCCAAGAAAGAAGGCCATGCATGATAAAAAATTAAAATTCAGTTTAGGAGGTGATTTCAGATAACACTGACGGGGAGTGGGAAAGCAGGGTGAAGGAAGCTTTAAGGAGTGTGTTATCCATAGATTAAGTTAACCTTAAAAATGCATTCCAATATACATTAGATGCAGACACATACTGTTTGATTCCACTTGTACAGGGTACTTAGAATAGTCAAATTCATAGAGTTAGACTGTACGCTGATAGATGCCTCAGGCTGGGGAGGGTGGAGAGGAGGCAAGAGGGGAGGGGTAGTTAATCTTTAATGGGGACAGAGTTTCAGTTTGGGAAGGTGAAAAATTCAGGAGTTGGGTGATGGTGAGAATTGCATGACAATGTGAATATACTTAGTGCCACTGAACTATACAGTGAAATATGTTAAAAGAGTAAAATAGTATGTTTTATATTACGTGACTTTTACCACAATAAAAAATACTTTTTAAAAATAGAGTGTATCATCAAGCCAGTCCTCACTGAGGGCACCTAGAGCTCACCTAACCAGGTTGGGGAACAAAGATAATATAAACATGTTACCCCACTGGGGGCTGAAGGCGCAATGGCTGGCATGTCCAACTGACCAAGGGGACACACCCAGTGGGCTCTGTGGCCCCAGAAAATCTCATGCCCAGCAAGACTGCCTGCAATTTGTTCCTAAGTGGTAAATGTAGAGAAGGATGAATGGCTAAGACTTCCAATGGAGTTATTATGGCAAAAACAGAGGACAGACTTGTAAATTCCAAAGCCTAAACCCTAAGGGGACTCTGATGAGGACCATCCTTGGGTTGGGAGGAAGTGGGAAGGAGGAAAGCCAAAGGGAGGTGATGAGACCCACATAGCAACAGCTGCAGCCACAAGTCCAGTGGGAGGGATGGAAGAAGCCCCCAGGATTCTATGCCCAGAACCCTAGAGCCCAGAGGGCTACAGCGCAGAACAACTCCCAGAGTACCCAAGAGGGGGCCGAGAGTGACCCGGAAAGTGGGTCAAACCCAGGGCAATGCAGGAAAAGCGGTGACTCAGGGAGGGGGGGCTGGCTCGTGAGGGGAGCTGGGCGCTGAGCACCACCTGTCTCCTGAAATAAGCCCATCATCAGGGGAGAGAGAAAAGAAGTCCGGAACTGACTGCCTTGAGGTGGGAGGAGTGGGGCTTCAAAATAGAAATTCCAGAAAAAGAGCGCTACATCTCTGACACACCTGCCACAATGATTACTTTGCTCTCTGCAGCCTGTTGCATGATCACAGCAAAATTGACGCCTTTTAGTAGCAGCTGATCACTGCCAGGGAGGTAGCAAGCCCACCAGCACCTTCCGGAGGTTGGGGAGGGGAGACATGGCACTTTTCCCAGGAAAACTGCAAAGGACTGCGCTGATGATTCTCACTCTGAACCAAGGGGGTGGGAAGCCATTCTATCGCCATCAAGCATGTGCCCCAGGAAGGCTCTAGGAGGACCACCTGCTCAGCCAGACCCACTGCCAAGCGCTGCCCCCGCCCCCTCGCCCTCCTGAGGGTCCACCCTGCAGAGAGCTTCTCGGACTCCTCGCTTCCTCCATCTGTCACGTGTGGGCTTCCCACTCACCGAAGCTATGTTCCTCTAAGCTTGTGTGTGGCCCCACGGGGAGATGAACAGAAAGGTGGGAGGAACCTGAGGAAAGTGACTATTTCCAAAGGCCCTTTTCTTCAGAGCAACCCACAAGGGGCCCTGGGCAAAAAGACAAAGTGGGCATGCTGCAAATAGGTTTTAAAAACTCACCTTCTGGGCCTGAGAGACAAGACTATGAAGATGGAATTTTCAGCAGATGGAACTTCCAGAAAGAACGTGGGTACCAAGACTGTCATTCTAGTTGCAAGTTTTCCAAACGTCAGTCCATCCTGGCTGCCTGTCACCTGCTGTGCTGTGTGGGGGAACCACTTGCTTCCTCCAATCCCTGGACACCTGGGCTAGCATTACTTTAACAGGGAACTATGTGCATAAGACTGTGAATGTACTCAGAAGCACAGAACTGCACTTTAAAATGGTTGAGATAATCAATTTTATGTTATGCATATTTTACAACTTTTAAAAAGTAAGAAGAAAGGTGATAATATATCACTGGGCTTCCCTGGTAGCTATGATGGTAAAGAACCTGCCTGCAATGCGGCAGACCCAGGTTGGATCCCTGGGTTGAAAGGATCCCCTGAAGAAGGGAATGGCTACCTACTCCAGTGTTCTTGTCTGGGAAATCCCAGGGACAGAGGAGTCTGTCGGACTACAATCCACGGGTAACAGAGTTGAATGCAACTGAGTGATTGACACTTTCACTTTTTTCACTATATCATTACCCAGTTAGCCAAAAGTTTATTTTCATTCAAAAGCCTGTGAACAGGTTTAAAGCAACAATTGATTCTATTCATAACTTTCTAAATATTCTAAATAATCCATAATATTCTAAAACTTAGAAGCAACCAGGATGCCCTTCAGTAGGTGGGTGAATAAGTCAATCATGGTGCAGCCAGACAGTGGAATATTATTCAACATTAAAAAGAAGTTATTTTAATTAAAATTTAATTTTAATGACAAAAGACTGGAGCTATCAAATCATAAAAAAATGAAGACACATAAATGAATATTTTTAATCAAAAGAAGCCGATCTGAAAAGGCTATATAGTTGGACTGTATGATCCCAACTATATAACATTCTAGAAAAAGCAAAGTTATGAAAACAGTAAGAAGATATGTGGTTTCCAGGGGGTGAGGGGGAAGAAGGGATGAATACAGGGGGCACAGAAGATTCTGAGCGGAATAAAACTGTCCGGCATAGTACTGTAGCACTGGGTACGTGTCATTATGCATGCATGTGTGCTCATGTTCAACTCTCTGTGATCCCATGGACTGTAGCCCACCAGGCTCCCCTGTCCGTGGAATTTTTCAGGCAAGAACCCACTGGATGGGTTGCCATTTCCTTCCCTACCCAGGGATAGAACATGCATCTCTTACAGCTCCTGCATTTCAGGTGGATTCTTTACCATTGAGCCACCAGGGAAGCCCATTTATAAACCTAAACCACTCTTTTAAAATTGTCTATTAATTTTTAAAATTAAAAATCAAAGCAATTAAGTTTTTAAAGACATATGTGAAAAGACATTTATTGTCACTGGCCAAGAAGTATGAGGCATAGATCATCATGCCATGTCTGCTATCAGTTAAAACAAAAACAACCAACAAATAAATGCTTATAATAACTGGAGGGGAAAACGAAGGAGGACTATACCATTACTCAAAAGAGAACCAGCATGCTCACCACCACTCAATAGCCATAAGGCCATTCCTACCCATGGGGTCAGCGGAAGCCTGTGAGGAGCCATGACACGGCATCCTATTTTCCAGGAAGACATCCATGACAACCGAGTGGGGAGCCAGGATGACGACCCCATGAAGCAGTAATGAGGAGCTCAGCCTTGGGGTCAACAGAAATCAGGTGGGCAATCTGCACTTCTCTCCGTTTTCTCCCCCTGCTGAGCAGCATCAAAGGAAGCCAGTAAAAACAAAAGGTTTAGTCCATCCAGACTCTCATAATGGAGTACCCAAGTGACTAAGTTTTGATCAAAATCACTTTCCATATCAGGAAGATGTCAAACTGAGTAAAGAAAGATAATTCATGAACGCCAATACCAAGATGCAAGAGGTGTTGGGATTATCTGACAAAGACTTTAGAGGGCCCATCGTGAAAAAATATCTCCATGAATACTTACAAAATAGGATTGAAACAAATAAAAACAGTCTCAGGAAGGAAATCAAAAGTAAAGGAACAACCAAATGGACATTTTAGAACTGAAAAATACTATAACCCCAAATTTTAAAATTCAGTGGGTGCGCTCAACAGCACAACAGAAGGGAGGGGGAAAAAAGAAGCCATGAACTTGAAGATAGAACAATAGAGGTTTCCCAGTCTGAGCAACAGAGAGAAAATAGGCTGGAAAAATAAAAAATGAGCAGAGCCTCAGGGACTTGTGAGATTAACAAAAGCTGTAACATTCATATCATCTGAGTTCTGGAAGGAGACGAGAAAGGGGACTGGGATAAAAACAATACTCATCGAAATACGGCTGAAAACTTCAGTTTGACAAAAGACATATAAACCCATGGAATCAGGACACTAGTGAATCTCAAACAGGATAAACCAAAGAAATCCTCACCAAAACACATCACAGTCAAACTTCTGAACTCTTAAGACAAAGAAAAATTTCCTCAAAGCCGAAAAAGAGAAATGACAACTTTCCTATGGGGAAAAACAAATCCTAATGCCAGCAGGCTTCCTGTCTGAAACTTGAGGTCAGAAGGAAGTAGCACAACATTTTTCAAGGGCCTAAAGAAAAGAGCTGTCAACCACAAATTCTATATCCAGCAAAAAGACCCTTCTAGAAGGAAGGGGAAATGAAGGCGTTCTCAAATAAAACACAGAGAATTTATCATCAGCACGAATGGCTAAAGGAAGTTCTCTACATAGAAAGGAAATAATAAAGGAAGGGGGAGTTACCTGGTGATACAGTGGTAAGGACTCCACACTCTCATGGCCAAGTTCAATACCTGGTCAGGGAACAAAGATCCCACAAGGCATGTGGTATGGCAAAAAAATTTTCAAATAAAATAGCATAAAATAAGAAGTCATCATAAATTAATGGTGTGATCCATTCTTGTAAAAATAACATTCCTACTACTAAAAGAAGGACACTTGGAACTTGAAGCAGAAAGAAACTTGGAGAGAGAAAAAATATAGACAAATTCAATATTTCCTTTTGAATTTTCCAAATGATGTTTGAAACAGAAAACACTAATGTATTTAGAAGAAATATTTAAGACAATTATAAGTGGGAGAAGGTAGAGGAGGTAGTTTCTACGTTTCACTTCAGCTGGTAAAGCAGTGACACCGATAGACTACAATGAGTCATGAATCTATAATGCAATACTAACAGCAACCACATAATCAATACGAGGCTATCCGACAGAGCCTGCCTGAACCACAGGCCACAGATGCCATCTCTCTGCAACCATACATAGAGCCTTGGGCTGGAAAGGATGTGGCTGCAGCCTTCCTGACAGTAAGACTGGGTACCCATCCAGGCAAAGCACAACTGTCTGTGGCTGGGGGTCCATCCAGACTGGCCAGTCCCTCTGCAAGCCCAACTTCCCTCCACACAGCCCTGAGCTCTGACTGCCTCTGACCCCACTAGTGTCCATACTCCCAATGCACACCCACGTCTCTTGTCATTGCCTGCTTCCGACTCACACTCCAGAGGGTTACCTATTGTGTGCTCAGCAATTCCAGACCAGCTCCAGTTGGGCTAAACTAGCCAACCTCTCTGCTGTTGGGTGACTAAGTCACAACTTCTTCAATGAAGTCTGAACTCCATCCAAAATCCGCCCTTTCGTGGACAATCTCTCGCAATCCTAGGGACTATAAACAATGTTCTTAAGTCTTGTGCGTACGTGTGTGCTAAGTCACTTCAGCTGTGTCTGACTCTTTGCAACCCTATAGACTGTAGCCCTCCAGGCTCTTCTGTCCATGGGAATCACCAGGAAAGAATACTGGTGTGGGTTGCCATGCCCTCCTCCAGGGGATCTTCCTGACCCAGGGATCAAACTCGCATCTCTCATGTCTCCTGCACTGACAAGGCAGGTTCTTCACCACTAACACCACCTGGGAAGCCCTCTTCTATCTTATAGTTACTCTTTTATTTTAGTTAATCATCGTTATCCTAAACTTCCCCAGTGTAACCAACTATGTGATGTCTATCTCCTGATTAGATGCACATACTGCAGAATCAGTACTGGAAGGGGCCCCAAGAGACAGATCCCTAAAGATGGGATCATGCCCTTGAACTTAAGTGTGAGGTTAGATCCTTGCCTATGAGAAACGGGATGCTTGCAACCCATGACAAGCAGTGCCATCACAGTTAATCAAGCTATTACCCGTGGTTGCTCATGATAAACTGCCAATGGGGGCACGTGCCTTGGGAATACCAGCCACACATCAGTGATGATGACAATCAGGAATGTGGTATGAGATGAATTTTTCTGACTGCCATTGAGCACTTAGAAAACTATAAAGCCAGGTCTATTAACTCCCACCTCAAGTCATGATCTGAGAATCAGACAGCTTCCACAACAGCCCTGAAAGAATTTATTTCAGGGCTGACATGACAGAAGATCAAACATAAAATTTAATGGTGCAAGTTGTGCATTTAAATGGCAGCTGGATTCACAGTCTCACTAAGGGTCTAGGGTGAAAATTAGGTCAGTAATCAGGTAAGAATGAGATCCTGAAACTTGGAATAAGGCCATCTGATTGGACCTGGAGAAATTGACAGCATTGACTCCAAGTCACTCTGAACCTCTCTGACCAGTAGCAGTAGCTTTTCCTCCAAGGTCCAAGAAGACCAATCTTCCTCAGCTTGAAAACCCCATGGTATGCTCCCTTGGGGCATTAATAGATGCCTTGAACGGGGATGCTCTCTCTTCTCAGAGCCCACCACAGCTCCCCACCCTTTTGTCAGTAACTAGAGCTGCATGTCGGCATGATTCAGGCAACAGGTACAGGTTATGTTATTGTTGTTTATTGTTATTTTATTGTTTTTATTGTATATTTTTGTTGTTGTAAATCTTGTCCAACTCTCTGTGACCCCATAGACTGCAGCACACTGAACTTCCCTGTCCTTCACTATCTCCCAGAGTTTGCTCAGACTCATGTCCATTGACTCCATAATGCCCCTGAGCTTTACCCAGGAGGAAATAGCTTATATACCAAAATAGCTGTAGATCCTTGATAACACACATCAGCAGAAACCTGGGAATCCATGTTTGGGAGTAGGTCCTAAGAGTGTTATAACAGAAGGGATAGAAAGACCATCAGTGATTGGGCCACATTCATTGATGAGGGGCTTATTAGAAGTTCTCAACTTAATGTATTCTTTGAGTGGCTGGATGTGGTTTTGCAGCTTCCTTGGTTGGTTAACAGAAACCTAGACCCAATGGTGACCTAGATTTCATAAGACTGAGATGCCAGAACTCCTCTGGTCTGATATGGAGGCAGGAATTCAGCGGCTCAGGTAACTAGGAAGGTTGGCCTGGATGTACCGTGTGCCACGTTCAGACCTACCCACCCACTCCCCAACCACAATTTTCTAGAAGACCCAAAGGCCTTCTCCTCTCTAGGGCATTGCACTCATATCCCTGAAAACCTCTGCGGTTGCTCTCTTTTGAGGTCAGGTATGTCTAGGGGGTGTCAGCCTTGAGATGGGCTCCCCAATTTCCCTGGGGATCCCAGGAGAGCAGAGGCCAAGCGGGAGCACTTAACTGTCCATGAGAAAGTGGGCGCATCCAGCACAGGGCCATGGGGAGGGGCCAGGAGTCAGAGTTCCTTGGGTCCTAGAGATCTTCCGTGGTAGCTGATTGACCAGGGTGCCACTAGGGGTAAAATAGGAGGTCAGTCCCTAGGATATGGCTTGATCTGGATAACAAGAAACTCTATGCATGGCTGTGTGGTCACTAGTAACCTGACTTGGCCCTTCATCCACTCTTCAGACCTTAGTCAGTTCACAGAGCCAGAGGCCTCTGATTGAAGGGAAGCCTAAGTGCCCTTCAAAAAGAACCCTGTACTATTGCTCTATAGTCAAAGCTATGGTTTTTCCAGTAGTCATGTACAGATGTGAGAGTCAGACCATAAAGAAAGCTGAGCACCGAAAAATGGATGCCTTCGACTTGTGGTGCTGGAGAAGACTCTTGAGAGTCCCTTGGACTGCAAGAAGATCAAACCAGTCAATCCTAAAGGAAGTCAACCCTGAATATGCTGAAGCTGAAGCTCCCATACTTTGGACACCTGATGCGAAGATCCAACTCATTGGAAAAGACCCTGATGTTGGGAAAGGTTCAAAGTAAAAGTAGAAGAGGGTGCCAGAGGATGAGATAGTTAGATAGCATGACCAACTCAGTGGACATGAATTTGAGCAAACTCTGATAGTGAAGGACCCAGAAGCCTAATGTGCTGCAGTGCATGGGGTTGCAAAGAGTCAGACACAACTTTGCAACTGAACAACAACAGGAGAATTTCCAAACACTTGGAAACTAAAGCGCAAACTACTAAATAAACCACAAGTCAAAAAGGAGGTGTCAAGGGAAGTCCAAAACACAGCGAATGAATGAAACTGGAAATATAACATCTCAGAATTTATGGGACACAGCTAAGGCTGTGCTGAGAGGCCATTTATAGTATTAAATGCTTATTCAAGACAAGACAGAATCTCAAATCAATAACCGAGCTCCTACACCAATAACCAAGTAAAGGAAACCCAAAATAAGCAGAACGAAGGAAATAATAAAGAAAAGGAAACAAAATGATTAAACTACAACAGAAAACTAATCAAGTCAATGAAAAATAAAGCTCGTTCTTTAATAATATCAATAAATTGATCTTTATGAAAACTATTACATATAGAATGGATAAAAACCAGATCCTACTATATAGCACAAAGTACCATATTCAATATCCTGTAATAAACCATAATGGACAATAACTTGAAAATAAATGTATATACATATATGTATAACTGAATCACTTTGCTATACAGCAGAAATTAACACAACATTGTAAATCAACTATACTTCAATAAAATAAATTTTTAATAAAATTTATCTTTAGAATCTCTACAAAGATTTAGAAAGGTAAAAGGACAGAAGACACAAATTACCAACATCAGGAATGAAACAGAATATCCTGACAGACTCTGCAAGTATCAAAAGGACAGCACAAGGGTTACCATGAATAACTCCATCCACATACATGTGATAACGTAAATGAGATGGATCAATTCCTCGAAAAGCACAAGTTAGCAAAAATTCACCAGATATAAAACAGATAATTTGATTGGCACTGTATTTATTAAGCAGACCAAATTTGTAATTTTATTATCTTTTTTAAATCTTCATTGAATTTATTACAGTATTTCTTCTGTTCTTTGTTTTGGATTTTTGGATGCAAGGCATGTGGGATGTTAGCTCCCCAACCAGGGATCAAACCCACACCCCCCTGCATTAGAAGGCAAAGTCTTAATCACTGGACAGCCAGAGAAGTCCCCCAAGTTTGTAATTTTAAAACACCCCAAGGAGAAGTCTTAAGATCCTGATAGTATTACTGAAGAATTCTACCTAGAATTTAAAGAAAAATTAATACAAATCCTATACAACTTCTTCCAGGAAACAAAAAAGGAGGGGGCATTTCCCCATTAATTTCATGAAGCTAGGTATTACCCTGACACCAAAATCAGCAAAGACAGTCCAAAAGCAAAACAAAACAAAACCTACAGAGCACTATCCCTTCATGAATATAGATGTAAAATCCTTCATAAAATATCAGCAGCTAGATTCTGCAATATAGAAAGAATTACACAGCCCACGACCCAGGGCCCCAGGCCTGCATCTGTTTAATCTATCATATTTACAGAGGAAAGAAAGGGGGAAATCACATGTATATCAATTGCTGGAGAAAAAGCTTTTGACAAGAGTCAACACCTATTCATGATAAACTTTCTCAGAAAATAGAAATAGAGGGAAAGCTTCTCAGCTTGATGAAGTGCATCTGAAAATGTTATCCTTACTGATGGAAAATTGAATACTTCCTCCTAAACATCAGAAACAGGATTATACAGAGATCACTCAGCACTTTTATGTAACAGAGATGTAGAAATTCTGGCCACTGCAACACAGCAAGAAAGACAATAAAAGACACAGAGACAAGAAAGGAGGAAATGAAACTTTCTATATTTGCAGATGACATGATCATCTATGTAGAAAATCCCAAGAAATCAGAAAAAAAGAGAGAGAGAGAAAAGGAAAAAAGCTTTCTAGAACTAACAAGTTCAGCAAAGTCACACAAAAATCAATCCCACTTCTGTACACTAGCAATGAACAATCGGAAACCCAAATTTAAAATGCAATGCCATTTACAAGCACTCAAAAAACTGAAATACTTAGATGTAAAATTAACAAAGCATAACCAGGACCTATATGCTGAACACTACAAAACACTGACGAAAAACTCAAAGAAAATCTAAAGAAATAAAGAGATAGATTGTGTTCATGGTTTGGAAGACTAGCCATAGTAGAGGTGTAAAGATGTCAGTTTTCCCCAGAGTGATAGAGAGATTTAATTCAATTCCTATCAAAAGCCGCATAAGCTTTTTTTGTGGGCATAAACAAGATTATTTGAAAATTTATTGAGAAAGGTAAAGGAACTAGGGTAACTCAGTTTGGGAAAAAGGATAATAAAATGGGAGGAATCAGTTTAAATTTTCAATAAATTTTTAAACTTAATACAGCACTACGGTAAAGAAGACAGTGCCTTACTGGTAGAGGTACAGACACATAGATCAAGTGAACAGAATTAAAAAAAGAAAAAAACAGAAATAGACTTGCACAAGTAGGCCCAACAGATTTTTAACAAAAGTTCAAGCAATTTGGTGAGGGGAGGGTAATCTTTGCGATAAACAGTGCTGGAATAACTGACATTCAGAGATAAAAAATAACCTCAACTATACCTCAGACCTTACTTATATTAACATTAACTCTAAATGTGAAGTTTAAATGGAAACTATAAACTCTAGAATAAAAAACAAGAGAAAACTCTTTAGGATCCAGAGCATAGGAAAGAGTTTTCAGACTTGACACCAAGAGCATGAGCCGTAGAGGGAAAATGTATAAATTGAATCCCATCAAAATTAAAAATATCTGCTCTATGAGACTCCCTGCTTTGAAGAGGATATAAAACATCAGCTATAGACCAGAAGACAGTATTTGTAAGCCATATATTAGACCAGGGAATTAAACCTAGAGTATGAAAATCTAACATAAAAAAAATTTTAAGTTTAAAAAAGATTCAAACTATATGCCAATATACAATAAAATTAAATGTAAAAAAAAAAAAATCAACAACCATCCAATCAAAAAGTGAGCAAAAGACATGAAGAAAGACCCATCGCCAAAGGTATACAGATGGAAACAAGCGCATGAAAAGACGTTCAGCACCACTAGCCATCAGAGAAATGCAAATGAAAACCACAGCGAAATATCACTGCACACCCATCAGGATGCGGAAATGAAAAACAGTGATAACACCTAGTGCAGGCAAGAATGTGGAAATATGACATGAATGGCTGATGTGAAAATGAAGTGATAAGGCCATTCTGGACAAAACTTTGGCAGCATCTTAAAAAAAAAAAAAAATTAACCTGCTACTACCATTTAACCCAGGGCTTACATTCCTGGCCTTTTATTCCAAAGAAATGAGAACTTAGATTCACACAGGAGACTGTGCAGAAATGGTCATGGCAGCTTTATGTGTAATCGCTGATAATTGAAATCAGCCCTGATGTCCTTCAACAGATGAACATTTAAATTAGCTGTGGTCCAGCCATGTCATCATTACTCAGCAATCAAAAGGAGTGAACTGTTACATGGAACAGTATTGATGAATCTCCAGAGAATTATGCTGTGTGAAAAAAGCCACACCCCAAGGCCAGACACTGTAATTTTATTTACATGATATTCTTCTTTTTTTTTTTCCTATTTTATTTTTTTTTCCATTTTAAAATGGACAGGTAGTTGCTTTATAATCTTATATAAATTACAGGTGTATAATATAGTGATTCACAATTTCTAAAGGTTACACTCCATTTCATTATTATAAAGTATTGGTTATAGTCTCCTTGTTGTAAGTATACCCTCGTAGCTTATTTTATCGCAGAGAGTTAGCACATCTTAATCTCCTAGATCTGTGTTGCCGTATCCCCCTTCCCTTTCCTCACTGGTAAACCACTAGTTTGTTCCTATATCTGTGAGTCTGCTTTTTGTTGTTATATTCACTGGTTTGTTGTATTTTGTTAGATTTCACATGTAAATGATATTATACAGTATTTGTCTTTCTTTGACTTCACTTAATTTGTCTTTCTCTGACTTCGCTTCGTTATGATCATCTCTAGGTCCATCCATGTTACTGCCAATGGCATCATTCCCTTCTTTTATGGCTAATATTCCATTCTGTGTATACACCACATTTTCTTTATTTATTCATCTCTTGGTGGACACTGAGGTTGCTTCCATACCTTGGCAATTGTAAAAAAGAAATGCTGCTATGAAAGTTGGGGTGCATTGATCTTCTAAAATTAATGTTTTTGTTTCTGTACTCAGGAGTAGAATGGCTACCTCTTATGGAAGTTTTTTTTTTTTTTTTTCACTTGTATTATAGTCTTGAAATGACAGATTATGGAGCTGGAAAACAGATGAAAGGTTACCAGGAGTTGAGTGAGAGGAGAGTAGGGAGGAAGTGGATGTGGCCACTAGATATCCCTGTGGTGATGAAACAGTCTGTATCTTGACTAAATCAACACGCAGGCTGTGATTTGAAAGATGTTACCATGGAGGGAAACTGGCTAAAAGGTTCATGGGATCTCTTTGGATTATTTCTTATGACAGCATGAAATAAAGAAAGTGAAAGTGTTAGTTGCTCAGTTATGTCCAACTCTTTGCAACCCCATGGACTGTAGCCCGCTTGGCTCCTCTGTCCATGGAATTCTCCAGGCAAGAATACTGGAGTGGGTTACCATTCCCTTCTCCAGGAAGATCTCCAGGGGATCTTCCTGACCCAGGGATCAAACACAGGTCTCTTGCAGTGCAGGCAGAGTCTTACTGTCTGAGCTCCAGGGAACCCCTACAACTGCATGGGAAGCCCTACCTACAACTGCATGGGAACCTACAATTATCTCAAAACAAAAAGCCTACTTTATAAAAATAATAAATAGTAAATAAACAAAAAGAAAGAGCACTGAAACAGTAAGTGACCTTCGTAGCACATGAGCCCATGTTATTTACTGCAGCATCTAGAGACCTAAAACCATATCCCTAGGCCTGGGCGCCATAAGACTGCTCTTGGAGAAACACTGACTTGATGCATATCATTTTCCTCTGCATCATTTTCTTTAGGTCAATTCACTTAAGTGCCCTTAAGTGTCCTCAAGTGCCCTTATATTCATTTTTACATCACTGCCATAAACGGCAAGGCTCTACCATTATATGAGTGCAAATGATTATAATGATAATATGATATCAATGAAGACCCTCAAAGACTTCTCACTTCATTGCAAGTCAAAGCAGAGGAAAGGCTGCCCTGACAGACTCTGTAGAGATTCCTGACTGACCATTCAGAGAAACTCAGTCATCCTTGCTCAGCCACACCCAGAAGGACAGAACTCCCAGACCTTGGAGACCATACCTGTCTTTGACCCTTTCCTCAGCTCCCTTCAAGCTCTATGATTTTGTAAACGATTTTTTAAAGCACTGTAGGGCATCACTGGCTTCCCCAGTGGCTGAGCAGTAAAGAATTCACCTGCCAGTGCAGGAGACTCAGGTTCAGTCCCTGGGTCAGGAAAATCCCCTAGAGGAGGACATGGCAACCCGCTCCAGTATTCTTGCCTGGAGGATTGCATGGACAGAGGAGCCTGGCAGATATAGTCCATGGGGTCACAAAGGGTCAGATACGACAGCACACACGCGTGCACATACAAGGCATCGTCGGCCATGCCACACGGCTTGTGGGATCTTAGTTCCCCGACCAGGGATTGAACCCGGGCCACTGCCGTGAAAATGACAAGTCCCAGCCACTGGTCCGCCAGGGAATTCCCAACCTCTTATGGCTTTGAAAAAGTCACCTCGACTCTCCTTGCCATGTTTTCCTTCTCTGAAGGTCAGGGCTCATGCCTACTTGTTCAGAGGATCAGACAACTGGTAAATGTGTATGGTGGTAGGCACTCTGCACTGGGTGTTTTTCTCTGTGTTAATCTGACACAGACCTCCCCATCCCCCTTCTACAGTCTTGATTCTCTGCATACATGCTTGTGGTTTCTACCACGAGAAGGGCCTCTGGCTGGTACCCACTTGGCCCTCCTGACAGCCTCATTTCCCCTCGGCAACTAGGCAGTGATTATTTAAGTTTTGGGGGGTTCCCCTTCCCCTGTCTTTCTGGTCAAAGTAAAACCAAGGAAACAAACCTTCATCTCTTGGCTTCTCAGAATCTTCCCACAGTCCCCAAGCCTTGTGCAGAACCCAAACGCTTGCTCTGATGGGTATCAGTCTTGTGATCTTAAAAGCTTGCCCTTAGCTAGGGTGCTAGAATTAGTTAAAAGGCACATTATTTTAAATTGGCCCTGATGTTGATTCTGCTTTTCCCAGTCGACGGACGTTATCGGTCTTCTATGTTGCATCCTGTCTCCCCTTACATTCCGGCAGATAACATCTCGGCTCTCATTCTTACAGGAAGATTTGCGACGGGAGCCCAGAGGCATGCCACCTCTCAGGACTTGGGCTCCAGGGCTTATCTGACAGACCCTCCAGCTCTTAGCTATTTTGGACGCTGGGAACCCAAATATATGTATAAATACATGGTGCCAGGTCCAGGGTCCCTTGTAAATCTCATTGAAAAATGCTCCCCTTGGGTGGTTGCTCAGTAGAGCTGCTATATATAGTATGGCTTTCAAATACCTTGATACTTAGGTTATACTGTATGTTTTCTTTTTCTAACTCTTGGGCTAATAGAACTAATGTTCCTAACCAATTCACACCTTCAGTTTAATTAGATCCATCACTTAAAAAAAAAAAAAAAAGAACTGCTTACCAAGCAACAGCAACAAATTTCCTTATAGGTTTTTCTATGTTCAGTAGAACACGGATTGCAGACTCGGTTTCTGACAGCCATTATGATTTTCAGTAAATATTTTGACAAAAAGAACAGTGATGGTAAGCACACAGGACAATTACTGAACTGGGTCAAGCCCAGTTTTATGTAGCATTTTCTTTTTAACTGTATGCTTGAAGATAAATACATCATTAAGAGTACAGGGTAAGGAAGAAAAAAGAGTTTGTTTTTTACAAAAACTAGCATCATCTATAGGCTTACCTCGTGAAGTATGTTACATACCTTGATGAAGAGAGATGTACCTGCAGCCAATGGTGCTCCGACTCAAACACGAATGACCTGGCCTGAAACTGGGGAGACATCCGTGACCCCAGAAAAGAACTCAGAGCAGAGAGGCGCTGGCCTGGCCTGCCTCCTACCCTCTTTGCTAAAATGGTGCCCACTCTATAAGCAGCATCTCAGAGGGCAGAGGCATCCTCTTTGTGTATTAGAAAATAAAGTAAAAGAGGATGACCTCCCGCGGCTTGGCCTTTGAGTCAACACCAGGTTTAAGTGAGAAAAGCACCATTTTGAACAACCTGGAGGAGACGCATGCAGAGATGAAACTTGGTCTGGCTCAAAAATAGGAAGTCAATTCTTTTCTATACATCACTTAATGACACAGTAACAACCTTTAAAAAACAGGAAGAGAGAGATGCAGAGAGGGAGAGAGAAAAAAAAATACAGCCTCTGCTGAGGCCTTCAGTAATTGTGACTATTGACCTAACAGCGCATCTACCGAGCCTGCTGCTGGGAAATGGAGGTGTGGCACCCCGCATATCAGAGACGTGTTTGTTCTGTACAGGCTGGTAAGAAGTAGAGCCAGCGTGGTTGTTTTCCTGGAGGTGGGCTTGGAAGAAGCGTCCAATAACCTCCCCACATAATACTGCAGGTTCTCAGGGCCCAGTATTTCCACTGCAAGTGAAGAAGGCCTGACAAGGATCTCTGTGATATTGTCTTTATTTAAAGTATTGCTACTTTGCTCAATTTGGAATCACTTGCATTAATTTTTTAATATTTTTTAATTTACTTTTTCAATTGGAGGATAATTGCTTTACAATATTGTGTTGGTTTCTGCTGTACCATTAATTTTTCTTTTCAATACATCACATGAAAAAATTATCTTGATGACTTCAGTTTGGGGCACCCCTAAATTCTGCATCCATGGTGGAGTTTTCTCTGACTCCCCACACTAGTCCCTGCCCTGCTCTAACTATGGAAGGAGAAAAACACAGGAGTGATGGAGCGTTGAAAAGTATAATAAATACAATCCATAAATATGCAAAAATACAGTATGTACAAGTTCAGTACATAAATAATAATTATTCTCAGTGGTGGAAATTGAGAGGCAAAATGAATCTCTAAGTCACACAGAAAACAAACTTATGGTTACTAAAGGGGAAAGGGTGGGGAGGGATAAATTAGAAGTTTGGAATTAACAGATACACACCACTATAGATGGGCTTCCCACGTGGCTCAGTAGTAAAGAATCCTCCTGCCAAAGCAGGAGCCCCAGGAGACAGGTTGGATCCCTTTGTGGGGAAGATCCCCTGGAGGAGTAAATGGCAATCCACTCCAGTAGTCTTGCCTGGAAAATCCCATGGACAGAGGAACCTGGCGGGTTACAGTCCATGGGGTCTAAAAGAGTCAGACGTGACTCAGAGACTGAGCACGCATGCACCACTATATATAAAATAAGTAACAAGGACCGATAGCACAGGGAACTATATTCAGTATCTTTAATAATCAAAAATGAAAAAGGACTTTAAAAAGAATACATATATACATGTGTATATATATATATATATATATATATATATATATCACTTTGCTGTGTACCTAAAACATAACATTGTAAATCAACTTCAATTTTTTTTAATTGTAGCTATTGTTATGGTCAAAAAAGTCTCAGGGCTTCCCTGGTGGTACAGTGATTAAGACTCTGCATCTCAACCTCCAGCTGGTCATGTGTCTAAGCCTCACGCTGAACTAGATTGGGCTTGGGGAGGAATTTTACCTGGGTGAGTGAACTGGTCTTTGGAAGAACCACATCCTGCAGATTCATGTGGATTCCACTCCCTCTACCTCCAGCATCAATGCTCAGGCGCCTCCCCAGCTATGTGAGCCACCAGGTGTGCAAGTGGTCACAAGTAGTGTGCAGGTAAGACTGGCCAAGCCGGAGGCAAGCTCCAATGTCCCTTCCCCTCCCCGGGACCCTCCAGCATCCCCGGATCCCAGCACTGCCACCAGCATCCAATCCAATTTATTGGTACCTACAGTTTTCCCACTGTTAAATACCATAGAACCATCCCCTGGCCATGACACAAAAATAAAGCATCATGGAAGCCCAGGGAAAGACAGTTTGGGGGACTTCTTGGAGAAAATAGATGATCTGGGTGTTGCAGGATGAAAAAGAATTTTCTGGGCAGGTGTAGCAGCAAGAGGCAAGCTGGGGAGGCTTGGAAATGCATGAAGGTCAAAGGTTTGTGAGTGCCCGGCTGACCCCGAAAGCGAGAGAGAGGGCCATGGGACAGCTGTGGACCAGGGAAGGGAGAGAAGACTGGAAGAGCTGAAGAGCTGGGCCTGCCCCTGGAGTAAGGCAAAACTCCCAGAAGTAGAGAGCCATCGGGGAGGATGCAGAAAGGGCTGAGAAGCCAGTAGACAGTCCCCCATAACCAAGGAAGCCCTCAGAAAAGAATCTGTCTCTACATCCAGAAAGCACTTTGATTTATTTTTCTTTTTCCTCCTAAGTTACAGTGTGAATACACTTCATGAAGATAGCTTAATGGGAAAGTTTTCCTGTACAAAAGTAACTTAAAAAATCATGACTTTGGAGTTAATTGAAAATAAACATATCAATGGATGATTAGATTAAAAATCTCACATGTCTATGCCATGGAGACATGAGGCAACAGAAGAATGAAATCCTGACCCTACAACAACGTCAGTGGACCCCCAACTACACTGAATGGACCCACAACTATGCTGAGTGGACCTCAGAACTATGCTGAGAGGACCCGGAGCTACACTGAGTGGACCCCAGAGCTACTCTGACTGGACCCCAGAACTACGCTGAGTGGACCCCAGAACTACGCTGAGTGGACCCCAGAACTATGCTGAGTGGACCCCAGAACTATGCTGAGTGGACCCCAGAACTACGCTGAGTGGACTCAGAGCTATGCTGAGTGGACCCCAGAGCTATGCTGAGTGGCAGAAGCCAGACGCCAAAGACGACATGTTGTCTGGTTCCATGTATATGAAATGTCCAGAAAAGGCAAATCTGCAGAGACAGACAGTAGAGTTATAGCTCCTTAGGGCTGGGGCTAGGGAGGGGAGTGACGGCTGCTACGTGCAGAGGTTATTTGGGATAGGGGAGTGGAATGTTCTGGAATTCGATCATAGAGATAAGTGCACAACTTTGTGAATACACTAAAAACCACTAAATCATAGACTTTAGAAAGGAAACATTATGGTATGTGAATTATATCTCAAGATAATAAACAATCGCTCCCCTTCCAATTTTTCTAAGTACTGTCACATAATTCAACTGTCCAGATTGAGCAGCAGATAACCAACCCAGCAAGCCTGTGACAACAGTCACCAAAGAAAAAGAAAAATCATTTCCGAATTATTGTGAACTTTCTTTCTTGGGCCTTTTTTTGTTTCCTCTCTCAAGGAAACAAAAAAATATGTCACTCCCTTGCCAAGAGTAAGGCTCGTTTGGCAAAATTGCAGTCTGTAATGACAGTTCTCTAAAGCACAGCTCTCAGGTGCAGCTAAAAGGAAAGACAGCAAAACCAGGACAGGAGGGCAGATGTCCTGCGGGTCTAGGAAGACTGGGTGGGAAGAGGAATTTACACAAGGAGCAATGCTGCGTGGCCCCTGTGCCCCTTGACACACATTCCCTTCCAGAAGTGGGGACGAGGAGAGTCCAATGACGCCCTGCCTCTGGGGTTCAGTGACATTCCTGTCCAGAAGTGGGGCCAGGGGAGCCTAATCACCTCCTGCCTTTGGGGTTCACTGCCCAGAATCTTCCCCAGCCCCCAGAGATGCAGCCACATGGCACAAATCCCCAGTGTAGCTGCACCTGGCCCCCTTCTTGAAGCTCTGAGAGCAGCCCTCCCCCAAGACTGGGCAGGAGGATGAGTCTGTGCAGGAAATCTGGGGCCCGGGGACCCGGCTCAGCCTCACCAGCAAGCAGGGTGCTAAGAAGATCTTCTCGAGGCTTCGGATGAGTCAAATCTGAAGTGACTGCAAGACGCCTCCAGGTGTGGTCCTCTCTCCACATCCTGCTGCCAGCCCTTCTCTCCCCTACCTCCAGGGGCCTCTGCAAAGCCTTGAACTGGGCCCAGAGCAGATCTCAGTCCCCAGGGCATGTGTTAAACAAAAGGAAATGCGTGGATGTGTCTGTTTGTTGTTGTTGTTGTTTTCACTTTTGTGCGTGCAGCAGGACAACTTGGGAAGGAGAGACTACGCAAGACCAGTCAGGACAGACAGCCACCCTTCTCCTTCGACTCTCCTGAGATGGGCCCTCACATTTCTCGTCCCTCTCAGGTTGTCTTCCTGGGGTGTCCTAAGTAATTGTTTGGGCTTCCCTCTGTCACCTGATGGCCTGCACAGGGTCAGCCGGAGGACACTATCTACCCAGAGACAAACGCCATCAAATTTCTCCAGCCTTGAGCCAAACCCAGACCTTGCATGGGGGCCCATAGACACCTACCAGCCAGGTGGGACCTGCCGGGTCGGAAAAACCTCCAAGTCTCCAAGCTCATCAATTGCAGAGTGTTCACAGCAGGCTTCAAGCGGGAGGCAGGGGCGCACACACGCGCTTTTGGGAACGTGCAATAGGGTTTTCATTTAAGCCTCTTTCCTCTCTGGATTCCGTTCCCCTTAACATTCTCCTTGTCAAAAGAGGTTTGTAACCACAATCCCTGTGTAGTGAGAAATGAGGTTCACCTGTAGAGCTTCTTTGGAGGGGAGCCCTCCACAGGGCTGTGACGTGTCCCCACGGCCGTTGTTTCTCATTTCTGTGCAGATGGAAAAGCGCACCCCGCTGAAGAGCAGTCGCAGGAGTGGCCCGTGCAATTACCTGCCTCTGGGTCCTCAGGGCCACTTCAACCACGTTTTTATGTAAAACACGCAGCATCCAGCCAGTTTGTGATTATCCATGATAATGGGGGTCAAGGGTCAGCTGAACAATTGAGATGGAAACTTTATTCCCACCAGAGGGTCTCTCACACCCCCACATCCACCTCCTGTCTTCCTCCTGCTGAGGAAGGAGGCGCTGTTGGATCGTGGAAGAGCTGCTGGCCCGGGGGTCAGCAGTTCCACAGTCGGGATTCTACAACCAGATTTCTGGGGTACCCTACACCATGCCCTCCCTTTCAGTTGGGGGGAGGGCAGTGGTGATGAAAAGGAGCCAGACCACTGCATGCCGGATCCTCATCCCCAAGCTGAGCGTCATCTTCATTTATACTTGTAACATATTTCTTCAAATTGACATGTTTTTTGTCATTTAATTGTTTACAAACTGTAGTCACAGTTGATGTGGTCATGATATACTTCTGTAATATCCATTAAAATAATTCCCTAGGTAGTCACTTTTTAAAATGATATGTCAGAAGATACCACTTGACCCTCGTCTGGCTCCTAGAATAGAAAGCCAGCATCCAGGGAAGACTGGAAATCTAGATAAAGTCTGGAATTCAGTTACAGTCGTGCGTCAACATACTACATCTCTGTCATTGTGCAGCCCTGTGCATGTCAGCTGCTCACAGTGGGACAAAGGGCTAACTTTGCAACTTTCCTGTAAACAGAACTTGACTCCAAGATACAAAGTTTATCTTCAAAAAGTTTAATAGAGATGCAGATGTAGAGAGCAGACTTGCAGACACACCTTCTCCTGAAGAGGGTGGGACGAACTGAGTAGCACTGACATGCATACGCGACCACGTGTAAACCAGAGCCAGTGGAAAGCTGCTGTCAGCACAGGGGGCTCAGCTCAGGGCTCTGTGAAGACCTACAGTGGTGGGGTGCGAGGGGAGGGGGATAGGGGAGGGAAGCCCAAGAAGGAGGGGATGCATCTGTACATGTATATAGTATAGACACAAATGTATATATGTAGAGCTGATTCAGGGCTTCCCATGTGGTGCTTGTGGTAAGGAACCCTTCTGCCAGTGCAGGAGACAGAGACGTAAGAGACACAAGTTCGATCCCTGCGTCGGAAAGATCCCCTGGAGAAGGGAATGGCAACCCATTCCAGTTTTTTGCCTGGAGAATCCCATGGACAGAGGAGCCTGGCAGACTGCGGTCCATGGGGTCACAAAGAGTCGGACATGACTGAAGTAACTTAGCACGCAAGCACATAGCTGATTCACACTGTTGTTCAGCAGAAACCAACACAACATTGGGAAGTAATTATCCTCCAATAAAAAAAATATAATAATGTTTAATGGTTCCACCTAAATTTACAGAAGTGAAGAAATTAAAAATATATATATAGTACCCCAGGTTTTGGGAAATGTCAGGTCAGACAATGTGCCGGCCCCTTAGACTCTTCTGATATCGGGGATGGACTGGGTTTGGGTTGGCTTCTCTGGTCCAGATCCATTCAGGGGAGGGTTGAATGAGGAAACAGGAAGAT
The DNA here is from genome assembly GCF_014754425.2 of Oryx dammah. Lineage (NCBI taxonomy): Eukaryota > Metazoa > Chordata > Mammalia > Artiodactyla > Bovidae > Oryx > Oryx dammah. The sequence goes on along the minus strand of NW_024070194.1, from coordinate 26,094,794 downwards.
ACCCCTGGCCGTGGTTCGGTGGATGGGGGGCACAGGTTCATCAGGACAATGTCCTTCTGACTCCCAAGACAGTTTCCCCAAAACTGTCCTCCTCCACCCCTAGTCAGCAAACAAATGCCCCCTTCCTTTTCCAGAACAGCTCCCATCACTCCAGCTTTCTGGCTCACACTGGGCTATGATCGTACTACATCTGGGGAAAGATTCAGAGCCTCCGGGGCCCATTGCTGCCTTGTTGCTGATGCTCCTGCCATAATTGCCTGAGCAGTTCATTTCCCCAGACTGTGGCCCTTACTCTGCTTTCCCAGAGCTAGAGAGAACAGAAGCGCCTGAGTGACAGACCAAAAGCCAGGCGAAGGCAATGTGCATTTCGTTCCCTACCCATAGTATCCCTATTTAGGGAGGCATGCTGGGGCTCTTGAGCACTTGGCTGGTCTGATTTTTAATCATCAAGTGTAAAAATGAAATCATTCCCAGCACCTGAAGTGATTTTTGTCGGCGTCACCCACTGTTTCTGTAGATTAATTTTTTAGGCCAGAAAGAATAAGCCCTACGTTTCAGTGATAAAAAGAAAAACTGGTTCCCCTCTTCCACCCTCTGTCAAAAGTTTCTTATGTAAGGAGTTTGTTTTCTTATTTTTTTTTTAAGGGGAAGAGTTCACTGATCCAGATGCGGAACAAAATGGCAGGGCTAAGACCCCCACCCCACCAACCCCTTGGGAGATGGATTAATCAGTGTCTTTCGGATGTATTTACAAAAATGATACGTTTAAACATTTCAATAAACAGATTAAAACCAAGATTTGTATATCAGCCTCTGCCAGCTACTTCTCCAAGCCAAGTATCCCTTTGTCCTCAAGAAACCGAATGATGACTGTTCCTCAAGTCCAAGTCCTGGCCTAGGAGACCCCAGGGATTTTGTTTTCTTGGTGGCCTCTGAGCTCATGTTCTGGCTTTCTTTCCCACCGTCCCATCCTCTGGGTGTGTCCCTTACGTGTTGTTATTGTTCAGTCACTAAGTTGTGTCCAACTCTTTGCAATCCCATGGACTGCAGCACACCCAGTTTCCTTGTTCTTCACTCAAACTCACGTCCATTGAGTCAGTGGGTTGGCTTGTTTTCCTGTCCAGGAGAAGCTGTGCTTTGTCCAGTCTGCCCTGTCACCTCCCACTGCCCAGAGAAGGTTTTGCCATCACTGAACTGTTCTTCATTGGAAGGACTGATGCTAAAGCTGAAGCTCCAATACTTTGGCCACCTGATGCCAAGAATTGACTCATTGGAAAAGAACCTGATGCTGGGAAAGATTGAAGGCAAAAAGAGAAGAGGGCAGCAGAGGATGAGATGGTTAGACAGCATCACCGACTCAATGGACATGATCCTGAGCAAATTCTAGGAGATAGTGGAGGGCAGGGAAGCCTGGCGTGCTCCAGTCCATGGGTCACAGAATCGGACATGACTGAGTGACTGAACTGAACAACAACAAACTGGTCTTCGTCTTTTTAAGATACATGTTCAAGATGCTTGAGAAAAAATAAGGACAAAAACCAAACAGGCAGATACCAACCAAAAAAAGCCATGAGGAAAACAGACCCACTCCTGGGAAATTGCATTCCACAGCTGACTCACACATTCACCAACTATTTCTTGAACACCAGGTTCCAAGTTTCTGTTTTAGGTCAAAGGATCAGGGGAAAATAAGATAAGGCCCCAGCACTTGTGGGCTCACCTTTTGCAGTAGGAGACAATCATATAGAAGAAAACACATAAGTGAGTGAAGTCATTTCAGATAGAGATAAGTGATGAAGAAAAAAAAATGGAGTGCTGTGACACATGAGGACAGCTGAAATGCAAGGATGATTCAGCCAAGCGGAAATCTGAGGGTGAGTTGTTCCAAATGGAGGGAGTTTGATGTGCAAAGGTCCTGGGATAAGTACCCACTGGGCAACTTAAAACCAGCAGAAGGCTGATGGATATGCAGAACAATAGCAAAGAGGAAGATGCTACAAGATGAGGCCAAAGTCCAATCAGAGGACAAGGGGTGTAGAGCTTTTGAGGCCACAGGTGGCTCCGATGGTAAAGAATCCGCCTGCAGCACAGGAGACCCAGGCTTGATCCCTGGGTTGGGAAGACCCAGGAGAAGGGAATGGCAAGACTGAAGCCCCACTACAGTATTCTTGCCTAGAGGATTCCACGAACAGAGAAGCCTGGTGGGTTACAGTCCACAGGGTCGCAAAGAGTTGGACATGACTGAGCAACTAACAATAACGTTAAGACGTGGCAGGGACGTTGGGAAATCGGTTGAGAGAAAGAGGGTCAGGACAGAGGAACGAGCTTTTCATCGGAGTTTGGAGAAGAAGGATATTGGAGGAGGGAACGTGGATGAAAAAGAAAGAAGAAATGTTACAAGTTTTGCTGTGGATCATGAGACTCCTCCCCAGCACTGAAGAAACTCAAGCAAAGGACCTTGCTGTTTGCCTATCAGATAAATCATCCACTGTCTCCTATAAGCCCCTGTCTGGGGCTTGTAAAGCCGCTTTGAGACTGGACCACATGAGTTCCTGTTCCAAAGGTGTTATATACTTGTTCTACAAGCTCGACCCATGTGTATGACTGCGTTCTGGACTCACAATTCCTCTCCCTGGAGCAGGAAAAAATGATCCAGCCTGTCTAGATGTTGCATCCTCTGTGAGGCGTGACCCAATTGTCCAGGCACCCCAGGGCCTTCTCCTCTCTCAGGGAGCCCCAGTAGCTTGCACATCCTTCCCCATGCACTTCAAACAGCATGTTGCAATGACTGATTTACCCATCAGCTTCTGTCACCAGCTGCACTCCTTGAAGGTGGTGACAAATTTTAACTTTCTTAGCCCAGCTCCACGGGGCTTCCCAGGTGGCACTAGTGATAAAGAACCCGCCTGCCAATGCAAGAGATGTAAGAGACACGGGTTCGATCCCTAGGTCAGAAAGATTCTCTGTAGGAGGGCATGGCAACCCACTCCACTATTCTTGCCTGGAGAATTCCATGGACAGAGAAGCCTGGCAGGCTATGGTCCATGTAGTTGCAAAGAGTGGAACACAACTGAAGTGACTTAGCACACACACATGTAGCCAGCTCCACACAGCTACTTGGTAAGCAACTGTCAGACCGACTTTCCAGCTGTGCTGGGAAAGCAAAGGTTGTTTGTAGCTTTTTTCAAAGAAAGAGCTCCCCCTGGCACGAAACAGTGGGGCAGTAACTCCCTCTCCAAGGCTGGGCTAGCCAAAGCAACTTCCTACCATGTCCTTTTCCCTCTAGGACCTTCCTGTTCTCCAGAGCTTAGCATGGCAGGGATGCTCAACCTCTGACTTGTCCTTCCTCGGGTGCACTTGGTGGGGGCAGGGGTGGCTAGAACCATCAGGTGTGTTTGTCCAGTCCCCCAATCAAGTCTGGGCAGCTGGGAGACCCAGGCTTCTGGGGGTGACATCCTGCACCATGAAGCACTTCACCCACTGGGCCTGGGAGCAAGACCGCTCGGTGAGGCAATCAGTTCCTCCCACCATGACTTCTGCTCCATGGGAAGCCCAGCCCAGGGAAGTGGGGGCCAAACAAAAATCAGGCCCTGACCTTCTCAAAAGTCAGGCAGCAGGGCTCAGGCATGCTTAATATTGCACTGACTTCTTCCTGTTCTCGTGGGGTCCAGTTGTGCCGAGTTTGGCCCTGAGGGGAAGAACTCAGAGCAGTGCGGGCTGGGAGCCAGTGCACGTGTACTCTGGAGGCGGGAAGGAGAGGGAGCCAAGAGGGGTGAACTCAGGAACACGGTCTGCAGGGGCCGCTCAGCCTGCTGGGCTGTGGGTGGAGACGGCAGTCGAGCAGGATGGGAATGGATTGTGTGCCCATCAGCAGCAAAGGTCCGGTGATCTCCCTTCACCCCCAGGCCCCCTGTAAACACCACGCTCCTCCCACAACCAGAGGGCTGATTTTCAAACAGAATTCCGTCCAACATCCTCACTCCAGTCACAGCTCCCTGAAGTAGTCTCCGCCACCTGCATAGTCGCCAGGGTGTTGGCCTCTGCACACCTCTGCGGCCCCATCCCAAACTCCACTTCCTGTTTGCATCCCAGCCCACCGTGGCCTTTCAGCTCCTGCTGGCGTGGGGGCCCCACGGGAGCCACTCCCAGTCCTGAGGTCTGTGTCCATCCTTCTGTCTGCACCTCATCGCCTTGCTCCAGACCTTCAAACTTAAGTCAGATCTGGGGTCTTATGGGGAGCCTGAGAAGAAGCTCACATCACCATGCTTAGCTTTTAACCCAAGCTCCTTTCTTCAGCAGACAAGACAGATGGGCTGGGGAAGTCCACCCCTCCATCATCAGTCCCTGGGCTCAGCTGCTGTCTTGGGAAACATCTCTCAACGTATGGGGGTGCAGTTGGCACCAACATTTGAGGCCAACCCTGTTAACTCTAAAAGCACAAATCCCAAACCATCTCACTTAAAACTTGCAAATCTCCGTGAAGACTTTCCCATGAGAATTCACTCTCTCCAAAAAGTCTGTGCCCAAGATTCAGGTATCAGTCTTCAGTGGACAGGGCTCTACCAAGCTCCCAAAATCTCAGAGCAGGGGTCTTAGGGCACCTAGGGTTGAACCTGGGCTCCGTTCTCTCTAGTTGTAGACAAGTTCCTTTATCTTTCAAAGCCTTCATAGACTGCTCTGTCTGGCAGGGATGATAATAAGCCCAGGCACTTGGGTCAATTAAGTTCATGGTGCTCCCCAAAAGGCGGGTGGACCTCTAACCCCAGTCAATGTTAATGGGAGCATTTTTGTGTGTGTGCTCAGTCATGTCCAACTCTTTGTGACCTCATGGATTGCAGCCCACCAGTCTCCTCTGTCCATGGAATTTTCCAGGCAAGAGTACTGCAGTGGGTTACTATTTCCTTCTCTAGGGTTTCGTCCTAACCCGGGGACAGAACCGCATCTCTGGCATCTCCTGCGTTGGCAGGCAGATTCTTTACCACTGAGCCGCCTGGGAAGCCCCGGTGGAAGCCAGTGGGAACATTACAGCTGCAGTTATTCTCATCAACATCATCCATTCCGGGCATCTTGGCAAAAGGATGACCAGAAAGAGGGACTGTCTCTTCCTCTCTGGAGAGAGATCCCAGGGGAGCCTAAGGAGGGCTTATCCTGAGAGACAGGAGCTGTGTGTCTGGCTGGGTGTGCACAGGTCACAGTGGCAAGTCACGCACACATCAATGTGTTCCCCCCCATGCATCCACCTCCACACCAGCCCCCTCGCATCCTCAGTTACACCAGAGAACACGTGTGTGCGCTTGTTCACACACACACACCTCCTGCCCCAGGCCAAACATGTTCCAGGAACATAGACCTCACCAGGTCCCAGCAGCGCTCAGCCCAGTACACCTGCCATAGCCAGAGACCCAGGACAGTAGTGGGGTGCAGGTGGGATGAGCTCATGGCCTCCCACAGGTACACACTGCCAGGCAGCCAAGTGTATTTGCATATAATTTGCATGTGTTGATACAGCCCTCCCGTCTCTGCATAGAGCGTTTCCAAGCTAACCTGTTATTACTGCTCCTCCAAAGCTTGGTTTTCCTAGGCACTTGCACTGCTTACCCACCCACTGTCAGAAAGTCGTAGGCAGGGAGGCGGAATCTGAGCACCTGGAAAGTCAGGCCAGCATCCTTGGGTCTTGGCTGTTCCCCAGGACAGTGAATTTCATCACTCCTCCCCAGGAAAATCCCAAGGAGACCACCCTGCATATAAGATGTTACTGTGTGCCCAGAGCCAGGTACCCACTACAGCACATTGGCAACTTTATTCTCCTCAGAGCCCAGGGAGCTAATCTGATGGAGAACTTGACCCCAGCTCCTCCCACAGCAAGTTTTTCAAGTTTGCATGGGCATACCCTGTACTACAGATACTACTACTGAGTGAGTGAGTGAGTGAAAGTCACTCAATTTTGCCTGACTCTTTGCGACCCCATAGACAACACAGTCCATGGAATTCTCCAGGCCAGAATATTGGAGTGGGTAGCCTTTTCCTTCTCGAGGGGACCTTCCCAACCCAGGAATCAAACCGGGGTCTTCTGCATTGCAGGTGGATTCATTACCAACTGAGCTATCAGGGAAGCCCATACTACTACTACTTGTAGCAAATATATAAAAATGCAGAATGCACTGAAAAAATATATATGTATGTGGGCATATATATATATATATCTTTAAATGAATCACTGTGCTGCACACTTAAAACTAATATTGTAAATCAACTATACATCAATTTTTAAAAATGCATGATGGGGGGCTTTCCTGGTGGGCTCAGTGGATGAGAATCCACCTGCCACAGCAGGAGACATGGGTTCAATCCCTAGTCCAAGAAGATCCCACATGCCAAGAAGCAACTAAGCCTGAGTGCCACAACTACTGAGCCTGTGCTCCAGAGCCCGGGAGCCACAACTACAGAGCCCACATGCTGCAGCTGTTGAAGCTGCGGCTCCCTAAAGCCTGTGCTCTGCAGCAAGAGAAGCCACTGCATGTGAAACCTAAGAAAACTGCAATCCGAGAGTAGCCCCTACTTGCTGCAACTAGAGAGAAGCTTGCACAGCAACAAAGACTCAGCACAGCCCCCCCAAAATAATAAATAAATAAATAAAATTATTTTTTAAAAAAAGTAAAAGAAAGAAATGCAGAATGGTGAGTTTCCTGGTGGTCCAGTGGCTAAGACTCCGTTTTCCCAATGCAGGGAACCTAAGTTTGATCCCTGGTTGGGAAACTAGATCCTGTATGCCACAACTAAGAGTTTGCATGCCACAACCAAGACTGAATATCCCACGTACTGTAACTGAGAACTGGAACAGCCAAATAAATAAATAAAACTAAATGGTTTTAAAATAAAAAATTTAAAAAATACAGGATGCCTAGTTAAATTTGAGTCTAGAAGAAACAACAAAGAATAAGCTAGTATATCCTGTGCAATCCTTATACTATAAGAGAATTCACAGCATCCCTGAAGTCCAGCTGGGTGCCTGTATTCTATCAGACAGCCCTACCTAGGACCCCAGATCCACGGTTGATTTCTAGTATCACTAATACCATGTTTTCTCCCAGCTTTTAGCTAAGACCAGAGGAACAGGGCTTTACTGCCTAACTGTCCAGCTTCCCACTGTAGGACAGAAAGCGAGAGCAGAGGCTCCACATGAGGTCAACTGAGAACTGCCAGAAGGAGACACAGGGGAGAGAGAACACGTGTTTCCTAATTTAGTTAAACATCGAAAACCTGTTCCTCTTCTGTGTCTGGGAGGAGCGCGGTGGTTATCACTGTGGACGTGAGCCCACGTTTCCTGTGGCGAGAGACACATGTGTTTGCATCAACAGGCCCTGTTTCTAGGGACCCCCCCAGGATGTGAGGCCCACGGCGGTCACAGAGGAGGAGGGGGGCAGGGAGGGCCTGTAGCTAGGGGCCCTGGAGAACTCCGCCCCCTCATGTGGGACAACCGCCTCCATGCTGGACCCCTGTCTGGTTTCCGCATTGCACTGTAGGCAACTGGCCCTTCCCAGGACCATAGGTGACAGTTGCCTAGCTGCAGACCTTTGCTGGGGGTGGGAAATCAGCAGGGAAGGAACAGGGCTGGGGAGCCTTTGCCCTTCACCTGCCAGTGAGCACAAACCTGCAGGGAGGCCACCCCTCCGGCCCCACAGGCCTCCCTCCGGTGGGCTGAGCTCTGGCTCTTCCAATGGGGCCCCTGTACTTCCAGAATAGGCAGGACTCCACCTGCAGACACCACAGGTAAACACGTGCCTTACCCAGGAGTGACGGAGCGGAAAATTCTTCATCAAGCCTTGTTTAGGGGAAAAAGTTATTTTATAGTAAGATCGGTGGATCTACTGTGGAAGGCAATGCAAAAAATAACATACATAAGGCTCCGTTTCCTCCTCCATCAGAAGGTGATGGGATGGCTGCAGCCTCCCAGGCATTACAAGGACTAGAAAAAGATGCAGGCAATCATCTCCTTCCCTGGCATAACACCAGGCAGTCAGAGTCAGCAGCAGCAGTCACCTTCTCTGATCATAGTTTTGGACTTATCCCTTCAACTGGCCTGGCATATCAGACCTCTCTGCACTTAAACAAATTACAAAGCTGCTAAAGACTCCAGGTTTTCAGCACCGGGGAAAGCTTTCACTTCATTTTCTAAGGGCATCCTCTGGTCAGGTCTCAAGAGCTTGAAGGTCTGTCATCTGCCCTGTGTGATGTGCCCAGGTGGGCACCCATCTCGTACATCAGTGGCCACACACATGGCAAACCTGGAAGGAACCAGAGGTTCCCATTAGAACGGAATTCCCATTACCCATCCACTGGATCCCCACTCATCACCCCCTGCCAGCTAGGTGTTCCCAGCCCAGAAAAATCCAACTGTGGTTGCCGAAGAAGCTTTGGTAGAGGATGTGATGGGCCATGTTCAAGGAGCTTGTTGTGGTCAGGAGGGCATGACTCACCCAGACACACACAGCTCACATGCATGGACTTGGGATCCTTGAGTCCGCTGCCTGGGTTGAAGGACAGAACCCAATCTTGACCAAACACCCAAGTCAGTTGCCTGCCTACTCATACCCTTTCGGTGGTCCTGACCCTCCTTCTTAAGAACTTTTCTAATTCAGTGATGCTAATCTCTCTTGAGGACCCGAGCACTGAACCTGCCCAGTGGCCATCAGAGATCAGCCACACTCTTTGTATTTCTTCACTCCATAGAGAGGTCAGCCACAGCCCTGGGATGTTCCTGGTTGGGTAGTCCACGCCCCTGTCTCAGATGCACCAACCATGAAAGACTCAGGAGCTAAATGAAGACCATACATAGGCGGCTCTGAACACCTACTCGTCAATGACTGAGTCTGACTGTAGGGTCATGGGGGGATATTTGGATTAATTTAAGAAAGGATAAGAGATATCCTCTCGAATCAGGGGCTGGGATGCATTCACACTTTCTTACTGATCTAATAATTGTTGCAAATGTACAAAGACAGTTGGCTCAATGGTTCCACTACTGCTCGGCATTGTTTCTCACACTTGCCTCTTCCTCATGCCAACTGTTATCCTGTTTTCACCTCAGAGATCGAGGCACCCTGCTTAGGACAGCTCCTGCATCTAAACTGCTCTTTCAGTACAGCCTGGGCTCCAAAATATGAACAGGCGTTTTCAGGGTAAGTAGCCTCAGCTGAGACTTCAGCCAACATCTGACCACGTCCAAGCCCCATGATGAGTTCCTGCTAAAATATTACACTTCGTCCTAACTACCTTGGGAGCGATTCTCTGCTTACAAAACACACTTCGTCAATATTCACCCAGTGTGGAGATTAGGGAGCCCCGTCCTTCTTCTCTGTGGTGGTAGAGATGCCCCTAAAGCCTTTTTTTTTTTTCCAAGGCATGATCCAACATCTTTTCCCCCCAATTTCGACTCCGTACAGCCTTTCCTTTTTGAAAAACAAAGCATAACAATTGCAATTCTCCCTTGGCCAGTGGCCAGACATCCACAGGTTGGAGCCAGGAGATGAACGGATACACCCGGAGAGGGCAAGGTCAGAGAGCGCAACATTCTGGACTCGTGTTTGTGCAGAGACCAGACCCCAAGGCCCGAGAGCACCCAGACAAGAGGGTCGACACCTCCGAGTTTGAATGACATGCTGAGGACCTTCGGAGTCTGAAACACGCCTATGACATTAATTAATGCCAGGCAAACTGTAACAGCAGATCTTAGAGACTAAAAATAAACCTATGCCAACTGATTCATCCCTCACTGCACAGAATTTGGAGCTTTTTTCCTCTGCTTCTCTTCTCCAAGTACGTTACATTATGGTCTTTTTCCTTTCCCTCCATCTTTGTCGTTCTTCTCTAATCCCTCTTCTTCTGGTCCAGAGGTTGAAAGTGTCCAGAGGAGATGTCCCCACTCAGCTCCCCTCCGACCCACAAACATGCTTAATAAGCAAGGAAATCATTTCTTTTCCTGGCTCCCATGGCGGTGAGCTATGTAATTTGTCCTTAATATTTTCCATACGGATGTTGCTGCCTGTTGCCTCACACACACACAACTCTATAGCTTCATTTCCGATTACAGTCCGTTCTATTTTAAACTTTGTTGATTTCTACTGGGAAGGAAGCCTATTTCATAGAGATTAGCTGGACAGCTGGGTCTGATTGCTTCTGATTACCGGGCTTGGGGCCACTGGGCAGACAGGTTTCCCAAAGCCCCATAGATGGAGAACCACTCTGTAGGGACCCACTTTGGGGTCAGCGCTCACTCCAAGGAGGAAGGTCAGTGGCCTCAGTAGGAAATCAACAGGTCAAGCCAAAGGCAGGGTCAGCCCTTAGTCCACATCTCGGCTCAGGAGGCTGTGCTGAGAGGTGGAGGAGGGGGCCTGAGAAGCCCCCTGACTCCAAGGCGCTCACGGGGACCTGAGTGGGGGCTTGTGTCACAGAAAACTGCGTGTGCTTGGAAGAGAGCACCCATCATGCTTGCCTGATAGAATCACTCGGGAGGTGACAGACAAGGCTCAGTGATTAAGCTCCCTTCATCTGGCCTTGTCTCCCAGACCTCCAGGTGCACAAAGAAATCACAAAGACCTCTCTCACCTTGAAGTGGTCAGTCCACAGGCAGGTGGGGGCTGCCGCGCTCGCCGGAAAACTGGTGGCTCCGATGAGGCACGAGTTTCCTCCCTCCTCGTCCCATGTCTGCCTTTGCTTCTCTTTCTGCCTTCTCTAGAGGAAATCGAGTGCTGGAAATTTTTTTTTAATTGTGTGTGTGGAGGATGGTGGGTGTCGGGGGTGCAGGGTGGCGGGGGGGGGGGCGGTTTGGAGGGACCCAGGGGGTAGGGGTGCAGCCTGCCCTGGTGTGGGTTCGGGTGTAATGGCCGATGCTGGAGATACAGCTTGCCTGCCGATGCTCAGTGGTACTGCAGCTCTGTGTGTGGGCGGCGGCAGCTACACGGCTGGGTTTCAAACCATTACACTGAACATTTGCAAACAGATAAAAAAACAAAACCATCCGGTACAAATGGAATCTTCTGTTTTTCTTCCCCCCTGCACATTCTCCCTTGCACCTCTCTTCTGGAGTTTCAGAGAAGGTGGGCAAGGGTGGGTTTCTCTCTCTCCAGGCTCCCCCTACCCCATCACCCCATGTCTTCTGGCCACACCATTTACCCTTAGGGCCACTGAGCTGGACGGGAAGGTCAGGTCATTCAGACCAGCCCCCAGGCCACAGTGGGCATGCCCAGACATTTGGGAAGGATTTTCTCTTCTCTGGGCTCTTGCCCTGATTCCAGCCACTGAGACTCATCACACCCAAGGAGGGTTTGTACATCCGTATTTGGCCACCTGGATCCTTCCTGGTTGCAAAGCTACCTTGGAACTGGCCGACGAAGGGGAAAGAGGTGCACTTTCATATCCAGTGAACGCCTTCTCAAGGAATACTCTGTGAATGGTGGCATAAGATACTCCATGAAAACGGGAAAAAAAAATCCTGTGGACAAATTACCTTGGAAACTATTGCATTCTGTATCACTCTAAGATAGTCACAGAGCATGTTGGCAAGTAAAGACTCTGAGAAGTCCTTCAGTAAATAATCCTGTCTAATTTTGTCTAATCCAGTATTTCCAATACATGTAGACCTTAGATGAAAGAATCCCCTCTCCCCAAATACCACCACCACCCATGACAACACACTCATATGTATGCACACTTTGTACACACGTTCATGTACCCCACCCCCCAGGGGAGGCCTGATCCCAAATCAACCCTTTCAGCCAAGAGAGGACAGGTAAAGCGAAATCCTGGGAACCAGGCAGGTCAGAGGTCACCATCTCAGAACATTCTAAGCTTGTTATTAATATGGGTGCTCTGGCTAGTTACCCATGAACTGGGTAACTAGACTGTGCTTCCAGCTGGACAGGGAACACGAGGAAAGTGGACAATTTCCCTGGGGCTGTGTGGAGCTGAGTCAGTGCAGCTTCTCTCCCCTTCCAGTGGGTTTCCACCTCACTTTTGCAGCCCAGGGGTGGGCTTTGCCTGAGGTCAGAGCTGACCCAAACTGGCAGGGTGGCAGAGGTGGGGTGGGGGACAGACTCCCTGGGGGAGCTTTCTGACACCCTGTTCAGACCCCTGATGGATACTCTAAGGATCAGATGGCACGTCTGATCCTGGACAATGTGAGACTTAGGGAACCAGAATAGAAGAGGTGTGAGACACAGAAACTCCAGGAGAGAGACCTGCTGCAGAGAGACGCTCAGGTCAGAAAGGACCATGATGGAGGGAGTCGAACAGGAGTAGGGGAGGAAAAGACGGTGTGCCCTACTGGATTTGGGGGCTGCTGGGCCCATCAGTGCCAAGAGACTCTAGTTCTACAGCTCACCGTCGATGGGGGCATTGGGCATTGGGCGTTGGCTTCTTCGTGTGAAAACTCCTCAGCCAAGCGTGGTCTTGCCCTCATGGGCATTTGAGACTATCTGAGGACATTTCTGGTTGCCACAACTAGGGACAGTGCTACTGGTGTCCGGTGGGTAGAGGCTGGGGATACTGTCGAACAGCCTATGAAGATGGACAGGGTGGCCCGAGGCAGCGAATGATCCATCTTGAAGGTCAACAGCCCAGCAGAAGTGAAGGACCCACTCTGGGTGAGTCCTTCAGCCCCCTTGGTGGGGCTCAAGTGAGACCATGCGCACGAGGATTCTGAGTAAAGCAGAAGGCAGTATGTTACATTTGGTAAGAAAGAGACTTCCTTATCATTTAGGTGGCATTTCATCTCTGATTGGGGGGCAAAATGGAAACAGATGGGAAGTCGTGTAAGAGCTTTCTGCTTCAGACCAAGAAGAGAGAAAGCCCGCTGGCCTTGTAAACACTCCAAATCACATGATTAAGCAAATAAATAAATAAGAAAAAGAAAAGAAATGCCTCTTCTTGCTCAAGTACACCAGAGAACTTGAACTCCGTGTGAACAAAGTGAAATGGGTGCAGAAAAGCTTTAAAAAGCTCGCAAGCACTTCGACGGATAATCATTGGTAATTAGAGCATTTTACAGAATCCATTAAAGAAGCTTTAAACAAAGCTGAAATTATTTGTTGACCTTTCTCTGAAGGAGGGTAACGGTTGTGCTGACAACACTAATGCATCCGGCCTGGTCGGGGGTTTTCTTTCAAAGAAATCTTGGGCCGGGCTTGCCACGCAAGCCCCAGCACACAGCAAACTATTGGAGGCTGACAAAAGAAGAGTGAAGTTCAAGTTCAGATGTGTATTCCAGATGACTGCCCAACCTTGAGGAAGAAAACTGGCCATTTCTCACTCTGCACCCCAACTCCGGTAGGACCCCGAGGGCAGGACCCAGGACCTTGGCCCTGAAAACAGATTTTCCTGGATGATGAAGAAGTACAGGTGGGTGGGAGCCCGGGAGAGGCAGGTAGGGGCTGTCCTGCTGTGACTGGAGTGAGGGTCAGGACTGGTCAGGCCTATCCCAAGAGAGAAGGAAGGGAGGATGTGGGGGTGGGGGATTCCAGGCTGAGACCAGTGCCCTCACAAAGAGGCTTTCAAGGAAAAAACAACCAGCCAGCTTTCTGATGTGCACACAGAATGGGACCCACAAGCACCAGTTACGTACATCAGCTTCCTCCAGGAGCCAAAGCAGAGCAAGGCCGCCTGCGAGTCTGGACATCCCAGTGCCTCCCCAACCACTGAGTGTGTGTTAGTCGCTCAGTCATGTCTGACCCCAAGGACTGTAGCCCGCCAGGATCCTCCATCCATGGGGTTTTCCAGGCAAGAGTACCAGAGTGGACGGCCATGTCCTTCTCCACCCTCACCACTTACCCATTCACTAACCAGAACAGGCAATGGCCATGTATTGGAGAACTTCCCCGTGCCAGCACTTTGGCACTAGGAACAAAACGGTGACGGATAAACAAAAGCTAATCTCTGCTTTTGTTTACATGGGGTGCATAGTTAGGTAGTTTGAGATGGACATGTACACACTGGGTATGTTTGAAATGGATAACCAATAAAGACCTACCACATAGCACAGGGAACTCTGCTCAATGTTATGTGGCAGCCTGGATGGGAGGGGACTCTGGGGGAGAATGGATATGGATATGTATGGCTGAATCCCTTTGTTGTCCACCTGAAATTATCACATTGTTAATTGGCTATACTCCAATACAAAATAAAATGCTAGGGGAAAAAAAAAAAAAAAAAACAGAACCTAGTGCGGTTCTGTTTAATGGATTTTACAGTGTGCCTGGTGGTCTAGCTCTGCCCCCTTGCCTGTGAGGACAGGCCAGAGGAGGTCCAGGGCTCCCCGCTCAGGCGTGTCCCACTGGGGAATCAGCTGCTTTTCACAGGAGTGGCTGCTGCTTCCTGAGTGTCTCGTTCCCTCCTATATCCTCTCCCCCATGGCTGCCACCCTGTTCCCACTGGCAGCCCCCTCCACCTGACATTCACGCTTTCCTAGGGAGTATCCAGTGGCCTCACTTGGTTCATAAAAGACCTTACAGTTGGGCAGAGCCTACCTTCTGGGCCAATTCCTAGGCTTCAAGCCATCCTGTAGATGACTGTGAGGTCAGCCACCGCTGAGCCAGCCCTGGACGAGGGAGCGGGGTCTTGTGTGTTTTCCCAGGGAGCACTGCTGGCATTCCACAGAGAGCCCCTTTCCCAATACATGGGTGCCAGGAGGGAAGGGTCTGGGCCAATCAAGTGGCTTCTGAGATCATTTCACATGGTCTTCAGCTGATTTTTATTTATTTGGTTTTGGTTGCACTGGGTTTTTGTTGCTGAGCAACAGCTTTCTCTAGTTGCATCAGGCGGGGGCTTCCCTTTGGTGTGGTGTGAAGGCTTCTTGTTCTGGTGGCTTTCTCTTATCGCAGCGTGCAGGCTCTAGGCGTGCAGGCTTCAGTAGTTGCCGGGCACGGCTTAGTTGCCCCATGTCATGTGAATCTTCCCAGACGTGGGATCAAAACCTTGTCCCCTACATTGGCAGGTGGGTTCTCATCCACTGCACCACCAGGGAAGTCCCAGATGAGTTTTTCAAAATTGTACTAGTTATATTTTAATTTCAATAAAAATAACAGATCCAACTTGTGTATATCCCTTTTAAATGCATCTTAATAGCCAATTTAAATAAAAATTCTATTCTGAGACTTATATGAAAATCCAAACAAACTAGAAGACCTAAAGTGATTTTGAAAAAGAATAAAGTTGGAGCAATCACATTATCAAATTTTAAGGCTCACTCTACCACTACAGTAATCAAGACAGTGCAGTATTGATGGAGATAAACATGAAGATCAATAAAACTGAACAAAGAACCGGAAATAGAGCCACACAAACATGCTTGACTGATGTTGACAAAAGCACAAAAGCATTTAATCGAGGAAGGATAATCTTTTCAACAGATGATGTTGGAGCAATTGGATGTCTTGGCAAAAAAAAAAAATCTATGCTAAACCCACAATTTATACAAAAAGCAACTCAAAAATGGATTGTAGATTTAAATGTAAGATATAAAACTATAAAACTTTTAGAGAAAAAAAATGAGAGAAAAGTTTCGGGACCTAAGTTAAGGCAAAGAGTTCTTAGACATGACACCAAAATCACAATCCATAAAGGAAAAAAGCCAATGAAATTAGACATCATTAAAACTAAATCTTTTCCTCTGCAAAAGATGCTATTAAGAACATGAAAAACAGCTTTATTGAACAGCTGGTACTGGAACAACTGGACATCCACATGCCAGAAAATGAATCTAGACACAAACCTTAGACTCTTCACAAAAATTAACTCAAAGTGGATCATAGACCTAAATGCAAAATGCAAAATTATCAAACTCTTAGAAAATAGCATAGAAGAAAACTTAGATGATATTCTAGAAAAGGCAAAACTACAGAGACAGTTTAAAAAAAAAAAGACAAGCGATAGCAAACAGCTGAAGGGGTAGAGGGAGGGAGGAATAGCAGAGCGCAGAGCGTTCTCAGGGCATGTGTGATAAGGAAGCCAGTTTTAATGATGAGCACATGTCTTTGTATATTTTTCCAAATTCAAGGAAACACAGCAGCAAGAATGAACACTAAGGAAAACTAGAGTCTTTGAGTTGCAGTCATATGTCAGTGTAGGTTCATCAGTTGTGACAAAAGCACCGCCTGATGGGGGATATTGACCCAGAGTGGGTGGGTAGGGGGCATATGGGAACTTTCCCGACTTCTGCAGTTTTGATGTGAACATAAAACTGCTCCCCACAAAATGAAGTCTTTATTTTAAAAAAAAAAGAAGAAAATATTTGCAAGCCATGTACCTGGCAAAAGACTAGTATTTGGAATATATAAAGAATTCTCAAAATTCAACAGTGAAAAAAAAAAAATAATCAAATTAGAAAATGGGCAACAGACATGAACAGATATTCCATCAAAAGGACAGCCAGACGGCCAGGATGTATTTGAGAAGATGCTCAATGGATCTACCACAAGGGATGCGAACTAAAACCATGATGAGACATCACTGTGCACCTGTCAGAGTAGCTAAGATGAAATTTAAAAAAACAGTACCAGTGCTGGCCCAGATGTGAATAAACTGCATCACCCACCAGTGGCTGGTTTGTGTGAAAAATGGGTCAGACACTCTGAAAAATGATGTGGCAGTTTCTTATGAAATTAAACATGCACTTATGTTTTAACTTATTTTGTATTGGAGTGTAGCCAGCCGATTAACAATGTTGTGATAGTTTCAGGTGAACAGCAAAAGGACTCAGCCATACATATACATGTATCCATTCTCCCCCAAACTCCCCTCCCATCCAGGCTGCCACATAACATTGAGCAGAGTTCCCTGTGCTACACGGTAGGTCCTTGTTGGTTATCAGTTTTAAATATAGCAGTGTGGACATGTCGATCCTAAACTCCCTAACTATTGCCTCCCCCATCCTCCCCCAAGCCCAGCAACCATAGGTCCGTTCTCTGAATCAAACATGCATTTATTTAGACAACTCAGCAATTGCACTTTAGGGCATTTTTCCCAGAAAAATGAAACTTTATTTTCACATACAAATCCATCCATGTATGTTTATAGACACCTTCTTTGTAATAGCCATGACTGGAAACAACCCAAATATCCTTCAACAGGTAAATAAATTGCAGTGTGTCTACACCATGGAATATAACTAAGCAATAAAGAAAAAGAGACTGGAGTGTTGATACACTCAAGTGTATAAAAAAGTGTCGAGTGTTGATACACTCGACAACTTGGATGAATGTCAAGGGCATTATGCTAAGTGGAAAAAAATAGTTGTACATCCTGTGTGATTCAACTTAACATGACAAAATTATAGAGATGGGAGAACAGATTAGCGGACCGGGGCATAGGGATGGAGGGTGAGGTAAGATCACGAAGGGGTCATAGTAACTGACAGTTTTATATCTTTTTTCCTTCTTTCTTTTTCAAATTATGAAAGTATGATAACACATTTACATAAGACCTGGAAAATATAGAATAGAGTTCCATATAGTTCCACTATATGTTATAATTATTTTTTAAATAGATGAATTAAGATTTTTAGTTGGAGTTTCAATATCAGACTCTCAAAAATTAATAGAATAAATAGAAAAGTAGAAGGATATAAGACCTGAAAAGCACTATGAACCAATTCAACATAAGCTTTATGCAGTTTTCATACAACAGCAGGATACAAATTCTATTCAGTTTCCCATAGACTATAAACCAGGAGGTGACAGTTCTGTATCTTGACAGGGGCCAGTGTGATAAAATTGCATAGACTGTATTTGCACATACAAATGAATACATGCAAAAACTGGTGAAATCTGACTAAGGTCTCCACCTTAATAAATTGTATTGTTAGCTTCCCACTTCTGATATTGTACTATAGTTATTATGATGTTACCAATGAAAGAGGGTGAAAAACCTCTCTCTATTCTTTTTGTAATTATTGAAAAAAGGTTTCCAAAGGGAAAAGTATTAATTCAATGATAGTACAGGTGACTCATGAATTCAGTAGAAAATTTGTGATAGTGACATAAGACACACCCAAGGTCTAGGAATGGATGAATTTCTTCTAGGAGTTAAGGGTCCCCGTCCCATCCAGGGGCAGAACCTATGGGCATCCAAGCCTTGGGCATCCAAGCCTTAGGCATCCAGTGGACATTCAAAGCAAAATTCGAGCCCTTCTGAAGTTCTGAGGTGGTAACATTTAAAATCAAAGTGCCTCTAAGGCCAAGTGAGCCAATTTCCTAAATGGCCAGAGGCCTTGCTTAAACTCCACTGAAATGGAATTGAGTGACACAGCAGATGTCATTAGATAAGAGCAGCCCCAGCCAGAAATACCATATTTCATCAACTCTTAAGACACACAATTGCAATAGGCACTGTTACTTTTCGTTCCACTGTGAAAGAAAAATACACTGTCAATTAAACCATGATACAAATGCTTTCTTATCACTTAGAATTTTTAATTTTACTTATCAAAAGGGTTCTTTGAGACTTCTTTAGACAAATATTTTTTATTACATATTACTATTGTGCATACATAAAAATGAAAATACAAGTGAAACAAACTGATCATTATTCCTCAGACTTCTTTACACAGAGTCTGACTTTTCTGTCATCAGTGTCTGGGTTTTTTCCACGGTCTCTCATCCTCCATGCATTCATCCATAACCCTGATGATGTGGCATTTCTTTAAAGAATCCATCAAAGGATTTAAAGTCCCAAGTGCTGGACTCTTCAAAGCAGACTTTAGAATTGTATATGGTTTTCCTGCTTTGGTTCCCATTTCAGGATTGTTGCTAAATGTCTATGATTTGCTCAAGTTCTCCACTCCACCCCTACATCCAGGACATGCATAAAGGTTACAGAAGCTTCCCATCCAACCCACGATTTTCTCCTAGCATGCTGACCCTGGTCAGTTGCATGTTAGTTACGTGTGTCCACTGCAGAAGGGAACTTCAGATTTGGATGATGGTTATTTTGATGTTCACACACATGGGCAATTCAATAGTGTCATGGCCTTCATAACACAGCATGGACTGTAAGATACATTCTGATTTTACCTGTATGGTCATGTGAAAAAATATCCATCTTCTAAATTGTTGCTGCTCAGTTGCTAAGTCATATCTGAGTCTTTAATACCCCATGGACTATAGCCCACCAGGCTCCACTGTCCATGGGATTTCCCAGGCAAGAATACTGGAGTGGGTTGACATTTCCTTCTCCAGGGGCTCTTCCTGGACCAGGGATCAAACCCGCACCTCCTGCATTGGCAGGGGGGTTCTTTACCACTGAGCCACCAAGGAAATCCCCCAACTTCCAAATAATGGAACACAATAAGTGGACAACTGAAATAATGCCAGGTGGCTGTACGTATTCTGAAGAAAACCAAGAAAAGACTTACGATCACAATTGGCTGGGAGGAGACAGACAAAGCAAAATATTCTGAGGACAAGACATTTGAGAAGAATCTCAAAAATAAAAAGTCATTAGCCAAAGGAAAATCTGGGGAAATTGCCCCCTACTCTATCTGCAAGAGAAGTTAGGTTATGCTCAGAAAAAAACCTCCAAGTTTCTGTGTTGTAAGAAATAAAGATTTGTTTCCAATTTATGCTTGGTGTCCATAAACCTGTAGGCTGCAATATATCTTTCTCACTTCAAGACCCAAGGTTGATGGAGAAAACGCTGTCTGGAAGATCTCCAGTTGCCATGGCAAAGAGAAAGGATGGGGGTAAATTTCATGCAGATTGTGCAAGCTTCTGCCCAGAAACGACACATGTTTCTCTGCCCATGATGTGAAAGCAAGTTACTAGGGCCACCTAGCTTCCAAGGGGTGGGGAGAGGAGTGCCATCTACCACGTGCTTCTGAGAAAAACTAAAAAGACATGGTGAACAGCAGAAATGGTGACCACACAGGCAGGCAGAGGAGCCAGCACCAAAGCAGTGGGCTACAGAGAAGCATGGTGACTGGGGGGACAGGGGGAGGCCAGGGAGACTGGACCAGTGGGGATGGAGGGACAGGGGCCAGAAGGACACAGCACCCTAAAAAGCACAGAGACAGTTCTAAAGCCCAGCCATGCTCTAGAAACCACCATTTCATCCTAACTATGACCCTGAATGCCTGTAGACAGAATTAAGCAACTAATTGTATAATGAGGTGGTTGAATTACACCTAATTTCCACAAACGCTTTTGTTGAACAAACATCACAAAGCCAGAAGGTGGTTTTCAGTCATTTAATTAATCTTCCAAAATGCTCCAAAACCACTGTTAATCACCATTTTAAAATAATACATGGAATATGTCCTTAAATACTTTACCATGTCTTGGCATTAATCCTGCAACTAAATCTACTGAGTCACTGCTAACACATTTGACACCTAGTGCCTGGGAATTGGAAACTAAGGCATGTCTGGAAGCAGGTGACCAGTGGGTGAAGCCCAGTGGGTGTTACTGACTTTCTTTGGGATGTCCTGAGAGGGAGTGAGGGGCCTGGCTCTGCAAGGGGGGTGGGTGCAGAGATGATGCAGGCATTAAAATGAAGGGCTTGGGGTTCCACACAGGTCAGAGGGACTCTGTTTTAGAATAACAAGCTGTGCCTAAAAGAGCCTACAGGAACCTTCTGGTCCTCCACCCAGCACTGGGCTGCTATAAATGCTCTGTGGATGCTGCCCCCTCGCCTGGAGACTCTGCCAGGATATGGCTGTGTTGGTGATACTGTCAAAATCAAGGACTGAAAACTGCAGGTGGGTTGTTTCTTCACAACTTCCACTCAACACAAGCACCCTTTGGCCCTAACCCCGCTTAACTGCTGAGGAGCTAACCGAAACTTCCGGGGGACGGAGTGCGGACCAGGACCCCAGTTTTGATATCCCCATAAAGTTTGAGCCACCAAGAGAATCTGAAAAGACTGAGTTTGGGGTTGAACACTTCTTGGGACCCAGAGACATCAGATAATATCACTGCCCCACCTCTTCATCTCAACCTCACCAGTGGACAGAAATGAAGAGGGATTTATCACACAAAATAGAAAAATGTCATGGAAATAGAAGTGTTTTGATACAGACAGCTATGCTTCATTGATTCCCTCCCCCCCCAAAAAAGGGTTTATAGAGCACATCTCAAAGGCATATTAGCATATATGACATGTCAACAACCTGGAAATGGTTGTCTTGGGATGAAAGTTTTTACTTTTGTTGTTCAGTCGCTAAGTCGTGTCTGACTCTTTGCAGCCCCATAGACTGCAGCACACCAGGCTTCCCTGTCCTTCACTATATCCCGGAGTTTGCTCAAACTCATGTTCACTGAGTCGGTGATGCCATCCAACTTTTGTAATAGAAAACCAAAATAACAATAGTTAAGTGAAAGTCATGTCTGACTCTTTGAGACCCCATAGACTATACAGCCCATGGGATTCTCCAGGCCAGAATACTGGAGTGGGTAGCCTTTCCCTTCTCCAGGGGATCTTCCCAACCCAGGGATCGAACCCAGGTCTCCCTCATTGCAGGTGGATTCTTTACTACCTGAGCCACAAGGGAAACCCAATAAAAAATAACAATGGCTTCAACAAAATGAATGTTTATTTTTCTGCTGTATAACAATTCTAACACTGGCAATGCAAACATGGGTGACAGATCGGAGAGCTGGGCTTCTTCTAACTGGTTGGTATGCTTTCCTAGCTTATGTCCTGCCCAAGTGACCCAAGATGGCACACCGTCCCTTTTCTAGATGGACAAAGAGATGAGAGGCAGGCACACTCTTTCCCTGTAAGGGCTTGACTTAGAAAGTGTATATTTCATTCTCTTCACAGCTCTTCGGCCAGAATTTAGCCATAGGGCCATATCTAGCTGCAAGAGAAGATGAAATGTCTTATTTTTATTCTGGGTGAGCAGGTGTTCGTATAAAAACCAGGGAATCAGTTACCCTGAGATACAAAGGAAACATGATATAGGGCAACCCACAGGCTGTGCCACAGTGCCCTCTGGAAGTGTGGAGTCTGCTGGGGCAAAAAAGCACATGGCTGGATTCCAATATTTCATCCTAGAATGAGCCAAACACCTATTAGAACGGAAGTCTAGAGGAGGGGGTAGTTTGGAGACTTGTATCCAGAGGGAGCTACAGGATCTACCGCAAAGGAGAGTCAAAGGCTTAACATGAACTCAAGAGGACGGGGACAAGCTGGGTGGAGGAAGGCAGCATGGGTTCCAGGGTCACAGACCAGAGCTTGAACCCTGCCCCACCACATACTTTCAGGATGATTGTGGATAGCAGGACTCAAAAGAGACATCCCCACCCCAGCCAAGATTCCAGACCCCTGCTTATTTGATCAAACATCAAAATGGCAACATTTCGTTCTTTTTACTGGCTGAGTAGTATCCCATTGTGTTTGTGTGTGTGTGTGTGTATGTATATACATGCACCATATATATACTCTCTGTATATACACCACATATATATATATATATACCATACATATATACATCACATATATACCATATATATATATATATATATGGTGTATATATACACCACATCTTCTTTATCCATTCCTCTATTGATATAGTCTTAGGTTGCTTCCTTATCTTGGCAATTGTAAATAACACTGCTATGAACACTAGAGGCATATATCTTTTCAAAGAGACAGAAACTATTTTAGCCCAATTTGCAAGAGAGGAAACTGAGGTACAAACATATGAAATGATTTTCCCAAGGTTCTAGAGCTGCTCAGAGTCAAAGCTGAAATGACACTGCAAGCTGTGTGGCTTCGAGCTCTGAGAGGCAGGAATGCTAATGTCCCCAGCCCACCCCCACTGTACAGATGACCAAAGAGAGGCTGGGAGCCTTGGAGTCCCACAGCGAGTTTGCAGTGAGTCAAGTGTGTCTTGGGTTGAGATAACGATGACCCCAAGCCTTCTAGCCACGGCCTACAGTGCAACTGATGGTTTCCTCTCATCTTTCCCAGATGGCAGGGAAGCCAGGGTCCCACTGCTCAGCTTCCACAAGCAGGCTGCTCAAGCGGAAAAGCCCCAACTTCCATTTGTTTAAAGGCCAGAGGAGAGAAAAGCAGCCTGAAAGTCCCACAGAGATCGTCCATGTATTCACCGATCATCTGGCCTCTTCTGATGCCAGCCACTGTCCTTGGTGCTGGGTGAGCAAGATGCACACGGTCCCTGCAAGGCGGTCAGCACAAGAATCGAAATCAGACCGTTGCTGTTGTTGTTTAGTCGTTAAGTCGTGTCCGACTTTTTGCAACCCCATAGACTCTAGCCCACCAGTTTCCTCTGCCCATGGGATTTCCCAGGCAATTTTACTGGAGTGGGTTGCCATTTCCTTCTCCAGGGGAATCTTTCCAATTCAGGGATCGAACCCATGTTAGCAGGAGGATTCTTTACCACTGAGGCCCCAGGGAAACCCAAGACCATTGTAAGTGATCAAAGCAAGGTAGGTGAACCACAGGAGTAAATCCTATCACGTGGATAGAGGAAGCCTTTCTAGCCTAGGTCCTGCCGCTTCAAGGCCTGTGGGGGACTGCAGTTGGGGGTCTACTGGCTGCTGCTGTCACTACCCTCTGTCCAGGCCTCACTGTCCATGTGACAGGGGTCTGGGGTGGCTTCCCAAGCCCTGGGAAGCCAGCATGAAGGTAATACCCAAGACATCCCTCAGGCACCAGGAAAGAGTCTGGGCTTCACCTTGTCCCACATCAGAATACCATCCTCTCTGCTGACCTCAGTGACCCCAGTTTCATGGCAATGATACTCTAATCTCTGGAAGCTGAGAATCAGCAGAATGGATGCTCACCAGGACCTGAAGGATGAAGGTGTAAGGTCTCCAGCCAGCGCCAGCCTCTGCCGCCAATTTCCCTCCCTCTCTGAATCCTGCTTTCCAAACTTTAGAATGAAAGATGGAAGAGAGATGCTTTTGTGGGTCCCCTTCCCATCCTGGAGGCTGACCCATGCTCACTCCATCCCAGTTCAGCCAGCCGTGGTCCCTGCCTGCCACGTGCCCAGCCCTGCATTCTTAACAGGACATAGATGTTTGGGTTCCCTCTTCCCACTTGGCAGCTGTCAAATGGAGCCACACATGAGGCCACTGGCCCGCCCATGGGCAGGGCTGTCTGGTTCTGCACGGAGGTGCCTGTGTGCAGATATGCGTGTGCCTGTGTGCAGATATGCGTTAGCCTGCATCGCTTTAAATCACCTCGAAAATTGACTTTGGAGGAGAGCTTGACAGGTGAGATGTGTTTTCCTACTGGAAAAACAAGCAGAGCAACAGCCCAAGGCAGCCCCACGGAAGTCATGCAGGACCTGAGGTTGAATAGGCCCTAACAGATCAGTTGAGAAGCTTCCAGCTGCGGTCGGCAGCACAAGGGGACCCTGTCAGGTCCCGGGACCCTCAGCGGAGCCGAACCCCAGCCCGGCAGGGTCTTGCCTGGCTCGCTGGGGCCTGTGTGGCTGCAAAAGCAGCCTTTCACCCCTCACTGGCTCTCCTTCCTCCAGTCAAAGCCTGGTTGAGATAAAGTTGAGAGTTTGCCGAGGATTTGGGTCAACTCACCAGTTTAACAATTTAGCAGTTTACAAATAACGAACCCAGAATGGAGAAAGGTGTTTCCAGAAGGCACACAAATGCACCAGAAGAACATGATAAGATGCTTCACCTCTAGGACCACCAAGAGATAAGCATGTGAATGTGAGATCGCAACAAAGTAAAATATTGCTGACACTTGGGGTGCAGGGGTAGGGGAGAGACAGGCTTTCCCCTGCCCCACTGATAGGCATGGAAATTGGTCAATCTTTTGGAGTCCAACTTGGCACTGTTGGCACAGCGATCAATCATCTCAGATCATCATCATGATCAGACAAACTCACAAGGTGTTTGTACCACGTGGTTTGTTGAAGCCAGAAAATGCCCCCTGCAAAAAGTTAAAACGCTTGGATGGACCTAGGGATGATCATACTAAATAAGTCAGACAAAGACAAATATCATATGATATCACTCATATGTGGAATCTGACTTTTTAAATGATATAAATGAACTTATTTACAAAACAGAAACAGACTCCCACATTTCAAAAAAAAATTATGGTTACCAAAGGGGAAACATGGCAGGGACGGATAAATTAGGAGCTTGGGATTAACATACACACACTACTGTATATAAAACAGATAACCAACAAGGACCTACTGTATAGCACAAGGGAACTCTACTCAATATTCTATAATACCCTATAGAGGAAAATAATCTGCAAAAGAATGAATATATGTATATCTATAATTGAATCACTATGCTCTACACCTGAAACTAACACAACATTGTAAATCAACCGTATTCCATAAAAATGTTTTTAAAAGTTAAAGCCCCAACAAAAAAGGCTTGACCAGCTTCATCACAGGACATACACACAATGAAATGTGACGCAGTCATGTAAAATGCTGGTATTGCTCTACATTATCTGGCTGAGAAAGAAAGACACTGCTATTAGAGTATTGAGTGAAAAAATAGCAAGTTTCAGAGCAGGGCACGATGACAATCACATTTGTGCAAAATTGCTCCCGCAATGGGGTGTACGAGTGCCGTGTGCAGTCAGACCCTGCAGATGACAGGGCCGCAGTGTTATCCTCTGGGGGAAGAACTGGAGAGATTTTAGTGTTCCTCTTTATACTTTTCCCATGTGGTTTGAATTATTTGCAAGGATCATGTATCATTTTTATAATCAGAAAAAGTACAATTAAAAACAGGTTCCATTTGAAGAAGGGAGGGAATTCAGTAAGGCACAAAGAATCAGGCTGTGGCCATGCCTGAGTGGGAGGTAAATTGGCCCCACACCTTCCCGAACCAGGACCCTGCAAGGCCGCCCTACCCACTCACCCCAGCACACCCCATAACCACCTGCACCTGCTGCCTCCGACCTTCCACTACTGCCCCCCGAGTCCAGCCCCCAACACACACACACACACACACACACACGCACACACGCACACACGCACGGGTTGCCACATGCGCCAGGAATCAGGGCCCCCTGCTCTCCCTGAGGGCCCCATAAAGGCCCTTCACATGCATGGGTCTGGGAAGTGCAGGACGAGGAGGTGAAGGATCACCCCTGGGGCATCATTCGAGGTGTGTCAGGAAACCAGTGAAAGCCGGGCTTCTGGAGGCTGTCTGGCCAGCTGAGCATCAGTGAGCAAGGAACTCCATCTCCGCTTGCATCCAGATCACATTGGGTGATCCCAGGAGCAGATGCACGAGAAGGCTGAGCACAGTGTCCACACCAGGGCCTGGGCTTCATGCAGGAGCAGATGGTAAGAAGGAATCACTATCATTATTAGGCCTGTGGTTCCTCCCCCCCACACCACCCCCCACCAAGGAACTCGAGACTGGCTGGAGGCGAACCTTAAGTACCTGGGGACTGGGCGTCAGTCACCAGGGACCTGGGCTGTGGGTGGGGAAGCCAGAGATGCTGGCAGGTCGGCAGAAACACAGCATCACTGCATCCCACTCACCCTCCCACAAGCTTCCAAATGGAGGCTGAGAACCTCCCATGCACCCCACGCTTCACACTCAGCTCTCCTGGGCCTCCTGGCAACCTGGGAGGTGACCGGGACTCTCTTTTCAGGGAGGGAATAGCATCCGAGTGACAGCTGATGTAACAGGGCTGGTAAATGCAGAGACAGGAGTTCCACCTGGATTCTGGGTCCCGAGTCCTAAAGGAAGACACCTGGGAAAGGTCCTGACCTTTCGTCTAAGGACCATTAACAGTACCTCTTAAACCCTCAAATTACAGATGTTTTCCCACCCAGGGTGAATTAGGGGCATTTTATCATTTCTGGGGCTCAGATTTGGATTAATCCATTCCCCAGTGGCCTTCAAGGTCACTGTCAACCTCTGGGAGAGAAAATACCTTGCTTTTTTTTTAAAAAAAAGAAATATTTCTTTATCTACTTTTGGCTGCATTGGGTCTTAGTTTTAGCAAGTGGGATCTTTATTGTGGTGCGTGGGCTTCTCTTTAGTTGAGGCACACAGGCTCTGTATTTGTGTAGGCTAACCTTCCTGCAGCCATGTGGGATCTTAGCTCCCTGGCCAGGGATTGAACCCACGTCTCCTGCATCGCGAGGCAGATTCTTAACCACTGGACTGCCAGGAAAGTCCTGAGAACATTCCTTGCTCTTGTACGTTGGGAGGAGTTGAGCACATCTGCAGTCCCAGGGCACATCCACAGGGCCTGTCTTATTCACTAAGTTGGGGGAGCCCAAGTCCCCAGACAACCTGGTGTTCACCACTCCTCAACTATGTGTGGGGTGGAAGGAGATGAGTCAGGTGACCACCTGCTCAGGTTTGAAGGAAAACAGAGGGCAGGTAGAGATGGGGGCTATGGTCAACTCTTTGAAAAGATTTCAGATCAAGGGGAACAAAGAAATAGGGTGATGGTAATGGAGAACGTGGATGGAGATTAGTCCTTTTATTTCAGGATGACAGAAATAACATTGAGTGATAAACAGCTTGGGAAGAGGGGAACTGACAACTCGGAAGAGTGAAGAGCAAGCCGGATACACACACATGGAAGAGCTGGCCATTGATGTGAACACAGACTGTTTAAGAAATTGCATTAGCTCCGTTACTTTCCAGCATGGATGATGATTAAAAGTAATTTCTCACCAAGCATGCTCTGCCAGCCAGGAACGTGTCCATAGGGACACTCAATAAACATTTATTGATGGATTGATTTTCAAGTACACTTCCTCCTGAACTTGAACACACCAAGGTTCATGTATAACTGGAAGCATCTCATCACCTCCACTTAGTAAGCCAAAGTCCCAACAACAGTTTGCTCTCAATCTTGCTCTCGGTCCAGCCAGTCTGGCCCCAGTTTAAATTATCACTTCCAAATTGGTAAGGCCTGAATTAATGAGATTTTACTGCCCTCATGGCTTTAGATGAAAATCAGTGCTGTACCCAAATGCAGATCGATGGAAAAGAGTTGGGGAAGCAGAAACTCGTCAACCACTCTCTCATATGTTCCTTTGAGGCACCGGTCAAGGCCTCTGCACCTTCCTGTGCTTTTCCGCAGCTTGTTGGCATACCTGAGATGCACCTGTCAGAAACTGTAGCCTTGACACCTGTTACCCTGTCTTGGGGAGAACCTGAGGCCATCACTGTCAAAACCAGTGTTCTCCTCAGGAGGACTTATTCCAAAAGTACAGCCTTTAGGGCAGGACTTCTCAAGCTTAGGTGGACGTGAATCACCTGTGAATCTCCATGAAGAGCAGGGTCTGGGGGCAGAGTTGAGATTCCACCAATGCTGCTAATCGGGGACCACTTTCAGAAGAACAGGGCACTGAGGATGTGCTGATGTGCAAGTAACAGCAGCTGGCACACCAGACCAGCTGAAACTAGAAGGATTTGCTTTTATCTCACTTTACCAGAGACCGCCACATCAGGGCAGGACTAAGGATGGCAAACTCAGAGCCCCTATCGAGGGCCCGAGTCCTTCCTTTCTCTCCCTCTGGTCTTGCAGCCCTGTAGTGCAAGCTTTGTCTTCAGACTGTCACAGTCTCAAGATGGCCAAAGCCATCCCAGGAGTTATATCCAGTTCCGACAGCACCCAGCCAAACACAAGAGACCTGACCTTCATTTTTAGATAAACCCTTCCCAGGGGCCCTGATGGATAGCTTTGGTGCCTCATTAGCCAGACCCAAGACACTTGCTCCCTGAAGCTAGCGCTGGTCAGAGCAATGGGCTTGTTCAAGCTGAGTGGCCCTAATCAGAATTCAACCCCAGAGTGGGGATGGGATTGTTACCCCTGAACACATTCCTGACTTGGAGGGTGGGCACCCACACTGGATAGTTTCCACCACCAAGGATAAGGTGAGCTGGCCAACAAAGCCTTTTGCAGCAACAGCTGCTGCATTCTAGGCTGGGCCTTGCCAAGGGGCCACACCTTTCTGCGGAGGAAACTGAGCATCACAGGGAGGTGGCCTGTCTGAGCCCTGTCTTCTGACCCTAAGCTCAGTGTTGCTTTGTGTCACCTCCTCCCAGCCCAGATGGGAAGCCCGTGAGGGAAGGAGACCCTCCAGGCATGCTGTACCCATCAACATGTTGTCTCTGGCAACATGGCTGTGCTCACTTCAACACATTGGTCCTCCCCATCAGAGGGTTTGTTTGTGTGCATGCTGTCACTTCAGTCATGTCCGACTCTTTGCAACCCCATGGACTGTGGGGGCTTCTCCAGGCAAGAATACTGGAGTGGGTTGCCATACCCTCCTCCAGGGCATCTTCCTGACCCAGGGATCGAACCTGTGTCTCCTGCATTGGCAGGCGAGACTTTACCGCTTAGCCACTGGGGAAGCCCATCTGAGGGTTTAGGGTCAACAAAAGTCAGCTCAGCCGCTAATCACGACTGTGAAGTCTGAATGATCACAGAGCTTGAATCACTAACCCAGAGACAGATGGCGAGTCAGGAACACAAAAACAAACCCTGCGTGGCGTGTTGCCGAGGGACAAGAGAGGCGACAATCTTATTCAAAACTGGGATGTGTAGCCAGCTGTGCTTCTAGCCCGCCCATCCTAACCCAAGGCCAGGCGAGGCCACCAACACAGTGACCATTCTTCTTTGCCAGTGGGGCCTGAGCCACGACCCTGGGGGCTCACATTACAGGACACACACACAGACAGCCCTGTGTCTGCCTCCCGCTCGGAACCTTATGAAAAGAAACAGCCATAGGAAGAAAGTTTATTTTTCCTGAGTTGTTGGCCGATCAGCCGACATTGCCACCAACACGGATTATTTGGCATCACAGGCCTTCCCTCCCCTGCTCCTAGCTCCACGCACCTGAACCAACACCACTGACCATCAGGGGGAATATGGACACAGGCACTCCAGGCAGAAGGAAGGTCTGTGCTGCCTCCTCTCGTGTGCCAAGCTAGTCGAAACTTCACTATCCTTTCAAATGGCCCCCACTTCAAAGATGGTTGCAATTTCTTAATCTTGGTCTGTTCTGTGAACAAGCAGCTTGGGCAGAACCCAGAGGTTGTCCATAAGGAAGAGACCCAGAGCAGAGATGTCCACGGGAAAACAAGACCCTGTTGCTACTTGCTGACTCGGGCAGCTTCAGAAGCCCATCACCCCTCTAGGAATGGACAGGTGGCCCTCTCCCCTCCACTGGGTGGACCCTGCCACTGAAACCCACTGCCCTTTACCCTGCTTCCTTCTTGCTGGAGCTGCTAATTTGCTCCACAAAACCATCCTTCCCAGATAACACCTTGGACCACTGTGGACCCCTCCTCACCATCATCACACCAGATCACGCACAGAAACCCTCCCCTCTCCCCCCCGCCTTACAAAAGTTCTGAGCTCACGTCATTTCAGCGGGACTGGATGTTCAGGTCTGAAAGTCGCCTCTGAATATGCAAGTGGTATTTGCCCAACAATTATTTGCTATGCATAAGATGTCCATGCACAGCTGGTGATTTTCTTGAATAAACAGATGTCCCAAACTTCCTTCCTCTCGCTGTGTTAAACCCCATGTCTGGGCCCATCTGTGTGGATGCACGACTCTTCAGGGACAGCTGCCTCTGGGCCAGGAGGTGGGGGAGAGGAGATACAGTCTGGGGAACAGGGCTGCAACCCCCAGGGCAGATGGAAATTTCCAAGGGACTTTGCTCAATTTCCTCCTTGACAAAGTGAAAAAAATGAAGCATTGTGACCCCCTCCTGAGTGGCTGGCTAGGCTGCTACGAGAGGAAATGAAAGACATGGCTATTTCGAAAATTATAAGCTGTGACCTCCAACTAGAAGATACAGAAAATGACAGTGGGCATCTTAAAAGACACCATCAAGCCTCCATGAGAAGATTCTGGATCCTGTAGGGCCTCCCCAGGGTGACTTCCATGATGCTGAAGAGCAGAGGCAGAGTGACAAGATAATAGTAAAAATAATAGTCAGCACTTGCTGGGTCAGACCCAGCTTGCTGGGCTAAGTGCCTTTTGTGCAATAGCTCACAGTGTTCTCACCACATTTGAAGTCATTATTATTACAGCTTCCATCTCACAGAGCAACTCTACAAGGTCAGGAAGCTGCTGTAACATCACACACTACTCAACAGCACCAGGACATATACTCAGGGCTGGCTGACTCCACACCTGGAGCACTTGGCCACTCCACTAGACCAAAGTCCTAATGTCACGGGGACCTCAAGTAGCCCAAGCTCCCTCTGGACCTCAGTTTCCCTCTCTGCAGGAGAGAAGGAGGAAGGGACCAGATACTCCAAGACCTCTCCCAGCCTAGGCACGCTCTCATTCTTAGAATGAAATTTGGTTGAGAGCAAACTATAAACTCTTCAAGGCAGCAGTTAGTATTTTTGTGCCTCGCGCCACTCACTGGCTGTGCAATTTCCTCCCACTGTAGGCATGGGCCATGGAAAGAGAAGCTTCCTGTTGCTCCCTTTTTAGCCCCCAATTCAGGCAATGCTTCCTTCTAACGGCCTGAGACTCCATGGAGGCAAAGTGTTGAAAGAGGTGAGCATTTCCAGGCTAATGTCGCCCCGCCTCCTCCTGAGTCTTCCTATTTTTGATAGTCTTGTGCCTTCCAGACATGAATATTCAAATCTGTTGTCAAGGCAACCCTAGGTTTCTCTCTTTGCACTCTCCTGTCTCAATGGGGGTATCCATAGCAACAGGAATACTTTGCAGTTTTCAAAGTCAGTGACCTCCCAAAGCTTCATGAGACTTGTGAAAATAAAGTATGCTTTGACAACTTTTTAGGCACAGCAACCAATGTAGTACCTAACAAGCTTAACTAATGATGTCTGTAACAGTCAGCTATTGCTGTGTAACAAATAATCCCAAAACTTGGTGGCTTAAAACACTACATTTATGATTGCTCTAAAAGTCAGCTGGGTTTTCTTCTGGTCTCAGCCAGGCTCACTCATGCATGTGTTGTTAGTTCCAGGTGGGAACACACAGCCCAGTTCACCTTGACTGAACTCACTTACATACCTGGGGGTCATCAGACCATAGAGTGGAAGAGGATGTCCTCAACTGGAACAATCAGGCTGTCTTCTGCAGAGTCTCCCATCCTTCAGCAAGCCCTGACTTTTTCACAAGAGGGAAGCAGGCTCCTGGATCGCGAGAGAGAGATGACCACAGAACAGGTAGAGAAATGTGGCCATTTTAGCAAACAATCTGCCACAAATCTCCATATTTCTTGTGGAAAGATTCAGGCACCAATTACATGTGAACCAAGTTTCAATAGCCAAGAAGTCATCATTTAGCACAAAGGAAATAGAACCTTCAGAATTCTTTTCTCCCGGGCTCCTTCTAGAAAGAGCTCTGGACTCTCTCGTTCTCACAACCATTCAGATTCTAGCTGTGGCATCACCTCCCTCTGTGCTTGTGAATCAGCCCACTTGATCCACGTGCACTGAGAATGCAGTAGGTTCCCAGTAGAAAAGAGAGATGCTGTCACCAGAAAAAATGGGGGGTGGGGGTGGGGGGACATGAATGCTGCAAAGCTGAAATTAACAGATGACTATGGCAGGTTTCACCCAACAGTCCAACCATCACAGCCTAGAGTCAGGAATCCACTCCGGGTCAACAGTCTGCTCTTTAAATGGAGTGAATTCTTATCATGTGAAATATCTTCCACCTGTGAACCTGGGGCAGGTTTCAGAACTCTTATCAAAACTATTCTTAAAAACCAACTCTAGAAATAGCAGGCCTAATCTTAGACTAGGAAAGCAGGAGCAGCTGCCTTTCTCTAGAGGCTGATGAAGGATGCAGAACCACGGAATGGAGAGTCATGGCATACACGGGGTTGACCAGCTGCCCTAAATGACAGTGAAGCCCACCCTCTAATGAGTGCTTGCTGCATGCCCAGAGCTGCCACCACCTAGCAAATGTTAGCCTCCTGTTCCCCAATGTCCCTTGGCTGCTAAGTGACAGAAGTCCAACCAAGACTGGCTTATTTCTCAAAGGAGTTTATCAAATCAGAGAGGTGGGCCTCAAGCAGGTAGTTTCAGGTATGTCCAGGTTAGGGTTACAGATGGCATCTGCAGCCTCATCTCTCTCTGTGTCCCTCTGGATAAAAATAAGGTCCTCCCAAGTTCTGGTTGATTTGCTTGCTACACCCCATAAATCTTGAAATCTCCTATGATGCCTGGAACCTAGTGGTCTCAGACACTGGTGGGTGCTTAGAAAAGAAACTAATGAATAAAATATTGCAAAAAGAAATTTTTCATGCATCAGAACTCCTTGGGTGCCTTGGTATATTTCCCCTGGAAACGAAAACTCTCCTATCTGCCTGGCAGGGAAGATCCGAGAAGGATTGAGACAGAAGCCCAGGAGGCTCCTTCCCAGCACCCCCCTCAGTGGCAAGGAGAGGGTTAACCTGCTTCCGGGATCTGCCACCTGCCTGTCTGTGCCCCGTCACCCCTCCCCCTGTTTGTCCTTCATGAGTCAGTAAAATAAGTTCGCCTCCACTATTTGGCCTTCAAAACGCAGAAGAATCGTGCTGCAAGCATTCGGGATGTGCCGTGCCCTCCGCTGTGAGGTCCCCTCTCCAGCTGTTCTTCCCCTGCTCTTATTCCCCGGTGATTCATCCACTTTAAAATTCCCGCTTTCCTCCCACTCCTGAAAATGTCAGGAGCACTATGTCACCGTGTAATCAATTCCCTTATCCTCCAGTTGAAAGCCTATTTTTTTTTCAAAAGTGGATGTTTTAAATGGAAGCCAGGAAGAATATCACCATATGAAGTCATGACAGCCTGTGAAAGGAAGAAGTTGAAGACAACAGATGATGGATGGAACTTTCTGGATACTTTCTCTTTTTTATTTTTTAAGGGTACTTGCACAATGCATCCCCAGGGCAGTGACGATTAACGTGTGTTGTCTCACTCAGGGTGGAAAACAGTGGCTGGAAATTGTTACCCGAAACAACCCTTGCACGGCTTCACCTCTTACCAGAGATGTAATAAGAGAGATCCGGTCTAATCTTTATTAATAAAGCAGCTTTTTATGAAAGGTACTCAGCTCAGACGCAAGTCCAACTGCTACAAAGTCAACAAAAGAGCAATATGTCAAAATTGATTTCTCTCCTTTGTTTTTAATGCTTTCTGATCATTTTCTCATTTATAAATGTTCTGATTTCAACAACAATGCTTCATTCTGTCAAAATTTAATATGAGAAAATTAGACTGGTGAAAAAAAAAAAAGTATGAGGCTTGGTCACCTGGTGGGTCAGGGAACATGGTTTTGGAAATTTAGGTAAATATTAGTTTTTAACTTGGTTTAAAACTTTTCATCTCCATGGGCTTTGTGTGTTTTTGTGTGTTTGTTTGTTTTGTGATTCAGATATATTTCATATTTTATAATACATTTGTGAAATCTCCACGTTTGTGCATTAAATCACTGTAGCACAGTTGAGACAAGCATATTTAACTTCCTGCACTGGCCCTGGCCACATCCCCAGCATAGTAGTAGGTTGGCTGTAGCCACTGAATAAATGAAATCTACTTTAAAAGACTCCTTTAGTATTGTAACAAGTAGTCCTTGAATTGATAAATCTGTATAATCCAGAATTCTCCATGTTGAGTTTTCTGGAAGTATCAGAGTGGGTACTCAGCTTCTCAGGTTATGGAGAAAAAGTCCTGGGTTTGGCTGGAGCTAAAAAACAAACCATTGATACATAAAAAGTTCTGTCCTTTGTCACCTTCTCTATATTTCTCCACACATTATTCTCAATATATCACCACATTCAATTAAAATAATTATTGAAAATGAACTTATTTACAAAACAGATACAGACTCACAGACTTAGAAAACAAACTTATGGTTGCCAGGGGGAGGGATGAGGGGATGGGATAGTCAGGGAGTTTGGGATTGACATGTACATACTGCTATATTTAAAATGGACCTGCTTTACAGCACAGGGAACTCTGCTCAATGTGATGGTGCAGCCTGGATGGGAGGGGAGTTTGGTGGAGAATGGATACGTGTATGTGTACGGTCTTGATGAAAGTGAAAGAGGAGAGTGAAAAAGTTGGCTTAAAGCTCAACTAAGCCAACTTAGTTGAGAAAACTAAGTTCAGAACTGATGGCATCTGGTCCCATCACTTCATGGCAAATAGATGGGGAAACAGTGTCAGACTTTATTTTGGGGGGCTCCAAAATCACTGCAGATGGTGATTGCAGCCATGAAATTAAAAGACACTTACTCCTTGGAAGGAAAGTTATGACCAACCTAGACAGCATATTCAAAAGCAGAGACATTACTTTGCCAACAAAGGTCCGTCTAGTCAAGGCTATGGTTTTTCCACTGGTCATGTATAGATGTGAGAGTTGGACTGTGAAAAAAGCTGAGCGTCGAAGAATTGAAGCTTTTTGAAAACCATTATATTGACATGTGGATGGCATCACCAACTCGAAGGACGTGAGTCTGAGTGAACTCCAGGAGTTGGTGATGGACAGGGAGGCCTGGCGTGCTGCGATTCATGGGGTCGCAAAGAGTAGGACATGACTGAACAATTGAACTGAACTGAACTCCCTTTGCTGTCCACCTGAAATTTTCACAACATTGTTAATCAGCTATATTCCAATATAAAGTAAAAGGTTAAAAAAATAAATTAAATGTTGAAAGGCATCCCTTCTGGAGACAAGGCTGGAATCTGGGGAGGGACAGATGGGGACCCTCTCCACCTGTCCTTCTCATTAGCCATGTCATAAATATGTTGATGTGAGCTTCTTTCTCCTTTTACTCAGTGTCCTTTAGATGGAACAGGGGTCCAAAATCCCACACATGTCAATATAATGGTTTTCAAAAAGCTTTTCCTCCAATTTTCCTTTCATGTATTGGTGCTGTCTTCCCCCACGCAGAGAACTGGCACTTAGCACCCAGAAGATGCACCGTCATTGTTCTTCCAGTTAGAACATGAAGCCTCTCACCAGTCCCCTGAAGTTGGCTCGGGGACTCTCTTCATGCAGATTTCATCTGGGCATCAACTCAAAGTTTCACACCACATCGAGGTCCAATATCCTCTGAGGTTATTAAGGAAGAAAAACAATCTCTTGGTGGCACACGGTAATTAAGTCTCCATGTGGCCCAGAGCTATGACTATTTATGGGCACTTATCTGCAGGCTCAAGGGTGATTTTTGCTGGGTGATAAAAGCTGTGAGCTCGGTTCACCAGAAGTAATCCATCTGGACATTTTGTACCTGTTCTTACAAACACTGAGCAGTGGGAATTTGGAGAGAGGAAAGGGTATCTGAGTATCTGTCCCAACAACAATAAGATCTCAGCTCCCTGTAAGAAGCCACATCACTCAAAGTAAGCTTGGAAACAGGACAGAGCACATGAACAAAGGTCACGCACTTTGATGACCCACAGAGTGAAGAAATCAGGGCCTCCTTGGGCATGAGGATATAGCCCTTTGTACAGACTCTCGGGAACATCTCAGCCACCGGAAGGCAGAACAGGACACCCCGCCCCTCAGCAGAATCAGCCTCGGAAAAACACCCCCTCCCCAATCAAGGCTTCCAAGTATCAGCTGCTTTAGGAAGGTACTCAAGCCCACTTGAGTTTCTTCCCACGAGGAAATGAATTTAAAAGATTGAAGGTGCATTATCTCTACTCCTAACAACAAAGACTTGGGCTTTTATCTGTTGTCAAGGCAACACTAGCAGCTTTTCTCCCTGGCTTCTTAATGCCTAGATTTTTGTTTCCATGGTTACAAGAAATCCCTAGGTCTTCAAGGTAACACAAACTGACCCACCCAAACTTTCAAGGGTAGAATTACGGCCCTTGGCCAAAACCTATCCATGGGCACTGCAGACACCTGTTCATCTACCTGCTCCCCTCCAATCCCACCCAGGACTGGAGTTCAGCATCACTTCCTGTCTTTGGGGGCCTCACTTGCACCTGGGAACAGCTGTCTTAGTAACCTCTTGGACCAATCCAGGAGTCCGAGAAGTCAGGACATGAAAATGAACCCAGGAAATGGAGCTCCTTTGAACCATCGAACTGCATCTGTTAGACCCCCTTCTGCCAGAGCCCCACCAAGGAGAACTCTGCAAAGTCAAAGTTATGCTTTGGGCATCAGCAAGACAATGACACGAGGACAGGGTGTTTGGAGAAATAGACATACCCTAGCTGCCAGAACACCTTGCTGGGACCTCAACTCCAATCCCCATGCTCCATGGCATCCATTTCTGACCCAGAAACTATCTTTTCTCCAGATTAACTCACATGGAACCAACCTTCCAGATATTTGCATGACGGGTTTGCAGTGTTTTGCTGAAGCCAGTTGATTAAGAAATCATTACTTTTCATCGCTCTGTGATCTTCTTGGCCTTTCCCTGGGGTTTTGCTATCTCAGGATTATTCTGGCCACTAGTTGGATACTGTTGCTCAGAGTATTAGAAGCAAAACTGTGTGTGCATGTGCACATGCACATATGTGTGTGTATGTACACACGTGTGCAGTAGGGAGTGGGAGAGGCCTAATCTAATAAATTAGAAATATTGTCAGAGTAATGAAGATGTGGCCAAGTCAAAAAACCCAAATAGATGAACCTGATTTGAGTGGATATAGCCCAGTTTTTTATTTATTTTCTTTTTTGTCCATGCCACGTAGCATGCAGGATCATAGTTCCCCCACCAGAGATGAAATCTATGCCCCTGCAGTGGAAGGGTAGAATCTTAACCACTGGACTGCCAGGAAAGTCCCAACATAGCCCATTTCTGAGGCTCTTCCTTGTCTTCAACAACATCAGCATCCTGCAACAATAGCTGTCGCCTCCCACTAAGATCCAACAAGGGCGCCGGGCAGGGGAAGTAGGGACCATACACAGGAACCCCCAGTTGTATTAGTTCACTAGGGCTGCCATAACAAGCACCATAAACTGGGGAGCTTGAAACAGCAGATTCATTCTATCAGAATTCTGGGGGCCAGAGGTCCAGAATCCAGCTGCTCCATGCTTCTCTTCCACTTTCTGGAGGTTGCTGCCAATCCCTAGTGTCCTTAGCTTGTGGCTGCATGACTTCAGTCTCTGCCTCTGTTGTCATGTGGCCTCTTCCCTTTGTGTCTTTAACTCTGTCTCCTCTTCCCCAGTGGCTCAGCTATAAAGACTCCACCCCCAAAGCAGGAGATGGAGACACGGATTCGATCCCTGGATGGGGATGATCCCCTGGAGAAGGAAACGGCAAACTACTCCAGTATTCTTGCTGGGAAAAATCCATGGATGGAGGAGCCTGATGGGCTACAGCCCATGGGGTCACAAAGAGTCAGACAAAACTGAGTGACTGAGCATGCACACTCCTCTTCCTTCAAGGATACCAGGCACATTGGATTTAAGGCTACCCTACTCCAGTGTGACCCCATCTTAATTCATGACATCTGTTAACAACCCTATTTCCAAATAAGGTCACAGTCCAAGGTTCAGGGTAGGACTTGCAGTTGGAAGGGACACCATCCCACCAGGCACAGGAATGGAGGCCATCGCTTAGGGACTTGGGTCCACAGGGTTCAGCTGAGCCACCCCCTCCTCCAGGAGATCACCTCCTTCTGTGATCTCCCCAAGCCAAGTTAGCTGCTCTTCTTAGAGCCCTGAAAGCACACTGTTCTCCCTAGCATGGTGGCTATACTGTAATCACCCACATGCTTGTCTGGATCCCAGAGGCCAGGGAGCCCCATTTGGTCCTGCTCTTGACTCCTCATCCTGGGAGTAGACCTCAGTGAATGTTGCTCATCCCCAGCTTTAAGTGACAGAAGAGCTGGGCTGATGCACAGGCTACAACATAAGAGGATGTATTTTCTTGCCCAACAGGAAGTCCAGAGGTGGGTGAACTCTGGGCTCAGCACATCATTGGCTTTGCTCCTGGCCTCCTCACGCATCAGCTTCAGCCTCGGGTGAGAGCAAGATGGCGACCTCCATTCTAGATGAGGCTTTTTCCTACGGGGATATTTCCTAGACTCCCCTACTGTCAGGACGAGTCACACATCCATAGTCATCCCTTCGCTGGCAGGACCTGGCTTGGACTAATCATTTGGGGGTTGCTAGGCATGGAGGATTCAGCCGATAGGACCACTGCTTTGTGCAAATGAACCCACTGTTGTTGCTTTGCTGTCTCCACATTGGGCCTAGGACAGCACTCTGGCCCTAGGCAGTGGCCTTTGATTTTGTGGTGACCTTGAAAATGCCAAAAGGCCCAGCTGAAACCCCTAGAGGCATTTTGCAACCTCACAAGAACCAGTAGAAACACATTTCCTGTGGCATGAGCCAGCACCTTCCAATGGCCGTGCCTTTGTGCCAGCACTCATGGAGGTCAGCTGAGGGGACGGCTCCATGCTATTTCTTGGCAGGGACCAGTTTTTTTCTTGGAAAGTTACATGTTCCTGAGCCAGAGCTCCCAGGCTGCATTGAGGTCACGGCTGTGGGTGAAACGGCTCCATGGAGGGTCTGAATGAGTGTGGCTTGGCCTGGAAGTGGTCTGGGGACAGACGCCTGCCCTCATTAACTTGGGGTTTTGGCTCTCACTGGTCAGCAAAAAGGGGGGTGAGGTGGGGGACTGGAGGTGACCGGTCACTTTGGAAAGCCAAGAAATTGCAGAGCAACGTCAATCTTTATTTAGACGTGTTCCTACAGAATAAAGACAATGTCGATGGTGTTTCTACTTCCAAAGCAAGAGCAGGAGGAATAAATCCTCTGCAGGGAACGTTGATCTCCTATGATTCCCTTACCTGGACCCTTTTGGTCAGTGGAGCAGGGTGAGGTGTTGATCCTAACTGCATGGTGGATATACCTGCCCTTTCCCTGCTTTAGGACAGCCTGCTCTTCATCCAGGGCCTCCTAGTCTTATGATAAAACATTTTTAGAATATTTTTAAAAGCTGGTGATAATAATAATAATATGTAAATTTGCCAAGGACTTACTGTGTGATAAAGGCTACATGTGAGGGGACTTCACTGGTGGTCTGTTGGCTAAGACTCCACACTCCCAATGGTGGCACAGACAGTAAGGAATCTGCCTGCAATGCAGGGGACCCAGGTTCGACCCCAGAGTCAGGAAGATCCCCTGGAGAAGGGAATGGCAGCCCACTCCAGTATTCTCAGCTGGAGAATCCCACGGGGTCGCAGAGTCACTTTCACTTTCCATACCTCTGATGCAGAGAGCCCAGGGTTTGATCCCTGGTCAGGGAACTAGATCCCACATGCTGCAGCTAAAGAATCTACACACCACAATGAAGATCGAAGATCCCATGTGCCACAGCTAAGACCTGGCACAGCCAAATAAAAAAAAATAATTTTTTTAAAATAAAAGACTATATATGTGGGATGTCTCATTTAATCTAGACAGAAAACACAACATACCTAGGAGTACCATCATGCTCCATTTTACATTTGCTGGGCTTGGGGCTCAGAAAAGTCAGGCCACCTGTTCAAAGCCTCACTTGGGGGTCCTCTGAGCTCAGGCTTTTGTGATTCTCAGCATGAGCTTTAGGCCACCACCCTGTCTTGCCTCTCAGAACTGAGCAGCCACTCTGCTCACCTCTCAAATTTGTCCAAATAGTTACATTTTAATGGTAAAAACTAGAATAGTTCTTCCCACTGGCATTCTTCACTTTAACTATAAGTTAAGTGGTTAAAAAAAAGTGCATTTTTCGCATGAGATGCAGCAATTTTTAATGTAAAAAATTTTAATTAGTAAAAGCAAAAGACTGAGAAAGAACAAACATCATCCATCAATTAGGGGACTGGCTGAATAAATTTTGGTAAATCCAAATAGTAGAGCATTATGCAGCTATTTTTAAAATAATGAAAACCTTTACATATTTATATGGAACGACTTTCAGCTTATATTAAGTGCTAAAAACAAAAAAGCAAGGTGCAAAATAGCAGTAATAGTTTTCTACTTTTTGTGTAGAAAAGAGGAGAATATATATGTATATGTTTAATATTTTCATAAAGAACAAAAGAAAGAATGAAAAGAAACCAAAATTTCTTACCATGGGTAGCTAGATGGTAAGGAAGGGACACGGGCAAAGGAGACAGGACT
This sequence comes from Oryx dammah, assembly GCF_014754425.2. Lineage (NCBI taxonomy): Eukaryota > Metazoa > Chordata > Mammalia > Artiodactyla > Bovidae > Oryx > Oryx dammah. The sequence goes on along the minus strand of NW_024070194.1, from coordinate 26,053,759 downwards.
GAAAATGAGATTTGTGAGAAAATATTCTATTTTACAGAACTGATCTTGGAACCTTGTACATATTTTACATAATTAAAAGTAAAGCTAAAAGATCAACCCTAAAAACTGACAATGAGCTGAAATAAATGAATCTGAGTGAATATCAAATTGGTCCCCAACCAGATACACAAAAAGAATTATTTAAATGATTTTAAAACACAGTATCTGGACTGTCTGTCCCTAATAATGTCTATCCAGGATAAAATGAATTGTAAATAAATTTTAACTCATATTTAAAAGTCTTGTTTTCAGTAAAGATATTGGTATTGCTATTTTGAAGCTATTACATGAATAATGCAGGTTAAAGCAAAGAGCAATTATGAAAATATCATAGGGAACTAAAATTTTAAGTTTAAAAGTAAAGAGATATACATATAACATCCGAAGATGTAAAACTCTATCATCTTAAAATATGAATCAGAAAACATCAATATAAACTAATGAGTTATTTTCTCCTCAAAAAAACAGCTTACATAGTTCTTAATTGTGTCCACCGGAAATAATTATTAAACCAGTGTCACTTAGCACCCCAAGGATCTAGATTCTAATCTCAAATTAACATTTTCTACTATAAAGAACTGAAGCCCTCTCAGAGAAATGTCTAGGGCAAGAAATATACAAGCTAAACACAGGAGATTCTGTTCTGCAGGAAAGCAAGAAAACTATCAAAGACTGATAGGATCCTGTTGAAGGGAAAAAGGATAACACTGGGCTTCCACCAGCCAAAGATGGACCAGCTTGAGCAACAAAAAGATTAACAGTTGTAGCTGATTGAAATAAATCAATAAGGTCAAAGTGATACTTAAAAAATGAGAAACTCATTCAGTTCAGTTCAGTCGCTCAGTCGTATCCAACTTTTTGTGACCCCATGGACTGCAGCACACCGGGCTTCCCTGTTCTCTACCATCTCCTGGAGCTTGCTCAAACCCTTGTCCATCGAGTCAGTGATGCCATCCAACCATTTTGTCTTCTGTTGTCCCCTTCTCCTCCTGCCCTCAATCCTTCCCAGCATCAGGGTCTTTTCCAATGAGTCAACTCTTTGCATCAGGTAGCCAAAGTATTGGGGCTTCAGCATCAGTCCTTCCAATGAATATTCAGGACTGAGTTCCTTTAAGATTGACTGGTTTGATCTCCTTGCATTCCAAGGGACTCTCAAATGTCTTCTCCAACACCACAGTTCAAAAGCATCAGTTCTTTGGCACTCGGCTTTCCTTATCGTCCAACTCTCACATCCATACATGACTCCTGGAAAAACTGTAGCTTTGACTAGGCAGACCTTTGTTGGCAAAGTAATGTCTCTGCTTTTTAATATGCTGTCTAGGTTGGTCATAGCTTTTCTTCTAAGGAGGAAGCATCTTTTAATTTCATGGCTGCAGTCACCATCCACAGTGATTTTGGAGCCCAAGAAAATAAAGTCTGACACTGTTTCCATTGTTTGCCCATCTATTTGCCATGGAGTGATGGGACTGGATGCCATGATCTTAGTTTTTTGAATGTTGAGTTTTAAGCCAGCTTTTTCACTCTCCTCTTTCACCTTCATCAAGAGGCTCTTTAGTTCCTCTTCATTTTCTGCCATAAGGGAGGTCACTCTTAAAGACTGATATGGTAGCAGCATAGTCTGAAAAATTATAAACAAAAGAAAAGAAATAAGCATTTATACTGTATTTCTCCAAAGGTTGATGGCGGAAGGTTCTCTGTAGAAGAATTTTAGTTGCTGAGTGAAAAAGGAATAATAGAATTAGAATCTTTATTATTTTGCTATTTTCAGGCTTCCCAGGTGGCCCTAGCGGTAAAGATCCATCTGTCAATGCAGGAGACACAAGAGATGCAGGTTCAATCCCTGGGTCAGAAAGATCGCCTGGAGTAGAAAGTGACAACTACTCCAGTATTCTTGCCTGGGAAGTTCCATGGACAGAGGACTGGTGGGGCCTTGGGGCCACAAAGTCCTTGGGGCCACAAAGAGTCAGACTGAGCGACTGAGCACATTTTGCTATTTCCAATGAAATTTGGATCCAGGACAAGCTTCAACAATAGGAATTTATTATCTCAGAGTCCATCCTGGTTTCTTCCATCTTCGGGGGGCCCCAGGCCTTCCTTGACTTGAGGCCACATCCCTCCAGTCTCTGCCTCCATCATCCCATGGCCTCTTGTCTGCAACTCTGAGTATCGAATCTCCCTCTTATGTCTCTTATAAAGACATCAGTCACTGGATTGAAGCCCAGCCTAAATCCACAATGATGTCACCTCAAGATCTTTCCTTGGCTTAGGGAGAAGCAGAGGATGGGATAGTTTGAAAGAAAACATTGAAACACATACATTACCATATGTAAAACAGGTAACCAGTGCAAGTTTGATGTATGATGCAGGGCACCCAAAACCGGGGCTCTGTAAGAATCTGGAGGGATAGGGTGGGGAGGGAGGTGGAAGGGGTTCAGGATGGAGGGCCAGATGTATACCTTGGCTGATTCATATTGATGTATGGCAAAGACCGTCACAATATTGTAAAGTAATTATCCTCCACTTAAAATAAATAAATATTTTTTTAAAAGAGACCCTTAGCTTAATTATAGCTCAATTAAATTAATTAACTTGGAAATAAGGTCACATTCACATGATGCTTTTGAACTGTGGTGTTGGAGAAGACTCTTGAGAGTCCCTTGGACTGCAAGGAGATCCAACCAGTCCATTCTGAAGGAGATCAGCCCTGGAATTTCTTTGGAAGGAATGATGCTAAAGCTGAAACTCCAGTACTTTGGCCATCTCGTGCGAAGAGTTGACTCATTGGAAAAGACTCTGATGCTGGGAGGGATTGGGGGCAGGAGGAGAAAGGGACGACAGAGGATGAGATGGCTGGATGGCATCACTGACTCGATGGATGTGAGTCTGAGTGAACTCCGGGAGATGGTGATGGACAGGGAGGCCTGACGCGCTGCGATTCATGGGGTCTCAAAGAGTCAGACACAACTGAGCAACTGAACTGAACTGGGGTTAGGATGTAACAGAGGCCCCTCCACAGCAGTAATTCCTTTGCCTCTTGCATAAGCTCCTTACCCCCAAATCCTTATCTCGGGGAACCAAGCCTAGAAAAGAAGGCAACTGAGTCATGGGGACAGCAGAACAGTTTGATGTCTATCCAGAGAGAAAAGGATGTATCCACATGGATAGAAAGGCCTATTGAGAACCACAAATTAAAAGTGATGTGGGCTTCCCTAGTGGTTCAGTGGTTAGGAATCCACTTGCCAATACAGGGGTCACAAGTTCGATCCCTGCTCTGGGAAAATCCATATGCCCTAAGGTAGCTAAGCCCATGGGCCACAACTACAGAGTCCGCGTGCCCTAGGGCCTGTTCTGCACAAGAGAAGCGCCTGCATGGAGAAGCGTGATCATCACAACTAGAGAGTATCCCCTGCTCTTGGCAACTAGAGAAAGCCTGCACACGTCAACAAAGAGCAGTGCTGCCAAAAAATTTTTAAATAAATAAATAAATGATGTTTTAAAAGTGATGAGGCGTGGATGGGAGTTTGGGATTAGCAGATGCAAACTATTATACTGATATACAGAATGGATAAACAATGAGGTCCTACTGTATAGCATAAGGAAATATGTTCACTATCTTGTGATAAAACATAATGGGAAAGAATATGAAAAAGTATATATGTATGTATGTATAACTGAATCACTCTGCTGTACAGTAGAAAGTAACACAACATTGTAAATCAACTATACGTCAATAAAATAAATTTTTGTTAAGAATGATGAAAATCTAGTACTTCCTGTGTCTGAAACTCACAAGACTTCTGCTACTACTTTTCAAACCCCCATTTGATTGAACTGGATACCAAAGTATATGTGTGTGTTCATGTGCATGTGTGTGTGTGTGAGAGAGAGAGAGGTGTATGTGTGTGTTTCCATAGCCACTGTTTATGGAACATTCTCAGGCACACAACCTCATTAATCCTTCAGCAGCCCTGAGAAACGTGACATCTATTTATATCCATATACTTCCCCCAAAGACTTGGGTTGACTTATGATGACAGCCTCAGATACCATCAACCCATAAAACTTTGAAGACAAGCCTAAAAGAAGGTGGAGGGTGAGGGCAGCAGGTCAAGTACAGCCTCATTGTGGAAAACCAGACCAGCTAAACACAACAGCTTTCTCTAAGCTTCCTGGAAACCAAGGCAAAAAGAGAAACAATTCTAATGGTCACAGAGCTCTTATTGTCTAAAGAAGAAAAAATATATGTAAGTTTGCCAAGAAAAGCAAGCTTTTTCCAAGCCCTAACTTTAAAGCAACTTTTCTCCCAAGGGTTGTGAATAAAGGGCAGAGAGCAAATTCATGGCTGGTGTTTCTGAGAACAGTTTTTCAGAAAATGGCCATTTCTCCTATCGATGGTGGATAAAAGCTCAGAGCGTGATGTTAAATCCTGTTCTGTAACGGCAGTTCTGCAAGGTGTTTCCAGGTCTGCCCCTTCCAGCAAGCTGGCCCTGTCGAGGGTGGGGCTCTGAGAATGGAGACAACCAGCAGCCAGTCTGACCTCAGGAGCCAAGTCCTTCCAAAGAACAGCCAACATATCAGAAGGCAGGCTCTACCGCCCTGGAGGCAATGGGCTCTGCTGCGCTGCCTGTTCAGAGGAAAGCCTCCTGCACTGGGCCGGGGATTCTCACACTTGACAAATTTATAAGTTGGTTCCCCTGGTGCCTCAGCCAGTAAAGAATCTTCCTGCAATGCAGGAGACCTGGGATCCATCCCTGGGTTGGGACGATCCCCTGGAGAAGGAAATGACAACCCACTCCAGTATTCTTGCCTGGAGAATCCCGTGGACAGAGGAGCCTGGTGGGCTATATAATCCATGTGGTGGCAGAGTCGAACACGACTGACCACTTATACTTTCCCTTCTTTCACTTTCCTTATTTATAGGAAATGATATAGAGTTTCCAACTGTTATTTTGCCAAATACAGACCCCTCATCCCTCCGCCAAAATGCCTCATCCACTCGATTGTCATTATTATTTCCTTAAAGTGGAGGTGGGGGCAGTTTATACTGAAAAATGAGGTTCTCTCTTTAAATTGAATAAGGCTAGCTTAATGGAAAAACCCACTACCTTGAGCCTATTTTTTCCCCCCTTATTTCACCAGTGAAGTGAAAAGTTGGTCTTGAACCAACTTTTAGGAAGGCTCTGCCCTCCATGTCTGACTGAAGACACCGAGGCTACATTTGGCTGGGGTTATGTGAAAGCTTGACCTGGTCCTCCATCCGTGACGAGGGACGGCCCTGGTGACCCCTGCTGGTAGCCCTGTTTTGGTGTAACCCTCTCCCCTCGGGAGATGTGACTTGTTTCTAACCCATGGAATATGACCAAGGTGGCAGGAGGTCAGTCCCCAGACAGTGTTACATTATATAGGACTCCCTCCTGGCCAACTGGAGAGAAAGACTCCCCTTACGCGCTAGATGGAATTAGCAGCCATGTGGTGGATGCTCGAATGGCAGGTGTAAAAGTTTTCCAGGGCTGCTAATTCCTCACACTGGGTGGTTTAAACAATAGACGTTTGTTTATGGCTGTCTCTGTGTCCCAAGTTCCCCTGTTCAAAAGGACACAGTCAATTATATTGGATTAGGGGCCCCCTCTGACCTTATCTGAACCTGATCATCTGCGACAACCCTGTTTCCAAAACAAGGTCCCGTTCCCAGGTACTAGAGCATTGAGATTTCAACATCTTTGGAGAATTCAGCCCTAACAGCTGGGAGCTGTCAGCCCCCCTAGAGCCCGAAAGTAGCCCCCATCCAACAGCTGGCAAGAAGCTGGGGCCCAGCGTTCTAGCACCACAGGGAAACGGATTCGGAATTTGCCAACCACCAGGTAAGCATGTGAGAAGACCTCTGCCCTCAAGATGGAAATATAAGTCAGCTGATGCCTTGATCGCAGCCAGGGGAGACCCTGGACAGAGACTCAGCTGAGCGGTGCCCAGACTCCTGACTCACAGAAACTGTGAGATAAGAAACGGCGCGTGTCGTGTCAAGCCACCAGATGTGTGGTAATCTGCTACAGAGCACAGAAGACTAACACAGGAAGGACGTCCAGCCTCTCTGGGAGAAGGGCTGCTGTGCTGGATGCCTGCAGGCAGGCTGCCCTCGGCGTGGGAAAGACCAGAACCCAGGCCCCACACTTACCCACTGTGGTTTTGACCCTATTAACGTGCATTAAGGGCAGAATAGGGGCTGATCGGTATTTGGGAGGCTACATTGAGTTATGGTGCTGAGAGATGTGGGTGCATTAGGGTCTAGTGTGTGGACTCCAGGAGAGCATTCTCTTCTACAGAATAAGGGATGGGGAAGCACCTTGTATCCTAAGACATTATCACTACAGCATCTTCTTTTTTTAATTGGAGGATGATTGCTTTAAAGCATTGTGTTAGATTTTTTTTGTACCACAAATGATCAGCTATACATAAACATATATACCCTCCCTCCCACCCGCACCTCCATCCCACCCTTCTAGGTTATCAGAGAGCACCAGTTTGAGCTCCCTGTGTTATACAGCAGCTTCCCACTAACCATCTGTGTTACATATGGTAGTGTATATACGTCAATTCTACTCTCTCAATTTGTCCCACCTTCTCCTTCCCCCTCTGTGTCCACAAATTGGTTCTCTATGTCTGCATCTCTATTCCTTCCCTGCAAATAAGTTCATTCGTACTATTTCTCTAGATTCCATGATACTTGTTTTTCTCTTTCTGACTTACTTCACTCTGTATGACAGACTCTAGGTCCATCCACATCACTACAAATCACCCAATTATGTTCCTTTTTACAGCTGAGTAATATTCCATTCATATACGTACATAAATATATGTATCACATCTTCTTTATCCATTAATCCACCTGGAACATCTTCTTGACTTATAGATAGAAACAGGCTGACTTTAAATAGGGACACTGAGGATTGAGCTGGTAGACCAGGGAGTGGCCATTTCAGGTCACAGCAAATTCACCCCAGACATGAGATACAATGTCCCTGTCTCTGAGGTTTCCCAGCTGATGCTCAGCACCCTGATCTTTGCCCTCAAAGCCTCAAAACTCCAGGGAAATAACAATAACTGAAAAGAAAACAAACAAAAAGCTAAGCCTACAATAAATCCAAAGAAACTGTAGCAGAAGGTTTCTGATAAAACCCAGAGAGATTTCAAGGCCAGAAAAAAGCTGAAAACACTTTGCTAATCATAAAATACCACCCATTCCATGAGGTCCAAGAACCCATGTCCACCCACCAGTTTAATTTTTTTTTTTTAACTTTTTGGCTGCATTGGGTCTTAGTTGTGGCACGTGAGATCTTTGTTGAGAGGGTTTCTCTCTAGTTGTGGCACTCTGTGGTATGTGGGATCTTAGCTCTCTGACCAGAGATCAAACCCGTGTCCCCTGCATTAAAAGGCAAATTCTTAACCACTGGACCACAAAGGAAGTCTCATCCACCAATTTAGAATCTTCTGCTCTCTAAAAATTAAATCTCTGCATCAAGCCTACAGCTTGGTGGCCCAGAATTTGGGCCAAATCACCCTCCTCTTGACCACATTGGTACAGCAAGGTTAGGTCAGGAGGCCTGTTTAGAAAAAGGGCCACAGGAGTGGCCAGAGCCAGGGTGCTCTAGCAAAGGACAACAGAAGATGCCACTGCTTTGCACATGAGAAAGTGCCTAGGAATGGGCAGCAAGGAGCTGGGGAGATATGATGAACCATCCATCCTCTAAACACCTTCCCAGGCACTGGCAGCACAGCCTCCTGCTTGACCCAGTCAGCTCCACCACCTTTTTTGTTTTATTATAATAGGCTCCTGAAGAAAACACATACAAATATAACACTCTCAGTTAGGACCAAGTTAAACATTATCTGGCAGAACATTGTAATAAAGGCAAGGATTATTTATAAGCTAAAGAGAATATCAAAAAGGATTCCATTCCCAGCCACTGGCACTTTTCAGAGGGTGTGATTGACAGCTTGTTCTCTCTTTTCAACAAGATGGAATGGAGAACTTGTTGCAGTACTTAGGAGAGTGATGCCAGAAAGTATTGGAAAGGCACAGGAGTGGAGCAGGAAGGATCTAGAAGCAGTTTCACAACCTTGGGTACATTGACATCTGTTGCCTGTTGCGGGGTGGGGGAGGGGTCCCTCTGCATTGTAGGATGTTTAGCAACATCCCTGGCCTCCACCCACTAGATACCAAGGGGACCCCCCACCACCACAGAGTCTGACAGCCAGAAATGTCCCCCACCCTTGCCAGATGTCCACTCCTGGTGGAGAAGCAGCAGCTCTGTGACTTACTAGCAGTCTGACCTCAAGCTGACCCCTGAGTCTGCCTTTCCTTATTGCTGCCCTGCTGGCTCTGAACTTTTGAGAAGCTCAAACAAGATTGAGCTTGTTTGACTCTAAATTATTTTTTTTTAAGATTACTGTTTTTTAATATATTATTCTATTTTATCTTATTTATTTTTGGCTATGCTGGGTCTTCATTGCTGTGTGGGCTTTGTCTCTAGTTGCAACAAGCTGGGGCTGCTCTCTAGTTACCGTGCACCGGCTTCTCAATGCAATGCCTTCTCTTGTTGTAGAGGAAGGGTTCTAGGATGCATGGGCTTTAGTAGCTGTAGCTCGTGCGCTCATTAGATTTGGCTTCCAGGCTCTAGAGCACAGGCTCAATAGTTGTGGCCCATGAGCTAAGTTGCTCTGAGGCATGTGGGATCTTCCCGGACCAGAGATCGAAGCCATGTCTTCTGCATCGGCAGATGGATTGTTTACCACTGAGCCACCAGGGAAGCCCTCTAAATTACCTTTTAAAACTCTGAAGTTCTAGAGCCATAGAAGTTATGGGAGTTCAACCACCTGCTATTCAAAAAGTGTCTAACAACTAGAGTTTTTCCTTTCCATCAAACATGAACTCTTCTGGAAGCATTTCCCTGGAGAGAGTTTTCCAGCTTTTTGGAGATATAACTGATATATAAAATGTATGCCTTTCCAAAGTGGGTGGGTGAGGGAAGCATCGGAAGTTTGGGATTAGCAGAGGCAAACTATTATATATAGGATGGATAAACAAGATCCTACTGTATAGCACAGGGCACTATATTCAATACCCTGTAATAAGCCATAATGGAAAAGAATATGAAAAAGAATGTATATATGTGTATATATATGTGTATCTGGGCTTCCCTAGTGGCTCTGCATAGCTGAGTCACTTTGCTTTACAGCAAAAATTAACATGATGTTGTAAATCAACCATACTTCAATAAATTAAAAAGAAAATTGTGTAAGTTTAAGTTGTATAATATGACAATCTGATATTATAAAATAATTGCCACAATAAGATGAGTTAACAGACCTATCACCAAACATAGTTACCTTTTTTTTAATGTGTGTGGTGAGAACATTTAAGGTCTCCTCTGTTAGTAACTTTCAAGCATACAATACAATCTTATCAACTGTAGCCACCCTGCTCTACATTAGAGACCCAGAATTCATTCATCTTCTAACTAGATGCTTATACCCCTTGGCCAGCATCTCTCCACTTCTCCCACCCTGAGCTCCCAGCAACCAACAATCTACTCTTAGTTTCTACAAGTTTGACTTTTTTATATTGTATATTTAAGTGAAATCATACAGTATTTGTCTTTGTCTGATTTATCTAATTTAGCATCATGCCCTAAGGTTATACTCATGTTGTAACAAACAATAGACTTTACTTTTTTATGACTGAATAATATTACACTATGTGTGGCTAGACAGATAGATAGATAGACAGACAGACAAATAATGCCCTAAAGTTACTTTCATGTTGTAAAAAATGATGGGATTTCCTTCCTATTATGGTTGAGTAATATTCCACTGTGTGTCTCTGTGCATGGATAAATGATGGATAGATAGACAGATGAACTCCCCTCTCTTGCAGGCAGAGGTCTTGTGTTACTCCTCTCTGTAAAGTTATTGCCAGGATAAGAGCCTGGTACAAATGAGGCACTCAATTAATGCTCATGGAATAATTGGTTTTTATGTTGCTGATTTTTCCCTGGGATTTCTTTTTTTCATTTCCCAAACCAATATCAGCTTACAACTGAACCAAAGCCAACAACGTCCAACAAGCAAACATTTAAAACCATATGAACACAAAGTTATAAAAATTGTTTTCCATTTCTGATTTCATCCAAGGACACCCAACACTGGGAATGTAAATTAACCCTAGATGGAAGTTAGAGGAGAATTCACTGGACTGAGAATGACAAACAAGTGAAAACAACAAGAATATAATCTGTCCCCAAACATAGCATCCAAAATCAGACAGGAAAAGGATTAAGCTTTACAGTTGACTTACCTGCCCAGAAATTCAGCCCCTAGCTGAACAGAAAGAAGAAACCAGGCTATTTACTCCTAAATATTTTTTAAAGACTAAAATTTCATCCTATAAAGTATGGCAAGAAAAGATAACAAGTTGATTTTCCACTCTGGTAACTGAATTTGGAAGGAGAGAACCATTTATTTTTATCGGTTTCTCATTTGCCCAGGATGGCCCTTTTGAAGTTGACGGAAGTAGCTTACAGATACCCAATCATGAGGTAGCCTGCATCCTTAGTCGCCATCCAACACGATATGAAAATTACAATTATCCCGTTGCATAGAATTGATATCACCTTGCCTCTGGAGAGCTCTAGGCAGTCCTCAAATTACATTTAAACACCAAATTAAAATTTTAACTATAAAAAATAACGGGATAAACAAGAGAAATCATATTATAATATTATATTAGTAAAAATATGGCTGGGAGAAGGAAGTGGATTTTCCATATTAACATTATGCTAAATGCAACGTTATTTCCATTAGAGCCCACAGGAAGCATATGGCCCATTTAGCATCAATCTTCATCAAGGCCCCGATCTCTCACTAACGTTTATTAACGACCCATGGATACCGGCTACTCTCCAAGTCAAGTCACTAGAGAGCAAATTCCTGTACAAGCTTTCCTAATGGTGACTAATGCGGACCTACAATTTCCTATTTTCCGAAAGATATTTTCAAAGAGAATAGAAAAAGGCATCTGGTCAAGTTGAGAATAGGCTGGCCAGTGACTTGATGCTTTGCTTTACGTCCAGGTGTCCTGGCTCATGGGGCCAAAGTCTTATCTGACAGTTTGGCTGATGAGGGGTCATCGTTTGCTTCTCAAGACCCTCCTCTTCTGCCCCTCCTGTCCCTTCGCCTTCCCTGAATGCAGAAGCCACAGAACTATTTCAAGCTACGGAGACTTTTTAAGCAGTATTGGAAAAGATGGAAGGACACATTTTAAAGGAGAATTTGGTCTCAGGATTGATTTATGTAAAATAATAAATGGTGCCACTTGGCTGTTTATAGAGTTAGAGATAAAATTAGATTCTAGACAGACCTTCTTCATGCACATGGGGTAACTCTGATGGATTACTGCTTTCATGTGACTTAGGATAACAGAGCTCATGGAAATTTACAAGGGGCTCCGTGAGAACAAAATTCCCAGCCACATCCAATAATTCAGAAGGATATTTCGGGTTCTGAAAATGACTCAAATTTAATTTGGGAACAATACTTGAAAAGCATAAGCTGATAAAAAGTATTAGGTAGTTAACAATTTTGAAGTTAGTTCATGCTCTATAGCTAAGCAGCAACCATTTCTACCCAATTTCTCCCCAGCAACACCTCTATTGACACATTCTTAGCCTGGCCACCCTCAAAAACATTAGCAACAGGGAGCAAGTAAGGACCCTGGGGACTGAAGAGATGAACATTTCATCAGCTACCCAAGAAAGGAGTCTGGATTTTAGTGGGCTAATGCCCTTGACCTTGGCAGTTTTATCTTTTTATAAAGTTAGAAATCAGGCCAACTTGAGCAGCCATATGTTGTTGTTGTTCAGTCACTAAGCTGTGTCAGACTTTGTGACCCCACAGACTACAGCACTCCAGGCTTTCTTGCCCTTCTCTATCTCCCAGTGTTTGCTCAAACTCATCTCCATTGAGGTGATGATGCCCTCCAACCATCTCATCTTCTGTCGCCCTCTAGCTTTAAAGACTTCTGGACCTGAGTATTTGCTACCCTCTGGCAGTAGTCAGTTATGTTGAATCCATTCACTTATGTAATAGATACTTAAGGGCAATTGCTATATTCTGCAGACACACATGGTGGTCAGGAGCAGGCCATGCTCAATATCAGCGTATGAAGCAGGGTGCAAAGTTGATGGGATGAGCAAAAGATAGTTAAACTGAGACCTGAACAGAGAGCAAGCTTGCTTGAAGTGGAGGAGCGGGGTTGGGTACATAATTAGTATTGATAGAAGGTGAACTTGTGACAGAAAAGCAAGAAGTCTTAGATGCCTGAACTGTAAAGAGGGAAAGGAAGAAGCATGAGCAAGGAGACTGATGAGTCAGTGAGAAGCCTGTTGATCAAAGTCCTGCCAGCCAGCCGCCTGAAGGGGCAAGTGTCTTATGGAAATGATGTCATGTGACGCTGTCAAATGCTTTAGAAAGTACCCCCAGCTGGAGTGTAAGGATGGATGGAGGCGTGCAAGAACAGGAAATTTGAATGGGAAAACCCCTGAAGACACTTCCATGTCCTTCTAGTCATCCAGGTGACTCCCACCAGGATCGGAGGCCACTACTGGAGAGGTTCCAGGTATATCTAAAAGGCAAAGTGCTCAGAGCTTGCTGATTGGTTGGACGAGCAGATCGAAAGAGCTAGAGACTCCAAGATCATGCCTAGGCTTTGGCGAAAGGAGCAGTGGGGGAATTTACTTGGGCCAGCACACCAAAGAGGCAGCTTACAGGGAACAGCTTCTGCAATCAGTTTTGGAGAGATAGACTTGGAAGGCACTCCTGGGGCAGAGCCAGGTGGAGACGTTTCAAAAGGAGGCTACTGCAAGTGATGGGAGTGCGCCACCCTCCCTTTATCTCTAGCTTGGAAGAGGAGGAGAAACGATTAGACGAGCAGGTTAAGTTCTGAGGTAACCCTTTCGCTGAAAACTGCAAGTGTCCCAGGAAAATCAGGGTTTCCAGAACAAGCCACATGAGGATGCAGCTGCTGCTGTGCGCGGTGAGAATTCCTCAGGGTGCCTCACTCCACGAGGAAGGGCGGGACTTCCGCTGAGGCCGGAAGGCACTTCTTCTGCTTGAAGAAGGCCGGCAACATGGCGGCCTTCTTGGTCCCCTCAGTCTCTGATGGCGGCAGTACATGGCCAAATTCTACTGGAGACAGAAAGGGCTTGTGCAGCCTCCTTCCTCTGCAGCCCTTACTGTCTGGTTGGGGGAGGCCATGTGTGCTTGCACTGGCAATTATGAGGATTCCTGAACTCTCCCGCCCCAAAGCTGGCTCCAATTTTTCTGCTCAACACCCAGACTCATAATCTCAGAGGGCATGGTGCTTTGTCCCATGTAAGCTCTGGGCTTCATGCTTACCTTTCAGGCCCTAGGCACACACTGAGCAATAGAAATTCCAGGCAAACCTCGAATATAATTTTAGATGTTCTGGTAAATACATTTTCAAGTGAAAATTTTAATGTGAAATTAATTTTAATAATATACTTAAGCCACTATATCCGAACTGTTTTTAAATTATCAAGATTGTGTGTGTGTGTGTGTGTGTGTGTGTGTGTGTGATCTTTGATGTGATGTATATTTTTACACTTAAACCACATTTCAGTTTGCATCAACTACATTTCAATGGCTTTGTAGCCACATGAGGCTCAGAGATGATGTTGGAAGGCACAGCGTGAGATCATCAGCCACAAATCTTCCAGTCCTGAGAGCTATTAATAATAATAGCTATAAGAGCTAACCTGTATTGGGCACTGGCTGAATACCAGAGACCGTGGTAAGCACTTTATACGGGGTATAACATGGGTAAGTGCACAGATTGAAACTTTGGTCCTGGCACCAGGGCTTACTAAATGAGGCCAGTTCCTCTATGTCTCTGTGCTTATTTCTTACAGTGAAATGGGAATGAAAATGTTAGGGTCTGAATGTGTTCCCCCAAAAAATTTCTTATGTTGAAACCTAAACCCTAAGGTAATGGGATTAGAAGGTGGGGCCTTTGGGAGTGATTAGGTCATTAAGGTAGAGTCTCAGAAATAGGTTTAGGAACTTCCCTGGTGGTCCAGTGGTTAAGACTTTGCCTCTCAATGAAGGGACTGTGAGTTCCGTCGCTGGATGGGGGACTAAGATCTCACATGCCTCCTGGCCAAAAGAGCAAAACATAAAACAAATACTATTGTAGCATATTCAATAAAGACTTTTAAAATGAGCCACATTAAAAAAAAGAAGATGAAGAAAAAGAAATAGGTTACATGCTCTTATAAAAGAAGGTCCAGAGAGCTCCCTTGTCCCTTTCCACCATGTGGGACACAGAAGGTGGCAGTCTGCAAACAAGGAGAGGGCCTTCAGCAGATCCCGATGATGCTGGTACCTTGATCTGGAACTTCACAGTCTCTGGAACTGTGAGAAGTAAATTTCTGTTGTTTATGAACCATCGTGTTTGTGGTACTTTGTTATAGCAGCCCAAATGGGCTGAAATAGTAACATCCAGTTAGGACAGATGAGAGAATTAAATCAGCAAGTAATGAAAAAGTGCCTAGAACAGAGCCTGTTATAGTCCACTCTGTATTTTGCTATTACTGTTATCCTAGGCCACACACCTTCCAAAGAGGTCAATGTGACAAAGTTTAAAAACTGCCCATTGGATTTGCAATTAGTTCTTGACGATCCTACAAATGGCAATTGATTTGAGTGGTGATAAAAACCAAAACCGGACTTCTCTGGTGGCTCTGTGGTAAAGAATCCACCTGCCAATGCAAGAGACACAGGTTCAATCCCTGGGTTGGGAAGATCCCTTAGAGAAGAAAATGGCAACCCACTCCACTATTCTTATCTGGGAAATCCCATGAACAGAGGAGCCTGGTGGGCTACAGTCCATGGGGTCACAAAAGAGTTGGACATGACTGAGCAGCTAAACAACAAAACAACAAAAACCAAAACCAGCCTGCTGCTGCTGCTGCTGAGTCGCTTCAGTCATGTCTGACTCTGTGCGACCCATAGACGGCAGCCCACCAGGCTCCCCTGTCCCTGGGATTCTCCAGGCAAGAACACTGGAGTGGGGCCATTTCCTTCTCCAATGCATGAAAGTGAAAAGTGAAAATGAAGTCGCTCAGTCGTGTCCGACTCTTTGCGACCCCATGGACTGCAGCCTATCAGGCTCCTCCGTCCATGGGATTTTCCAGGCAAGAGTACTGGAAAAGTACTGCGGTGCCGTTGCCTTCTCCGAAAACCAGCCTAGCTGTGTGCAATGAGTCGGCAGTGAGGTGAAGGTATCCATCTTCATTTAGTAGCCATAGTTCCTTTAAAACCCAGATCAGAAGTACCCTATGGGCACCTGCCTTATCTACATTACCATAAATTGAACGTCTACAGGTCTCCTTAACACCCTTCACAATACCATTCAACAACATCAGGCAGATGGCACCAGAGAAGCCAGGACCACAATTAAGAGCACCCAGACAGTGTAGACAGTGTTCAGTTCAGTTCAGTCACTCAGTCATATCCGACTCTTTGTGACCCCATGAATTGGAGCACACCAGGCCTCCCTGTCCATCACCAAGTCCTGGAGTTCACCCAAAACCACGTCCATCGAGTCAGTGATGCCATCCAGCCATCTCATCCTCTGTCGTACCCTTTTCCCTCCCAGCATCAGAGTCTTTTCCAATGAGTCAACTCTTCACATGAGGTGGCCAAAGTACTGGAGTTTCAGCTTTAGCATAAGTCCTTCCAAAGAACACCTAGCACTGATCTTTAGAATGGACTGGTTGGATCTCCTTGCAGTCCAAGGGACTCTCAAGAGTCTTCTCCAACACCACAGTTTAAAAGCATCGATTCTTTGGCGCTCAGCTTTCTTCACAGTCCAACTTTCACATCCATACATGACTACTGGAAAAACCATAGCCTTGACTAGATGGACCTTTGTTGGCAAAGTAATGTCTCTGCTTTTGAATATGCTATCTAGGTTGGTCATAACTTTTCTTCCAAGGAGTAAGCATCTTTTAATTTCATGGTGGCAATCACCATCTGCAGTGATTTTGGAGCCCCCCAAAATAAAGTCTGACACTGTTTCCACTGTTTCCCCATCTATTTGCCATGAAGTGATGGGACCGGATGCCATGATCTTCGTTTTCTGAATGTTGAGCTTTAAGCCAACTTTTTCACTCTCCACTTTCACTTTCATCAAGAGGCTTTTTAGTTCTTCTTCACTTTCTGCCATAAGGGTGGTGTCATCTGCATATCTGAGGTTATTGATATTTCTTCCAGCAATCTTGATTCCAGCTTGTGCTTCTTCCAGCCCAGCGTTTCTCATGATGTACTCTGCATATAAGTTAAATAAGCAGAGTGACAATAAACAGCCTTGACGTACTCCTTTTCCTATTTGGAACCAGTCTGTTGTTCCATGTCCAGTTCTAACTGTTGCTTCCTGACCTGCATATAGGTTTCTCAAGTGGTCTGGTATTCCCATGTCTTTCTGAATTTTCCACAGTTTATTGTGATCCACACAGTCAAAGGCTTTGGCCTAGTCAATAAAACAGAAATAGATGTTTTTCTGGAACTCTCTTGCTTTTTCGATGATCCAGCGTAGTGTTTCCTTTTTAAAGGAAAAGCAAAAAGCCTTGTCCACATTTAAGTAACAAAAGCAAGTTAGGAAGGGCAGAGGGGAGAGTGGATAAAGCAGAAGGAAGAATGAGAAATGGATGGATAAAGAGGCATTGCTCCAGCTGCTGAGTCCTGGATATCTGTGGCCTGTGCCCTTGGTTCACAGTGCATCGAACAAAAGGTTTAATGATCTTAGAAATGATAACCTTTTATTTAGAAATAATTTTGTTACACAAAAGTTATAAGAATAGTACAAAGAGTTCCCAATATCTTTTACCCAAATTCACCGATTGCTAATATTTTGCAGCATGTTCTTTATCATTCTCTCTCTGTCTGAACCATTTGAGATTAAATCGCATACATGTTGTCCCTTTATCCCTAAATACCTCAGTGTGCATTTGAGGCATTCTCTAATGTAATGACAGTACAGTTATCACATTCAAGAAATTGTTCATTGACATAATACTCTTACCTAGTCTACAGTTGCGAGGTGGGGGGTGGTGGTTGGGATGAAAGAAAAGACAGAATCAGAGGGCAGATGAATAATGAGTGCTGCTCCAAGTTCCAGCTCCTCCCACTGTCTCAACAATGTCCTTCAGAGCAACTTTTTCTGGCCCAGTGTCCAATCCACTATGATGCCTTGCATCTAGAAATAACTGACTTTTGACTTCTTCTTTATTAAGTTGGACATCTTGGACATCAGCACTAAACATCCATTGGCCTAGCTGAAAGATGCTTGGAATGTAATTTAAGTGAAGGTATCTTGGGAATTGGCAGGGAAGTTAAGGAAGGGTGGAAAAGATAGAAAGAACACTGAAAAGGTACAACTGAACATGCACTAAGAGAACCCTGTGCTCAGGAGCATGATGTCATCTGAGTGATCCCCTGTTAAGTTACAGAGACACTACGGTACAAATACAACTGACCCTTGCCCTGGAGGAGATGACAGATCTTTTCAATAGGAACACAGACCACTTCAATACAAAGTGGTCAATGACATAAATGCCGAGACCCATTGCTCACCTGCGGAATCCTAGTGCACTGCTGGTTCATCTTATTCTCACTACTCAGTGACTTAAAAGCCGTGGACTTGAGTCTCTAGCATCAGTTCAGTCAAGTATTTCACTGCCACAGAGCACTAGCATCTCATAGGATTTGGAAGGCATTCTCCTTTTTGCATGGCCAACTACATCCTGATAATCTTACAGGCATCCCAAATTTCTTCTTTCTTCTTCAGACCTCTCTGAAACTTCCCTCTTTGTATCAGTTCTGTTTGGATCAGGCTCTTTGAACTTCAAAAAAATTTAGATTTCTCAACCCAGCTCAAATAAAAGATAATACCTAAAGACCCTCTGCAGTGTAGAAATGGCACAGGACATCTCTAGGATGCTTTCAGCAAGGAATTAGAAAACTCCAGGGAAGAATAGGAACTTCAGTGTTGCAGGTAGGTGTCCAAAAGCATTGACAAGTGTCAACACAAGTTCATACTAGTGCGAAAATTTCAGTTCTTTTTAAAATAAGTTTCCTATATCTCTTGAGAAACCAGAAAATCATGAGTCCTCTTTGGCTCTTAGAAAAGAACATTACTAAAGAAATATTTCAGCCTTCATCATCCATCTTTTTAGATTGCATGTGAAGTAATTTGGATGGCATGTATTTGGTGGTGAAATTTACCTCTATGTTCCTACAACAGTGAGTCTGCTTAGTGAATCACAAGGAGGAGAGAAGCTGAGTTCTGATGCTTCCTGCTGGCACTCCAAGTCTACACAACTGAAACAAGTGTTACCCTTGCAGCAGGGTGCCAGGGAAGAGAAAATTAAAAATATGAAATGTCAATACTCGGTAAGTTAAATGGTGTTGGTACAAATAATACAATCATGCATCATTTCTCTACCGTTGTTTTGTTCAGTGTTCCCTGGTAATTTTTCAGGAAGCTTAAGTTTGTGGTATAATGACAAAAGTTAACAAGTAATTAGCATCAGGAAGGAATGAACTCTGAAAGGGCACAAGAGAAACTTGCTGTGGGGATAAAAATGCCCCAGCTTGATTGCAGTGCTGGCTGTAAACAGTCATGGCTACTCAATGCTGCTAAAGGGTAAATTTTATTGTATGTAAATTCTACCAGATAAATCTGACTCTTAAAAAGGGGGCAAGTAATTAGGACACTATCAAGGAAGTGAAAAGACAGCCTACAGAATGGAGAGAACTATTTGCAAACCATGTATCAAAAAAGTCTAGTATCAATATATAAAAACAACACACCAACAAAAGGTAAATCATTTTAAAGTGGTCAAAAATCTGTGGTTCCTCAAAAAATTAAACATAGAATTACCCTAAAGAGCCAGCAATTCCTCTCCTAGGTATATACTCAAAAGATTTGAAAACAGGTATTCAAACAAAAATTTGTACCTATTTTCATAACAGCACTATTCACAACAGCCAAAGGTAGAAGCAACCCAAATGCCCATGGACAGATA
This sequence comes from Oryx dammah, assembly GCF_014754425.2. Taxonomy (NCBI): domain Eukaryota; kingdom Metazoa; phylum Chordata; class Mammalia; order Artiodactyla; family Bovidae; genus Oryx; species Oryx dammah. The sequence continues at coordinate 26,034,560 of NW_024070194.1, read as the reverse complement.
AATGGATAAACAAATTGTGATCTATATGCGCAGTAAAATGGTATATACTCAGTCATGTCCAGCTCCTTGTGACCCCATGGACTGCAGCACACCAGGCTTCCCTGTCCATCACCAACTCCTGGAGCTTGCTCAAACTCATGTCCATTAAGTTGGTGATGCCATCCAACCATCTCATCCTCTGTCATACCCTTCTCCTCCTGCCCTCAATCTTTCCCAGCATCAGGGTCTTTTCTAGTGAGTCAGTTCTTTGCATCAGGTGGCCAAAGTATTGGAGTTTCACCTTCAGCATCAGTCCTTCCAATAAATATTCAGGACTGATTTCCTTTAGGATGGACTGGTTTGATCTCCTTGCAGTCCAAGGGACTCTCAAGAGTCTTCTCCAACATCACAGTTCAAAAGCATCAATTCTTCGGCGCTCAGCTTTCTTTACCGTCCAGCTCTCACATCCATACATGACTAATGGGAAAACCATAGCTTTGACTAGATGAACCTTTGTTGGCAAAGTAATGCTGCGCAGCCCAACTAGAACAACCCCTGGGGAAATCTTAGAAACGAGGCGCCCCCTGGTGGTCCTCTTGACCAGGGCTCACGACAGATTCCAGAGAATTCTATTCTTGCTGTGATGCACCAAGCAATTCATTTTATCTCGGTTTTTTAAATTGTTTTGATCGTTGAGATTATTTCATCTTAACCCTTTGTTGAATATCTTATATTTTAGAGACTATTTATTATATACTTATTTACAGTTGCATCCCAAGTTCAAAAATTAGTAGTGTGTACCTATAGAATTAAAATTTCAACTCTTCACTATAAACAACAACACAGCAAGAGAATCCAAACCCATCTCTCACTCAATATAGAACTTTTCAAGCTTTATTTACATTAACATAGTCATTATGCCTTTGATGGGAAATGTTTATTTCATAGAGGAGAGGATGAGTACATCGCAAAGGAGGTTAATCATTTCCTAGAAGTAACTAACATTATCTTAGCAGCCTTAGGGTTATCTTCAGCTTTGAATGAGTATCTTATTATTTATATTATCTATCGTATGTCTTACTTATTCTCTGCCTCATTTATTTTTATGAAAATAACTTGCAGAGTTTTTAGTTCTGATGAATGATTTTGCTTATTTGCTTTTGAGCATTAATCAGGCACAGGTTCTAAGATAAACACTTAATTTGAGTGTAGAAGAGCAAAGAGAAGCAAAATGAATTAATTTGCCAATCCACTATCATCAGTGAATATTAAAGTACATATAAATCATCACAATTCTGAATGATTCTATGGGGTTGGTGAACTTCCCCATAAAGAGCCAGTGAGGAAATACATTAGATACCTCCGGCCAGAAGGTTTCCACCACAACTACTAGACTCTGCTGTTGCAACACAGAAGCTTCCAGAAACAATCTGTAAACGAACAAATGTGGCTATGTTCCAGTAAAACTTTATTTACCAAACTGCATACCAGATTTGGCTTGCAGGCCATAATCTGCTGACCCCTACTATAGTTAGTTAGTTAGTGTTAGTTACTCAGTCGTACTCGACCCTTTGCGACCCCATGGACTGCAGCCCTCTGTCCATGAGATTTTCCAGGCAAGGATACTGGAGTGGGTTGCCATTTCCTTCTCCAGGGGATCTTCCCAACCCAGGAATCGACCCCTACTATAGTGAACCATTTTTCTCCATTGGTGCCTTCCATTTTGGAAAACAGTTTTGGACTATACATACTAAAAATGTCAAGTAACAATATGGAGTTCATAATTCTATTCTTACTATACTAGTATTTACTTGGTATTTTCTTGATTGTATACCGAAGGATATTTATGAAGAAATGTATTAAATCTTAAACTTTTTATTGCATCTGAGTAAGTTACAACAGTTTAATATTTTGTCATATGGTACATAAGTTATCTTTATAGTTTAGTTACAAAAATTTACCAACCCATTTTTTTTTATTATCATTATCTGGGCAGCCTTCTAACAGACATTAAAATGATGAAAACATAATTCTCTTCTACCCACAGGAATTCTTGCTTTCCCAGGCATATATTCTGGTTATTATCTCAAAAGTTTTAGGCAAGTACATGTTTTTATATTTTTATTCTAACATCTGTCTTGTTCTATATAAAATCTCCTAAAGAATTGTATAAATTTTGTTAGAAGGGTTATAAGCTTTCTGGCTGATACATGCTTACATTATTTGCATTTAACTTAATTAGAATTTTGAAGGGAATGCTGTAAAATCATATTTAGTGTTTTTATGACATTTGAAATTTGTTCCCTATCCAGTTCATGGTATCAGTAATCAAGGATATTATTTTGAAAGCAGTTTATATAACTGTATCTTGATGTTTTTTGATGTTTTAAAAAAAACTGTCTAGAAGGTAAGACCAATCAAGACTGTGTCTTTTGATTTTTTTTAATACTGTGGCTCATGGATTTTTAGCCAAATCTTCATTTATGTAGAATATTTTCATTTTGAATCATACTTTTCCCTCATGATAAGAGGGAATATCTTTATTTTGAGATTATAAACTACTCAGTATCCCAATTTCCTTAAGAATCTTACAGGTGGAGTATTGACACAATCTTGTGTGCATCAAGCAGATTCATTTTTAAATGCGATTATGCATTTGTTTTGCTGCAGACGTCATCAACCACGGTAGGTCTACAGCCACTGGAGATCCAGAAGACCCAGGCTAGAGTGCCTTATTCCTAGTTTTCTTTTTTTTCAACAGCTAATGATATTTTTCTGGAAGAAATTTGGAAATGAATAGGGTAATTTGCCCCATCTGTGAATAAAACCCAACATATAAGGCAGGTCCATACTTCCCCTTTATGTCAGAGTTTTTATTTGCACCATATGTCTGTAACTTACAAAGCACCCCGTGAACACCTTAGTAGAAGGAAAGGGGTCTGGGACTTACCATATTTTCGTCTCTACATGGCAGGTATCCTTTGATTTTCTAGAGTTAAATAGAGATAATTGGTAAATCAACCAATATACTGCTCAATCAGTATCCCAAAGGAAACCTGAACAGATCAAAAGCCAGCATTTGTCTTAAAGTCTCTTTAAGTCCCAGCATCCAGAATCAGTGTCATAACGAGCAAAAGTCTTGAATGCTGCGAAGAAACAGAGTAATGTCTGCCACAGAGGACATAATTGGATAAAATTTTGATTTACTCTGGTACTTGGCTCTTAGAGCAAAGATTTATTTTCCACTTTCTTTTGAAATGCTGCACATATATGGAGCAGATGAAATGATAAATGCCTGAGAAGGAACATTAAAAACTGTTTTAATGGAGTACTGAAATAAGGGTAGCTTAGCTGTTTCTTTTTTTCCTTTTTTTATTATAGGGAACCTGTTGGTTGCACAGCTGGAAATGGCTGGACAGTTTCTTTAGACCATGGTCTCTGCCAACACCAGAGGAATTCTGCCAGGGACTCAGCCCCCTTTTCTCTCAGGGCGGGTATTGGTTTTGGCTGAGATGTGGTACTGCTTGGCCAGGTGAAGCAATTAACAGTACTTTTTTAAAAATGTTAAATTTTAAATGATTTTAACTAGGAAGTATACTCCCAAGTTCAATATTATCCAGTCTTCCCTCATCTACACTGAGTCTTTACTGTCTTTGTCATGGCCCTGAATTATCCATACCGTTACTCACTTTACATTTTTCCCAACAGTAGACTTGTTTATTTTACCTAAATAGATCTGTTTTCAAAGCGAGCTTCATAAAACTAACATGGACGGAAAAACCAGTTATCACCAGCTTGGAACAGAAAATCGCCCTACGAAATGACTAAGCAACTATTAGACCTACCTGCCCGTCACTTCCGTTCTGAACCTTTTCTGTGCCTCTCATTTTCAGTCTTGCTCCAGATCGCATTGCCTGAAATTGTACTAAGATGAAAGCATCTCACAATAACAGTAAGAAACCACCATCTAAGTACTTCATTTTCCAGGGTTAGAACGGTGTGATTGCCAGGTCAGCGCCCTCACCGTTTCTCTGGACTGCCTTTGGTGTAGGTCCTCAAGTCCCTGCTTCCCACCTAATAGTCTCCAAAGCTCTCCATTTACCCTGGTAGGGATAACAGGTCCTCCCCTCCCTTCTGCTGAGCCTCACCCTGTGGCCCCAGCTTTCTCCCTGGCAATACTGGGCACCTTGCCTGGAGCATGGCAGATGATCCTCTGCCCTTGGTGAAAGAGTGGCTGTCAGTCTCTGCTAACAGAAGAGAAAATCTGACATGATGGGGGGTGGCGGGGTGGACAGGACTTCATGATAACAGTTAGGACCATTTAGACAAATAATCGTGGATATAGACAGAAACATAGAGTTGCAATAACCCCACACAAGGAAAAAAACTGTAAATTCCACAACGCATTGGAAGAGCTCATTCTTTCACAGAGCAACTCCCTCTGCTGCTCATGTGATCTCCCTGTTTTTGCATTTTTATCCAGTTTTTGTATTTTTATCCAGAAAGTGGTAAATAAAATATATTTTATTTCATTCTGGTTAAATTGATCTATTTGATATACTTTATGAAAAAAAGGGCTCTTATTAATAAGCAAACTATATTTTTATTAAATTATGTTTTATTAAATGTAGTTTGTGAATTTACTTTCTTGACATGCTATCTCTTGGAAGTAGAATTCTTTTGAGTGCATTCAAAAGCCACGTAACATAATTATGTTACTGTAATTGCCTCAATATTATCTCAACTAAGAGGCTTAAGTCTTTGCACAGAAATGCCATAGAGCACTTTGGAGAGCCCCAAGTGTTTGCTCAGCGTGCTATATCCGGCTTTTCACTGTGTTATTTTGTCTCACAGGATATAATTCACCCAGTTATACAAATGAACTCATGTAAAAGTTCCCCAGGTTACTGCGAGGTTCTATGGAGGCACTCTGTGAGTCATCAGAACTAATCCTGAATTTCTATTCCTATTTTTATTCTATGACCTATACTTTTTCCTTAATACAAACTGTTGCATGCTAATTATGAGATAGTTGAAAATACAGATAAGAAAAGAATTCAGTCAATGAGAAACTCACCACGTAGTCTCCTAAAGCCCCCAACCTAGGAATCACCATTGTTGATGTTTTGGTATAATTATATATCAGTTCAGTTCGGTTCAGTCGCTCAGTCATGTCTGACTCTTTGTGACCCCATGAACTGCAGCACACCAGGCTTCCCTGTCCACCACCAACTCCCGGAGTTCACTCAGACTCACGTCCATCGAGTCAGTGATACCATCTTGCCATCTCATCCTTTGTCATCCCCTTTTCCTCCTGCCCCCAATCCCTCTTAGCATCAGAGTCTTTTCCAATGAGTCAACTCTTCACATGAGGTGGCCAAAGTACTGGAGTTTCAGCTTTAGCATCATTCCTTCCAAAGAACACCCAGGACTGATCTCCTTCAGAATGGACTGGTTGGATCTCCTTGCAGTCCAAGGGACTCTCAAGAGTCTTCTCCAACACCACAGTTTAAAAGCATCGATTCTTCGGTGCCCAGCTTTCTTCACAGTCCAAATACATGACTGCTGTAAAAACCTAAGCCTTGACCAGACGGACCTTTGTTGGCAAAGTAATGTCCCTGCCTTTGAATATGCCATCTAGGTTGGTCATAACTTTCCTTCCAAGGAGTAAACGTCTTTTAATTTCATGGCTGCAATCACCATCTGCTGTGATTGATACATATATATATATAATTTTTAAGCAAGAAAATAAATTCCTATATCCACTCTTTTCTTGTCTACTTTGACACTTTTTTCCCACTAAATATATAATAGACATTTCTCTTATCACGATATCTTCTTCTCCATTATCATTTGTTTATACTGAGGAAAAATTCACATAATGGAAACCTAAGCATTAACCATTGACCGTTTTAAAGCAAGCAGTCCTGTGGCATCTAGTTCATGTGTGCAACCATCAGTCTAGTTCCAGAACATTTTCATCACCCCAGTAGGAAGCCCAGAACTCTCAGCGTTTGTGCTCCAATTTCCTCCCCCTCCCCCCAGCCCCTGCGCTCTTTCTGTCCCTATGAATTTACCTATTCTGGACACTTCATATAAACAGAATCACACAATACATGGCCTTTTATGTCTGGCCTCTTTCACTTAGCATAATGTTTTCAAAGTTCATCCACGTTGTATCGAGTATCAGGCTTCATTCCTTTTTACGGCTGAAGAATATTCCATTGTATGGCTAGACCACATCATCTCTACCCATTCCTCTGTTGATGGACATTTGGATTGTTTCCACCTTTTGTCTGTTGTGAATACTGCTGCTATGAACATTCATGTCCAGTGCTGAATCTCTGTTTGCAAATGCATTTATTTGGGTATATTCCTAGGAGTGGAATTATTCAGTCTTGCAGTAATTCGGTGTTTAACTTTTCAAAGAACTGCTGAAGTGTTTTCCACAATGGCTGATCCATTTTTTCATTCAAACCAGCAATATCTGAGGATTCCACTTTCTCCAATCCTCATCAAAGCATGTTATTTTCCAATGTTTTTAATACAGCCAGCTTAGCAGGTATGAAGTGGTATCTTGTGGGTTTCATTTGCAAGTCCTCTCCAGCTTAATTTTTAATGTCCGCCTAGCATACCACTGAATTTTCCACAGTTTATTGTGATCCATACAGTCAAACGGTTTGGCATAGTCAAAAAGCAGAAATAGATGTTTTTCTGGAACTCTCTTGCTTTTTCCATGATCCAGCGGATGTTGGCCATTTGATCTCTGGTTCCTCTGCCTTTTCTAAAACCAGCTTGAACATCAGGGAGTTCACAGTTCACGTATTGCTGAAGCCTGGCTTGGAGAATTTTGAGCATTACTTTACTAGCATGTGAGATGAGTGCAATTGTGCGGTAGTTTGAGCATTCTTTGGCATTACCTTTCTTTGGAATTGGAATGAAAACTGCCCTTTTCCAGTCCTGTGGCCACTGCTGAGTTTTCCAAACTTGCTGTCATATTGAGTGCAGCACTTTCACAGCATCATCTTTCAGGATTTGAAACAGCTCAACTGGAATCCCATCACCTCCACTAGCTTTGTTCGTAGTGATGCTTTCTAAGGCCCACTTGACTTCACATTCCAGGATGTCCGGCTCTATATTAGTGATCACATCATCATGATTATCTGGGTCGTGAAGATCCCTTTTGTACAGTTCTTCCTTGTATTCTTGCCACCTCTTCTTAATATCTTCTGTTTCTGTTAGGTCCATACCATTTCTGTCCTTTATTGACCCCATCTTTACATGAAATGTTCCCTTGGTATCTCTAATTTTCTTGACGAGATCTCTAGTCTTTCCCATTTTGTTGTTTTCCTCTATTTCTTTGCACTGATCGCTGAAGAAGGCTTTCTTATCTCTTCTTGCTATTCTTTGGAACTCTGCATTCAGATGCTTATATCTTCACTTTTCTCCTTTGCTTTTCACCTCTCCTCTTTTCACAGCTATTTGTAAGGCCTCCCCAGACAGCCATTTTGCTTTTTTGCATTTCTTTTCCATGGGGATGGTCTTGATCCCTGTCTCCTGTACAATGTCACGAACCTCTGTCCATAGTTCATCAGGCACTCTATCTATCAGATCTAGACCCTTAAATCTATTTCTCACTTCCACTGTATAATCATAAGGGATTTGATTTAGGTCATACGTGAATGGTCTAGCGGTTTTCCCTACTTTCTTCAATTTAAGTCTGAATTTGGCAATAAGGAGTTCATGATCTGAGCCACAGTCAGCTCCTGGTCTTGTTTTTGTTGAGTGTATAGAGCTTCTCCATCTTTGGCTGCAGAGAATATAATCAGTCTGATTTCGGTGTTGACCATCTGGTGATGTCCATGTGTAGAGTCTTCTCTTGTGTTGTTGGAAGAGGGTGTTTGCTATGACCAGTGCATTTTCTTGGCAAAACTCTATTAGTCTTTGCCCTGCTTCATTCTGCATTCCAAAGCCAAATTTGCCTGTTACTCCAGGTGTTTCTTGACTTCCCACTTTTGCATTCCAGTCCCCTATAATGAAAAGGACATCTTTTTTGGGTGTTAGTTGTAAAAGATCTTGTAGGTCTTCATAAAATCGTTCAACTTCAGTTTCTTTAGCATTACTGGTTGGGGCATAGACTTGGATTACTGTGATATTGAATGGTTTGCCTTGGAGATGAACAGAGATCATTCTGTCATTTTTGAGATTGCATGCAAGTACTGCATTTCGAACTCTTTTGTTGACCATGATGGCTACTCCATTTCTTCTAAGGGATTCCTGCCCGCAGTAGTAGATGTAATGGTCATCTGAGTCAAATTCACCCATTCCAGTCCATTTTAGTTCGCTGATTCCCAAAATGTCGATGTTCACCCTTGCCATCTCTTGTTTGACCACTTCCAATATGCCTTGATTCATGGACCTGACATTCCAGATCCTATGCAATATTGCTCTTTACAGCATTGGATCTTGCTTCTATCACCAGTCACGTCCACAACTGGGTATTGTTTTTGCTTTGGCTCCATCCCTACATTCTTTCTGGAGTTATTTCTCCACTGATCTCGAGTAGCATATTGAGCATCTACTGACCTGGGGAGTTCCTCTTTCAGTATCCTATCATTTTGTCTTTTCATACTGTTCATGGCGTTCTCAAGGCAAGAATACTGAAGTGGCTTGCCATTCCCTTCTCCAGTGGACCACATTCCGTCAGGCCTCTCCACCATGACCCGCCCATCTTGGGTTGCCCCGTAGGCATGGCTTGGTTTCATTGAGTTAGACAAGGCTCTGGTCCTAGTGTGATAAGATTGACTAGTTTTCTGTATGGTTTCAGTGTGTCTGCCCTCTGATGCCCTCTTGCAACACTTACCATCTTACTTGGGTTTCTCTTACCTTGGCATGGGGTAAAGAGATGGGAATACCAGACCACCTAACCTGCCTCTTGAGAAATCTGTATGCAGGTCAGGAGGCAACAGTTAGAACTGGACATGGAACAACAGACTGGTTCCAAATAGGAAAAGGAGTACATCAAGGCTATATATTGTCACCCTGCTTATTTAACTTCTATGCAGGGTACATCATGAGAAACGCTGGAGTGGAAGAAACACAAGCTGGAATCAAGTTTGCGGGGGAGAAATATCAATAACCTCAGATATGCAGATGACACCACCCTTATGGCAGAAAGTGAAGAGGAACTAAAAAGCCTCTTGATGAAAGTGAAAGTGGAGAGTGAAAAAGTTGGCTTAAAGCTCATGATTCAGAAAACGAAGATCATGGCATCTGGTCCCATCACTTCATGGGAAATAGATGGGGAAACAGTGGAAACAGTGTCAGACTTTATTTTGGGGGGCTCCAAAATCACTGCAGATGGTGATTGCAGCCATGAAATTAAAAGATGCTTACTCATTGGAAGAAAAGTTATGACCAACCTAGATAGCATATTCAAAAGCAGAGACATTACTTTGCCAACAAAGGTCCGTCTAGTCAAGGCTATGGTTTTTCCAGTAGTCATGTATGGATGTGAGAGTTGGACTGTGAAGAAGGCTGAGCACCGAAGAATTGATGCGTTTGAACTGTGGTGTTGGAGAAGACTCTTGAGAGTCCCTTGGACTGCAAGGAAATCCAACCAGTCCATTCTGAAGGAGATCAACCCTGGGATTTCTTTGGAAGGAATGATGCTAAAGCTGAAGCTCCAGTACTTTGGCCACCTCATGTGAAGAGTTGACTCACTGGAAAAGACTCTGATGCTGGGAGGGATTGGGGACAGGAGGAGAAGGGGACGACCCAGGATGAGATGGCTGAATGGCATCACGGACTCGATGGACGTGAGTCTGAGTGAACTCCGGGAGTTGGTGATGGACAGGGAGGCCTGGCGTGCTGCGATTCATGGGGTCGCAAAGAGTCGGACATGACTGAGCGACTGAACTGAACAGAACTGAGCATACCACTGTGAAGGATTTATTTTCCTAGTGTTCTGATGGTGGACACTTAACTAATAACAAGTTTCTGGTTTTATAAACAATGCTGTAGTAAACATCCTCCTCATACAATCTTTATACAAATTGATCATATGTCTTTTTAATATATGTCTCTAAAAGGGGATTTGTTGGAGCAAAAATAAAGCTTAGGCTTTGAACATGTATACACAAATTGCCTTCAAATAATATCAATCCAATTTACACTTCCTGTCATATCTGACCTCTTTTTGGTAAGTTACTCATTTCTGCCAAAATATATAACAGATGTTTTAAAAATTACAACCTGCATTAAAACCAGCTGATACTAAGTTTGAATAAATCTCTGTCACTTATTTGCACACATGGATTTTTCTCTATGGTTTTGCTAGAAAGGACAACTAGTACTGTGCTTTAAAAGTACCTGAAGGATATGTTGTTGTTCAGTTGAAGGCCTGATGCTGAAGCTGTCAGTTGCTCAGTCATGACTGACTCTTTGTGACCCCATGGACTACAGCATTCCAGGCTTCCCTGTCCTTCACCATCTCCTGGAGCTGGCTCAAACTTATTATGTCTGCTGAGTTGGTGATGCCATCCAACCATCTCATCTTCTGTTGTCCCCTTCTCCTCCTGCCTTCAATCTTTCCCAGAACCAGGGTCTTTTCTAATGAGTCAGCTCTTCACATCAGGTGGCCAAATTATTGGAGCTTCAGCTTCATCATCCCCTGGAGAAGGAAATGGCAACCCACTCCAGTATCCTTGCCTGGAAAATCTCATGGACACAGGAGCCTGGTGGGCTGCAGTCCATGGGGTCGCAAAGAGTCAGTCATGACTGAGCAACTGACAGCTTCAGCATCAGGCCTTCTAATGAACATTCAGGGTTGATTTCCTTTGGGATTGACTGATTTGATCTCCTTGCTGTCCAAAGGACTCTCAAGAGTTTTCTCCAACACCACAGTTCAAAAGCACCAATTCTTAGGCACTCAGCTTTCCTTATAGTTCAGCTCTCACATCCATACATGATTACTGGAAAAACCGAAGCTTTGACTAGATGGACCTTTGTCAGCCAAGTAACCTCTCTGCTTTTTAATGTGCTGTCTAAGTTTGTCATAACTTTTCTTCCAAGAAGCAAGTGTCTTTTAATTTCATGGCTCCAGTCACCAACTCCAGTGATTTTGGAGCCCAAGAAAATAAAGTCTTTCACTGTTTCCATTGTTTCCCCATCTATTTTCCATGAAGTGATATGATAGTTTCTTAAATATAAGTAGAAAACCCTTTCTCGAGACAGCTCAATTTATAAACAGTCAAATACAACTATTGAGTTGTTCAGGTTCAGTAATTTGGCTTGAGCAGTGGTGGTGGTAGTGGTAAAGAATCTCTGTGCCAGTGGAGGAAACGCAGGAGAGTTGAGTTCGATCCCTGAGAGAAGAAGATCCCCTGGAGGAGGGCTACAGTCCATGGGGTCGTGAAGAGTCGGACACGACTGAGTGACTGACAGACATGAATAAATTACATAGCGTGAATTTGGATGCTCACTTCCAGAAAAACTTAGTAACCATGAATTGGTGGTATTTTTTGACAGCATGTTATTTTATCATAATATTCTATCTTTTTGAAGCATGACTTAATAAAGTTGATGCGGCATAAGTAATGGCAGGCCCTATTTTTAAAAGAACGTGTTACTGTAGCCTGAAGAGTGTGCAGAGGTTTTGAGTTCAGCTGGACTATTTGGGAACATTAACATAACTAATTCATGAAGACAGAAAGAAACTGGAAGATATTAAAGAGGGGAATTTTTAGCCTAGATGTATGGCACAGACAATCATTATGATTATAATGACCAGATCATTTCTGCCCTAGGAAGAACAGTTTTGATTTACTGTGAGAAAACGAAATGATTTCCTAATTGACACTCCCAATATGTTAGCATGTTTTGAGAGCATATTACTTCCTGATGTCACAACTGGTCTTTATCTCAGGACAGAGAGATCCCAAGTAGAGCCAAAATATGAGAATATTTATCACACAGTTCAGTAGTTTCAACCACTGGGACCTAATTAATAACTCTCTAGTTAATATCTAACTTTCTGATTTTTATTCTAAAACAGTTCCCTCTTTATTAGTATTGAAATAATGAATAATTTTCATTCTCTGCATTCTAGCTTTATTAAATATTTAAAGTTTCTTGTCTTTTGTGTTGTTAACACGAGTTTGTCACTTGAGATTGTATAATTAGTTAAGCTGTTTCTACTCACACAAACCATTTAGATTTTTAGATCAATTTGTTCTGAAAAGGCTCATGTGTTTTGAGAAGAATTTGTTCAACCTGCTTTAAAAAATCATGGTTGACAAAAGCAAAATTTGTTCCCTAACCTAATGGACATCACCTCCTCCTTCTCCTCCTCCTCCTCCTTCCTCTCCACCCTCTCTCCCTCCCCACACTCTCTCCACTCTGAAAATACCTTTCTTATCTTTGTGAAATTCTCCATTGTGAGGTCCCTGCCTCTCAGAAGGGAGTCAAGGCAGGGATGCAGATGTCCCCTCCCTCCATTTCCCAGATGCCAGGATATGGGAACATACCCAGGCTCAGCCTAATGGCACTCCTGTCCATGGCTTTGAAGTTTTAGGGAGTGACCCTAAGAAACAGGTGCACCTACAGGGTACTGAGCACGATGGGTGCAGAATTAGGAGCCGAGGGGTGGCCAGTGCACAGATAGATGCCAGAGGGGAGGCATAACGAGACTCTCATTATGGTATGGTCTTGGTGTCCTCAGCTTCCCGACCCTGCACAGCTGGCTCACACCCCAGGATGCCGTCACCAGCCTTCTCATTGGTTCTGTGAACTGTTGACATCCTTTCAATGAATTCCTGTCCTCTCCAGTTAATCAGAATCCGTTTCTGTTGTTTGGTAGTCAGAACCCTTGATTGATATCATCTATATCTGGGGTAAAACTTGAGATACAAATCTTGGGCTTGTCACTGATTGAATCTATTAATAGACAGTAAATTTGAAATTCAAATTCAATAAATATTTGTGGAGGAATGATCCTGTTTAAGACATTATTCTGAGGAATGAAGAAAGGCTAAAAATGTTTTCAATTTTTTTCTTCCTTGGACCCAAAAATCTAGTGAAGACATGTATTCATCTGATCACACTTACAGGGCAGCTCACTCAAAGTACTGCAGCTGAAGTAGAAGCCAAAAGTCGTGGGCCTGTAGGAAGGAGGAAATTGTTCTTATTTGACTGATCCAGAGAGACTCTCTGATGGATAGGAGGCTGAGTCGGGCCATATCCCTCTAAGTTGGCCAGAAAGTATCATTTTCTTGTTGAGGATGGTGATGTGCAAAGAGCTCATGGAGAGTGGTTAGAAAAAACACTATATATGTGTGTATATATGTGTGTACATATATACACACACATGTGTATATATACATAGTTTAAGAGCATGCCAGTCTTTTCTGCTGCTTTTTTAATTGAAGTATAGTTGATGTACAGTGTTATGTTAGCTTCAACTGTACAGCAAAATGATCCTGCTGCTGCTAAGTCACTTCAGTCGTGTCTGACTCTGTGCAACCCGTAGACGGCAGCCCACTAGGCTCCTCTGTCCCTGGGATTCTTCAGGCAAGAATATTGGAGTGGGTGTCCATACCCTTCTCCAGGGGATCGTCCCAACCCAGGGATTGAACTCAGGTCTCCTGCATTGCCGGTGGATTCTTTACCATCTGAGCCATCAGGGAAGCCCTAAAAAATGGTATATATACTGTTTTAGATCTTTTCCATTATAGATTATTACAATATACTGAGTATAGTTCCCTGGGCTACAGTAGATCCTTATTGCTTATCTGTTCTATATATAATAGTGTATATCTGCAAATTCAAAATCCTAATGGATCCCCCCTTTTCCCCTTCCATAACCATAAGTTTGTTTTCTAAGTCTGCAAGCCCTATTTCTGTTTTTTAAATAATCCATTGGTATCACTTCTTTTCAGATTCCTCTCATAAGTGATATTGTACGATATTTGTCCTTCCCTGCCTGCCAGTGCAGGAGACCTAAAAGATACAGCCTCAGTCCCTAGGTTGGGAAGCTCCCCTTGAGGAAGGCATGGCAATCTACTCTAGTATTCTTACCTGGAGAAACCCATGGACAGGAGAGCCCGGCAGGCTATGGTCCATGGGGTCTCAAAGAGTCGGACATGACTGAAGCAACTTAGCAGAAGTAGCAGCCTGACTTACTTCACTTAGTATGATAATCTCCAGGTCCATCCATGTTGCTGCAAATGGCATTATCTTATTCTTTTCTATGTGAAGTCGCTCAGTCGTGTCCGACTCTTTGCGACCCGTGGACTGTAGCCCACCAAGCTCCTCCGTCCATGGGATTCTCCAGGCAAGCATACTGGAGTGGGTTGCCATTTCCTTCTCCAATTCTTTTCTATGGTTGAGTAGTATTCCATTGTATGTATACATCGCATCATCTTTATCCATTCATCTGATGATGGACATCTGGGTTGATTCCATGTCTTGTCTGTTGGAAATAGTGCTAGTGCTGCTATGAACATGGGGGTATGTGGATTTTTTCAAATTAGAGTTTCCCTCTTTTCCAGATATATGCCCAGGAGTGGGATTGCTGGATCATATATGGTTGTTCTATATTTAGTTTTTTAAGGAACCTCCATACTGTTCTCCTTAGTGGCTGCACCAATTTTACATTCCCACCAACAGTGTAGGAGTCTTCCTTTCTATCCATGCCCTCTCTAGAATTTATCAATTGCAAAATTTTTGATGACACCCATTGTGACTGGTGTGATGTGTAGTTTTAGCACTGTAGTTTGATCTTGAGGCCAGTTGTCCAGTGTCATCCTGTGCAGAGAGAAACCTTTCTGCTGAAAGAGAAAGTAAAGCAACTAAAATGTCAGTGATTGCCTTAAAAAAATTTTTAGATGGTTTAAATGCAGATCTCTCTCAGGATGGGCTGAAGGTTGAGCAGATCATTCTTGTCATGAACTCCTTTTTCCTAGTAGCATTGACATTGTTTCAAAGTTCTCAGAATTCCTCATCACCACTCCCCCACCCAAATCTAAGTACTCTTTGTCTAAGTACTCTTTACTGTCTCAAAAAAAAAAAATAAATAAAAAATAAAGAGATAAGTAAAAGAATCAGAAAAATAGAACAGAAGTTTAAGTTTCATTATGACTATACTACACTCTTGGACACTTCATTTCAACTAATATTTTATATCTGAGCAAGGTAAAAAAGAAGCCATTGCTTAGCTCTAATTTCCTACAACAAAGAGGAAAAAATATTTTGTAACAATTTGCAAATTGTTATCATATGTTACATAGACCAAGAAGAGGTATTGATCTTAAAATTTGACATGCTGCATTTGGGGCTTTCCAGCTGGTGCTAGTGGCAAAGAGGCCACCTGCTAATGCAGGAGATGCAAAAGGTACGGGTTTGATCCCTGGGTCGGGAAAATCCTCTAGAGGGGTTGCAAAGAGCTGGACATGACTGAAGCGCCTCAGCAGGCATGCATGTGTGCTGCATTTAAAATTCATTTACTTGGAAAATCTTACTTCTAACCTTACTTCTTTTGTAAAGATTTTTAAAAGTAAAATTTAAATGTTTTCTTTAAAGAAATGCCCTTCCAACCAAGAACATGGGTCTGCAAATCCAGAGACAGAGGAGGTGAAAAAATTGAAGTGTAGAATAACAGGAAACAGCCCCCCTTGAAATCACAAAGACCTGGGTCCCAACTCGAATGTTTCCTCTTATGAACCATGTGAACGTCCCATTCTACAGATGACAACGTTTAGGCTCAGAAGGTTAAGGGACCTAGTAGTGAGGCCCAGAAGAAACCAAAGCAGTCTCACCTCAGACCTGTGGGCTTCACTCTTCTGCACAACAGTGCTAGAGCTCATATCCATCTTGGGCTTGCCATTGGGCTTAAAGGGTGAAAAGACTAATCTAGACTGCACATTGTCCCTGTGACATTTTACATTGTGTAACTGGAAAAAAAAAATAGCCATAAAATGAGGGGAGGATTTTCTTCCTCTTTCCTTTTCACCTGTGTCCTCAAGTTCTCCCTGCTCAATAATGGTAAAAGCCACACCCCTGACTCATCTGTGATGGTCTCCTCACCCCCAGGGAAGCTATGTACCAGTGTTCAGGCTGTGCACTGCACCACACCTAAAGGGATGCCATTCAAAGCATAGACTCATTTACAGGAGAACACACAGGTGGCGCAGAGATCCTGGGCCTCCCAGACAAGTCTTGGTACAGCCAAGGAGCCGGCCCCTTGTGTAAACCCTCACTTTCACGTACTAAGGGGCACACATATGCACATGTTCTCTGAAACACACGCTCTTAGGGCTGCTTTCAGCTCTACAGCATCAAGTCCCCACTCCCTCACCTGACTGGAATCTGACTTGGCTCCCTCCTAAGAATGGAGGGGATGTGGGGTGCAGAACGAGAGTGAAAAGAAACATGAATGCTGCCCCTCCTTTCTCTTGCCTCCTACATCCTCACATAACCCAGTCATTCTGACCTCTCCTGAAAAACTCTTCTTCCTGCCAGCCACCAGCTGCATCTTTTTTACCTTTCAAATCTCAGGTTAAGTGTCAGGCTCAGGTAGCCAAAACGACCTGCCTCAGGAGCCATCTGCCTCTCTGCTCCCACACGACATCCTCACTTTTTTGACCATATTTGTATCTCTCGTGCTCTCCCATGCTTTGTAATTAACAAAATGTTTGCTTGTTTAGAATTATCTTCCCCCCTCCCCCCACCAACTAGAGGGAAAACTCCATGAGGTCAGATGCCATCTCATTTTTGGTCTGATGGGCATGTAAATGGAAACCCACTCCAGTATTCTTGCCTGGGAAATCCCACAGAAAGAGGAGTCTGGCAGGTTACAGTCCATGGGATCACAGAGAGTGGGACATGACTGAACGCCTCCCCTCTCACCTTTCACCTTTCAATGGACACATAGTAGATACTAGATATATACTGGTTGAATGCATAGATACCTAGATTAGAACTGTAGAAAAGTCTTTAAAAAATCATCTTTCTTGGGAGATTCATACTATTTCCTCAGAACTTCTTAATTCTTCCATGGAAATTTCCTTTGGGAGAAAAAATAGCAGGTGCCACTTTCACATGGAGAAAGTGTTTATAGTGACAGCAAAGCTGAACGATATGAATACAGGACTTGAATCAAAGCTAACCTGCTAACCTTCCTCGCATAAATCCATTAGTCTCTCTCCTCTTTTGTAAATGAAGACAGAATGCAAAGAGCACTCAGTCTGTTTCTGAAGTTTCTTGCTTTGAAGTTTTGCTGCCAAAGTGAAATCTCCATCTTCCATATTGGAGCAGGAAACTGAAATGGAGGAGATGTGACTTTTCATAAAGGTGTTAGAAATTAGTCAGCAGAAGCAAGTAGAACATGGTTGCGAGCTGGTAAGTGTGAATCAGTCTTAATTACTTCGGGCTCTATTTTTCTCTTCTAATACCCTGTCATTGAAAAGACACCAAAGTGAAAAACCCATTGTGTCATCTCTCCAGGCTCCGTCAGTGCAAAAGGAGATGAAACAAATAAAGCCACCCCAAATTTCTCCTTCCCAGACATTGACATTTCTCACACCGTGCTTTCAAAAAATACAGTATTCTTAAATTATCCAAAACGTCTTGACTGTTCTTGGAGAATAAATGAGGCCATTTTCAAAATTATAGGCGAATAAAGAGCCTTCCTTTCTCATTAGAGCTTGACAATAGAGCCTGCATTTAAAAAGACTTTTCAGTGTATCCCAATGCATTCTGTAAAAGTTATGAAAGTGGTACCTATGGAACTTCCAGATGAGGTTAGGCAATTAAGTGCCTTATCTTGGAATAGTATTGCTTTTTTTAATGATTGATGGCCTGATCATTCATGATTTCTTATGGTCAAGATAACTCTGCAATGCATATGTCAGGTCAATTTTTTTTTTTTTTTTTTTTTGTCATTATGAAACTCTATTTGAAACTCCAGTGTCAATGTTATTATGAGTCAGCCAGGTTGGATACTTTATTTCAACAAGTGCTATGAGTCATTTGAAATTATGTATCATTCATAAGCAGAAAACTTTTTAAATTCTGTTGCATCCCACCTACCTGTGACATTTTGATTCTCTATAGAGGGGGAAAAAAACAGTATACATTGTAATTTGGTGTCTATTTTTCAGGTAATTGACTTAATAAGTTGAAATGAAATCGTGTGCCACCGAGTTTGCATAAGAGCTGTAGAATTAAGCAGGAACTTTCTGAGCAGCTTCCAAGTTCAACATGGTGATTCTGAAAGTTGTTTTTCCCCATTGGTGCCTGAGAGCCAGGAGGATAGTTAGCAAGTTTTTCTATCTCAGAAGAGCTAAGGAGTTGATCAGAATAAAGTATATTTAGTAAATTTATACTGAATTTCAAGCATAAAAGTACCTATTTGGAGGAGTCACATCTTACAGATAAGATGCATACTGTGAGGGGTGCTACTGTGTGTCAAGCAGTGTGACCTCATATTTTAATGCATTTCAGTCTTCCTTACTCAATACACTGACGTACTGCTTCACTGAATTCGTCTTGATTTTGATTCTTCTTTCTTAAGAGTCCATAGAATCAAATAACAATGCCTTCTAGGCAGAGTGCTTGAGGAAAAGACATCCACTTTTTCAGTAGTGTTTCTGAATTGATCTGAGTTGCCCTTCACTTGTTTCTGAGAGGTAGAAAGGTTCATCGGTCACTTTCTCTTCATCTGTATCACCAAGTGACCTGTATGGTGTCTCTACATTTCATCATTGTCATTACCAGTTGATGGAAGCCTTCCCACACTCCTTATTATCCCATGCTCCCTGATCTAAGAACTGTATGTCCTAAGCTGATCTTCCCCTGCCCATACCTCTCCCACCCACCTCCCCAAGAAAGAAGTTAATGAACTCCCAAGAACAATCCCATGTACTCCAAAGACTGCTGTGCAATTCCATTTATGCCCTGTTTCTCTTAAAAAGCAGCAACATAAAGCAATGGGAGAGATCAAGCCCTCTGTGACCAAACAACAAGACGGTCCTCAAAATCTGAAAACATCCTATTTGGAAGAAGCTACTAAGTGGAATCAGAAGGAAAGACACTATTCTTCATTTGGTCAGGAAACACTGACAAAGCATTGCTCTGAACCAGGAGCTGTGCTGGCTTAACCATGCACGCACCAGAGAGGCGATCTGGTGCTGTCAGGGAAGACGAACAGGGCCTGAAGCCTGTGGACCTGCCGGTGACGAGCTGTGTGACCTTAGCTGGATTTTTCTTCGAGTCTGAACTTGCTTAGTGGCCGCAGCAGCGATGTTACTTTCATGTTAGAGTTTGGAACTGATGGGATGAAGGTGGGTAAGAGTGAGGGAGAGAGGGGGTCGCAGGAACCAGGGCCCCAGCCTGGGAAACCGAGGGAAAGATGTTAATAGTGTATCACCTGGGTGAAACATAGGGCCATGGGAAAGGTGACTTTGAAGTTGCACATCTTATTAATTAATGATTGGCATCCCTCCCTCCCCGCAGCCCACCCATTGCCATTAACATATCCCTGTCCTCTGGGGCCCTCCAAGGCCCTGCCCCAGCCTGGTACCTGCCCTCTGGTTTATTCAGAAGCCACTCCCCAGGCAGCTCTTCTTGGTCTGTAGCACCATAGCTGCCAGCCCATGGGAGTGGTTCCCCTTTCTTACGTGGTGGACAGGGGGGTTGTAGAGAAGCCCTGGTCACATCTTCATCTTGGACTTCTAGACACCATGACTATGACACAGTAAATTTCTGCTGTCTAAGCCACTCAGCTTATGTGCTTTCTCATGGCAACCCTAGCAATCAGAAACACTCACTTTCAATCTAAAACATAACATCATCCACTGAAAGGTGCTCATGCCCTTTTCCCATCACTGGAAGCATTCTTTTTTTTTTTTTTAATCTTTTTTTTAAAATTTACTTTAATTGGAGACTAATTACTTTAAAATATCGTGGTGGTTTTTGCCATACATTCACATGAATCAGCCATGAGTTGTACATGTGTTCCCCATCCTGACCCTCCCTTCCACTTCCCTCCCAATCCCATCCTTCTGGGTCATCCCAGTGCACCAGTCCTGAGCACCCTGTCTCATGCATTGAACCTGGACTGGGGATCTATTTTACATATGATAGTATACATGTTTCAATGCTATTCTCTCAAATCATCGCATCCTCGCCTTCTCCCACAGAGTCCAAAAGACTGTTCTTTACATCTGTGTCTCTTTTGCTGTCTCGCACATAGGGTCATTGTTATCATCTTTCTAAAGTCCATATATATGCATTAATATACTGTATTGGTGGTTTTCTTTCTGACTTACTTCGCTCTGTATAATAGGCTCCAGTTTCATCCACCTCATTAGAACTGATTCAAATACATTCTTTTTAATAGCTTAGTAATATTTCATTGTGTATAAGTACCACAGCTTTCTTATCCATGTGTCTGCCAATGGACATCTAGGTTGCTCACTGGAAGCATTCTTAAAAGCATCTGATTTCTTCAACACTGTGGACAGGTCTTGCCTTCCTTCCCACTTTGAGTGACCTGGGCTCTCTCTTGGTCCTGAGGCTCCTCGGTAATGCCTGGCTCCCCTCTGTGCACCTGCAAACTCCCCACATGTGACATGCACCTATTTTTCCCAATAACAAATGAATTAAGAACTGACAGTTAAACTCCCACTTGAACCAACTTCTCATAGCCTCCTATTCAAAAGTTAATTTTTTTATAAGGAGGCTTTCTTTTAAAAGATAAAACAAGGACGACTGAGTGTGATGTTCTTTCTACCAATATTTTTGAGAACATTCACCAGTGGAAGTGCCCAGTAAAATCCTAGGACACAGGAAAACTTTCAACTTTTTATTTAAATGCCATGAATAACAAAACAAGGAAATAAATGTTTGGAGTTCCTTTTAAAAAACATTTTAAGGAACCAAACCCTCTTTCCAAAGAGGTTTCAGTTGAAATAGTTGATGAAAGCAAAATTACCATTGAGAATAAACAATAAATTCTCCCCATCTATGTTCTACAATTAGTTACAGTTTTTTAAAATGTTTAAATTATTTGTGGAAGGCATTCCAGTACAAATATAAGCTGTTAATGAACATCAACATGGGTATGAAATATAAGCTAGAAAAAAAAGCGGTGATTTATTCACTTTAACAATAGGGCTTTGGGATTCTTTTGCAAATGATTTCACTGTTTTACCTTATTTCAGAGCACATCTATTAAAAAAAATAAAAGCCTCCAATTCTTAATCAAATAATCAAGCAAAAGATTGACTGAGAAACTTCTCGAGGCCAAGTTCTAAATTTGGTGCAATGAAGGAAAAAATGTACTGAGATATAAACTTTGACCTCAATAAATTTATGGAATTCATTTTTAGCCTGCTTTCAAAGATTAGAAAATTATACAGTTACGGGCTAAATGGATGGAAAGATTTATACGTGCAGTTGATATTCTGAGCAAGGTCCTCCCAGCTGTCATGAAACCCTGGGGAGGAAATGGACATTAATTCAGCTGCACCTCGAAAGAGGGATGCAGTCTGGGTACCGTAAAGAGATACCATGGAGTCCACATGAGGATCTCTTCTCTCCTCTAGCTTCCCATGCTTTGCTGGCCATCTGGGACATCCTTGGCTTAACAGAAGCATCGCCTCATCTCTGCCTTCGTCCTCATGTGACTGTCCCTTGTAGGTCCATGTCTGTATCCAGATTTCCCCTTTTTATAAGGACATGCTGGTTTAGGGTTCATCCTAATGACCTACAAAAGCCCTATTTCCATGTAAGGTCATACTCGCCGGTATAGGACTTCAGCATCTTTGGGGGTTGGGGAGCATAGTTTAATCTGTATCAGTGGGCCATCTTTTTCCATAAAGAGCTGTATAGTGAGTCTTTGAGGTTTTGCTGGCAATGGGGTCTCTTCAGCAACTATTCCTGCCTGTGGCTACACCATGAAATATTCGGTAGATGATAGGCAAATGAGTGGGGGTGGCTCCATTTCAATGAAACATTTTTTGTGGACAATAAAATCTGAATCTCTTATTTTCATGTGTCACAGCGTATTATTCTTTTAATTTTTTCCCCCAACCACTCAAAAATCTACCATCCTCAGCTCATGGGCTGTGCAAAAACGGGGCTGGCTGAATTTGCCCACTCATGCTTAAGAGCATCCATATACATTCTTCCCACAGCACTTCTGTACATGGAGGTATACAACTGCAAAATATGCCTGCAGCAACGCAGGAAGCAAGAATCTAATCCTTGTCTATTATGTGAAAGCAAAACAATTTTCAGAGAGTCAGCATCTGAGGCCTGCAGCAGCCCTGACAACCTTTGAAGAAAGGAGAATCAGTCAGTGGAAGCCTCTGAATACTCAGAAAATGGAAACGCTGGAGACGGCATTGAAAACCAAGCAAACAAGCGCCCTGCTCAGTTAAAAGAATAGGCCATCATGTTTCCTGTCAGGTAGCTGAAGATATTTGGGATAGGGAGGAGGATGCATGATATCTTACATTTAAATGCTGCTCCCAGACAGCAGTGTGAGGAAGGAACAGGAAACCGAAACAAGTTATGAAATGGCCATCAGAAATCTTTTATGTGAAAAAATCTTTTGCAAGTTTCATTGCCTGTGTTTGAGTCTCTAATGAAAGCAATAAATGAAGAGTTTTGTGGCTTCTTGGGTTAGAGGCTGAGAGATGAAGACATCTCCCCCAATCTGGATTTGAGGGTGTTTTGCTTCCTCTGGGTTCTCATTTGAGCTGAGAAAGAGAATGGAAATGGAGTCAGATCATCACTGAGTGACATCCCCAGCCCATTTTCAATCACACAATTACTAAACTGCTGACATTTGTAGCAACGTGGACATGCAATAGAGATTTTAAGTCTATGTTAATTGACTTGGAAGAATAGCTATGACAAACCTCGACAGTGTATTAAAAAGCAGAGACATCATTTTGCTGACAAAGGTCCATACCATCACAGCTATGGTTTTTCCAGTCACGTATGGATGTAAGAGTCGGACCATGAAGCAGACTGAGCACCAAAGAATGACGCTTTCGAACTGTGGTGTTGGAGAAGACTCTTGAGAGTCCCTTGGACTGCAAGGAGATCCAACCAGTCCATCCTAAAGGAAATCAGTCCTGAACATTCATTGGAAGGACTGATGCTAAAGCTGAAGCTCCAATACTTTAGCCACCTGATGCAAAGAGCTGACTCATTGCAAAAGACCGTAATGCTGGGGAAAACTGAGGGCAAAAGGAGAAGGGGGCAACAGAGGATGAGATGGTTGGATGCCATCACTGACTCAATGGACTTGAACTTGAGCAAACTTAGGGAGATAGTGATGGACAGAGAAGCCTGGTGTGCTGCAGTTCATGGGGTCGCAAAGAGTCAGACACGATTTAGCAACTGAACCGCAAAATGTTAATTGACAAGTCCTCCTCCAAACACACTGAATATTTAACTTTTACCAGTACTTGGCATTGTGGTGAGACCAGAAACCAACTGCCAAATTTTGAAACAATAACACTTCAGTAAAAATATTTTGATCGGAATAATTTTATATCAGTTTTGAGGTTTCCAAGCAACTGCTTCCTGTTTTATTTACAGCTAAATGTCCCTAATAATTTCAGAAGACCATCAAGATCCTAAAACTGCACTTCTCAGTAACTAGAAAGAGATTAGATTGGGCATTTTTGCATATTTTAAATAAAGGATAGACATTAGACCCATTCAGAATGGTTTAACACCCAAGTAAAAATACCTGTTTGGATATTTATTTTCTTTTTCTTCTTTATTGTGGTATAACTTATGATAGTACAGTACTCTGATCTTAAGGGAGCAGCTAACAAAAACCCTTTAGCTAACATCACTTCTAAGATTGGGAGCAAGATACAGATGATTATTATGACTACAGCTAGTCGATATTGTGTTGGAGATTGTAGCCAGTACTACATACAAGCTTTTGGATAGATTCTAACTTATTTTTAAATACTTCATCTTTTCATCTATCCACATGTGTCTCTATTTTCTTACTCAGTTGTTTTGAAGTACTTTTTTTTTTTTTCACTCACTCCAATATGTGAATAACTTCCAGGTCTGCTTCTACTGATTCTTTGAACTTCCAGTTGAACAGTCATATCTCTTGTCTGTTCTCAAATCAGCTAATTTCTTACTATATGCCAGATATTCTGGATAACACACTGCAGTTTCTGAATTACTTTCTTCTTAAATATGTATTTTAAAATATTTCTGGTTAATTTTTATAATCCTGAAAGTAAAAGCATTTCTCTGTCATAAGGGAGAATATTTAACTTATTTATTCTGAGCCAGTATCCTTGTTGTTTATCCTTTAGGCTGACAGTTTTCATCTAATCTATAGAATCAGTTGTTCAAAATAGCTTGGAGAAGAGTGCAAGAGTATTCTTGAACATATTTCGTTTCTAAACCATTCTAAATCATTGCACACTCCAATATAATAGCTGCCTACTTATCATAAATGTATTCTATGCCTCTGAATCCTTTCAGGAAAAGAAGACAGTGACTGTCTCTTCTTCAGTGTGACACAGATGTGGTTTCCCTCTGAGAAGTCATGAGATTTTATCTGAAGAAACAATTCTTTTTCATCCCCTGGGGCCATTTACATTATCTTTATGGCAATCGGAGAATTAGAGTCATAATGTCCAGTTCTAGAGTCAGAATCTTTACCTTTCTTGATATCCATGTGATTTTCTTTGAAAAATATAATGAAGCCTAAAGTTTTGTGTTTCAGGCTCTTTTCACTTTGCAATTCCCAACTCAGGTTTCCATGACAAAAATTCCATGGACAGAGGAGCCTGGAGGGCTACAGTCCAGAGGGTTGCAAAGAGTAAGACCCAACTGACAACTGAGTGCAGGTACACACATCTTCTTCTTCTCTGTAGATGTACCTGATTTCCCTAAAGCCTTGTGCATCAGCGTTTACTGATATAAATTACTAGAACTGTAGTCAACAGCACAAACTGATCCTGGTAGCGATCCCTTATCTGTAACTCCTTGATAGTACTAAGCACAAGGAGGGAAAATAAAAGGTAAAATAGAGCATGCTTTATTGACTATGTCAAAGTCTTTGGCTGTGTGGAGCACAACAAACTATGGGAAATTCTTCAAGAGACAGGAATACCAGACCACTTGACCTGCCTCCTGAGAAATCTATATGCAGGTCAAGCAGCAACAGTTAAAACTGGACATGGAACAACAGACTGGTTCCAAATCAGGAAAGAAGTATGTCAAGGCTGTATATTGTCACCTTGCTTATTTAACTTACATGCAGGGTACATCATGAGAAATGCTGGACTTGATGAAGCACAAGCTGGAATCAAGATTGCTGGGAGAAATATCAATCACCTCAGATATGCAGATGAAACCACACTAATGGCAGAAAATGAAGAACTAAAGAGCCTCTTGATGAAAGTGAAAGTGGAGAGTGAAAAAGTTGGCTTAAAATTCAGCATTCAGGAAACTAAGATCATGGCATCTGGTCCTATCACTTCACGGCAAATAGATGGGGAAACAATGGAAACAGTGACAGACTTTATTTTGGGGGGCTCCAAAATCACTGCAAATGGTGAGTGCAGCCATGAAATTAAAAGATGCTTCCTCTTTAGAAGAAAAGTTATGACCAACAGATAGTATATTAAAAGCAGAA
This sequence comes from Oryx dammah, assembly GCF_014754425.2. Lineage (NCBI taxonomy): Eukaryota > Metazoa > Chordata > Mammalia > Artiodactyla > Bovidae > Oryx > Oryx dammah. The sequence continues at coordinate 26,008,891 of NW_024070194.1, read as the reverse complement.
ACATTACTTTGCTGACAAAGGTCCATCTAGTCAAAGCTATGGTTTTTCCAATAGTCATGTATGGATGTGAGAGTTGGACTGTGAAGAAAGCTGAGTGCCGAAGAATTGTAGCTTTTGAACTGTTCTGTTGGAGAAGACTCTTCAGAGTCACTTGGACATCAAGGAGATCCAACCAGTCCATCCTAAAGGAAATCAGTCTTGAATATTCATTGGAAGGACTGATGCTGAAACTGAAACTCCAATACTTTGGCCATCTGATGCGAAGAACTGACTCATTTGAAAAGACCCTGATGCTGGGAAAAATTGAAGGCAAGAGGAGAAGGGGATGACAGAGGATGAGATGGTTGGATGGCATCACCGACTCAATGAGCATGAGTTTGAGAAAGCCCCAGGAGTCAGTGATGGACAGGGAAGCCTGGTGTGCTGCAGTCTGCTGCTAAGTCACTTCAGTCGTGTCTAACTCAGTGCAACCCCATAGACGGCAGCCCACCAGGCTCCCCGTCCCTGGGATTCTCCAGGCAAGAACACTGGAGTGGGTTGCCATTTCCTTCTCCAATGCATGAAAGTGAAAAGTGAAAGTGAAGTTGCTCAGTCGTGTCCGACCCTCAGCGACCCCATGGACTGCAGCCCACCAGGCTCCTCTGTCCATGGGATTTTCCAGGCAAGAGTACTGGAGTGGGGTGCCATTGCCTTCTCCGTGCTGCAGTCTATGAGGTCAAAAAGAGTCAGACACAACTGAGCGACTGAACTGAACTGAACTGAGAGCATGTTTACTTCCTGTACCTTTTTGCTAGTATAATATTTAATTCTACATTGATGTTTTGTCATGTGGACAAAACGTACATGAAAGGAAACAGGAAAAATCAGGGTGCTTCACTAAACTACCATTTCCCTGTCATCTCACAACTTATGGCCCCAGCTTGATGGTACACAAAGACTAACAACAGAAACTGAAATTAATTTTTGTCCCTAAGCTGCATCAGTCTAGTTAAGGGGGAAAAAAAAAATAGGTCCTCTAGTCTCTCCTACTATTTATCATTTAAATATTAGAGCTAATTTTAGAAAAAGACTAAAATTTAAATGCTACTTTAAAGAACTATAGGGTTTAATTATTGGTCTTGCTTGGTTTTTATGAATAGAACATGTTTATTCTGTAGGTAAATCCTATTTTTGCACTTATTACCACAGGCTTGTGAATCACTAAAAGAAAACAAAAAACCTAATTTTCACAGGTGATTGCTTTTATTATTAATGTCACAGAATAGATTTTTAAATTTAGAACCACTGATACGGTCTGACTCGTTATTTGTGATTTATTAAATGCCAGCTTTGTGTCAAAAATATTATTTTTGTGATTAAATGCTTGTACAAAATCATTCACTAAAGAACTTAACCACCTCATGATAGAGATTTCACAAAGACTTTCCAGGGAGGGGGATAATTTGGAACAATTGCTAATACATTTCTATTTTCCATCAAAAGAGGAAAATCAAATTAAAGCTGGCTTGGCCCTTCTTCAGGTTGAATCTGGCAGAGTAGGTAGATGAAAGTGAAGTGAAAGTGTTAGTCGCTCAGTCCTGTCTGAGGCCTTGCTACGCCATGGACACTATAGCCTGCCAGGCTCCTCTGTCCATGGGATTCTCCAGGCAAGAATACTGGAGTGGGTTGCCATGCCCTCCTCCAGGCGATCGTCCCAACCCAAGGATAGAACCTGGGTCTCCTACATTGTAGGTGGACTCCTTACCATCTGAGCCACCAGGGAAGCTTGTAGGTACCCAGATGCCAGTACGCAGCCTGGACTATTCAAGTCTGGGTGTCTTATGTAACCCTAAAAGACTCAGGTTCTTTCCTCTTTGGGGTTAACTTCAACAATTCAGGCTTTGTCATCCACACCCACTGATAACCCCATCCTGAATTCTCTCTCTTAAGGACCTAGCAGAGACATGCTATTTGCCCTAAAGCAGAAGCCAGTTATTCCACCCAAGCAGGTGACCCCAGGGGAAGGGGGAGTAAGAGAGTCAGGTATCTCTCTCTTCAAGACTCTCCAATCATCTTCACTTGTACAGAACACAGTAAGTTCACTCCAACTCTTTTTGTTAAGTTTCTGAATGCTTAAAGCACTTCTGAATCTATTTTGACTGGTAACTTTTGCTTGTCTGGAGGTCAAGCATAAATTACTTTCACGAAGCCACAAAACCTAACATCGTCCATTTAGTTGTTGTTGTTGTTGTTTTTCTTTTCCCCTATAGAATCATTTTTATTCACAGTGAATTTTCACTATTTTTAAAGCCCGGCTTCGGGCCTGACGTCAGGATTCCTGACCTGCGTTCATCTCCCGCGGTGCCAGAGCCCTTTTCATCCTCGCCCTCCTCCACACTCCCCCTACTCTCGGTGACTCACGCTGCCATCACGCAGCATCACTCAGCGCCCACGCGGACGCGGGGCCTTGCTCCGTCCCGCGCAGAGCTGCGTGCCTGTCTCCCGTCTCCTGGGAGGTTAGGATCTGCTCAAGCAATTTCAGAGGCCGTGCAGGGAGAGGAAGATAAAGCAGCCAAGCAACACTTCAGATAAATTACCCACCGAAAAGAAAGCACTGTGAAATTACAGAAGGCGTCAGTGTTTGCGGTTGGGGAGTTAGGATGGCTGTGAGAGGAATATAGAAATGAGTATTCACATCTTGGAAGGACGCGGCAGGGGAGGATGAGGGCAAAAAAACAGGACAGGTTTAGGCTTCCGGTTTCCAACTTCCTTCTCAGACTCTCTTCTTTTCCCAGACCCCAATTTGGGGCGGGGGTTGGGGTATAGCATTTGAGGGTCGTATTTCCAGTTGGATTTGTCTGTGTGGCTTTGTTTATCCTGCTGGAAGGAAAACCTAGATTCTACAGCTGTTTTGAGGGAGTCAGATTTGTACTTATGCATATTGTATGCAATCATTCTAAAGGGATCTTCCTCCATTTGGGCCATTTAGTGTAAAAGGGAAGTCTGCTCACATTGTTTTACCTTGGAAAAACTGTCAGCTTCTGACCTCCATCTGAAAATGGGCTTGAGAGTCTGTGCTCAGTTCACTCATTTTAACAGTTCATCTCCACATTAGGATAGTTTCTGCAAAATAATACCAACCATTAGTTTTCTGTCCACCCCACAGTACACACAAAAAACCATTTTCTCCTGTTTATGTCACCCACTATTAATGTTCTGTAAATGACCTGAGTGGAGATTAAACAGCTGCATATGTATGCAAAATAATACATATGTAAAAACACTTAAAAGCACTTACTCTTTGTAAGTTTATACCTCAACCAAAAATTAAGTAAAATCACCCATTTTTTTCCTCTCTGCACAGCAGCCGTTTTCTTTCTCAATGTTAGTAATTCTATTGCTAAAATAATATTTGCAAATAATTAAAAAAGAATTTTAAAAATCCACCAGTAACTCCTGACTATAATAGAAATGTTTGTTTTTCAGTATCTGCTCTCATTTTGGACCTATAGTTGTGACTGGGAAATAGATGTTATTTTGTATTCTCTTTGTGTTCCCTTTGTAATATTATATCAAATATTTTCCTGTCTTTCATGACCCTCATGATTTTCCATTTTAATGGCTGCAAACTCTTCAGCTAAGTGATTACAACATCATTTGCTTATCCACTCCTCTTGTTTTGGACATCTAGGTGACTCCAGATTATTCATTAAAACAAATTACCCTCCTGTAAACACATGCATGCATGCATGCATGCATACATCCTCCCAGTGGATGGAATATTAAGTGAAGTCCCTGTTCTTTTCAGAGGGTGCAAAAAGGGAATGCAAATGTGAAATCCCCTCTAAGGAACCCTGAGTGTGGTCTGCACCTCAAAGCCAGAACTGCTAATTAATTACAGTGTGGTCCTGTCTGTTGAGAAATGCAGCATGGGACAAAACTATCCCTGAACTCAGCTCCAGCTGGACATGGAATGGCCGATTGGGTATACTTGGCCCACCCAAGTGTGGCCAGCATGAGTCAGCACCCTGTAACTACTCAAGCCTGGCAGCTAAATGAATTAATGCATTTATCTGACCTCACTATCCCAACAAACTTGTTGAGATAGGCATCATTACTCAACAGATAAGATAAGGAAACTGAGTCTCGTGGACAGAGGTACAAATTGTCACAAGAAGAACACAGGGCTTTTAGCTGACGCACATGATTGCGTCGCTCAAACCCTCGGAAGAAACGGAGCATCAGAGAGAAATTAAACAGCTTTCCCAGGGTCACTCAGCCTTCAAGTATTAGAATCAGAAATCAGACCTAGAATTTCCAACTCAAAATTCTGCATTCTCTTCTGATACTATGCTTTTTCTCAGATGTGGGATCATGGAGTTAAAAGGAAGAAGCATTTTTATTATTCTATTTTTAATGTTGCAAATATTCTTTTTTAATATTGCAAATATTCCTTTTATTTCTGTTCAAAAGTATCACCTGTAACATATACAGTTTTCAGTATACTAGCAATAGGTATTATCTTTTTAAATATTTTTGCTAATATAAACTGTTTAAATAGCGCCTATTGTGCATTATTTAACATTTAATTTACATGGAAGCCCAGCACTTTTTCATATCTGTTCTTCTGTACATTGTCTCCCTATGAACTTTGTCTTTTTGTTTATTGGACTCATCATTTCACTGAAGTGTATTGAAGTGGCTTCTTTAGATATTAACCCTTTGTCTTATTTGATTCCTACATTTTTTCCCAAATAGTTGTTTCCTTTTTTATTTGGTTAATTTTTATTTTATAAAAGTGGTCTAGCAGACTTTGCTGGTGGTCCAGTAATTGGGACTTTGCGCTTTTACTGCAGAGGGCACAGGTTCAATCTCTGGTTAGAGAGAATTATCCTTCTTAGGAAATTTATTATTTTCCACAACAGATTGCTCTATCTTCCATTATATCCCTTTATGTGCTGTGCTGTGCTGTCTCTTCAGTCGTGTCTGACTCTTTGTGACCCTTTGGACTGTAGCCCACCAGACTCCTCTGTCCATGGGATTTTTCAGGTAAGAATACTGGAGTGGATTGCCATTTCCTCCTCCAGGGGATCTTCCTGACCCAGGGATTGAATCCATGTCTCCTGTGTTGCAAGAGGATTCTTTACCCATTGAGCCATCAGGGGAGTCCTTATCTCCCTTTATACTTTCCAGTACATTCTTTATTATTTTCATACATCTATCCCTTATTAAATGTATCCTTGAGGAATAGACTTGTAATTAATTTTCTTTTTATAATTTATTTCTTGTTATAATTAAAGAGATATTAATGCTACTACACAAGAATATTATTGACTTTACACATTTCTTCTATATCTGGCAACTTTTTGCAGGTTTACTTATATTTCTAATCACCTGAAATTGAATATTTTGTTTTTATGGGCCCAATATGTATTATTCTTATGTTTTAATTTTATTGAAGAGAATAAAACAATATTAAACCAAGGCAGCACCTTAATTTAATTCTGCTTTTAAAGAACTATCTCTAGGATTGTCCATTGATTTAACACTGTGGCTCAGCTGGTAAAGAATCTGCCTGCAATGCGGGAGACCTGGGTTCGATCCCTGGGTTGGGAAGATCCTCTGGAGAAGGCAAAGGCTACCCACTCTAGTATTCTGGCCTGGAGAATTCCATGGACTATATAGTCCATGGGTTGCAAAGAGTTGAACACGACTAAGTGACTTTCACTTCACTTCACTTGATTGAAAAAAAAATTTTTTTTCATAATATGTTTAGTCCTTTTAAGAAAATATGTGCTTGGAATGTGTATTGAATTTTTTCAGATTATTTTTTAACTTCTATGGAAATGACCATATGTGAATTTTCATTTAACTCACTGATGTCTTAGATTTTGCAATTGAACCATCCTTGAATTCCAGGAGTACATTTTCCTTTCTAATGCAATCCCCTTTTAAAGGGCTTTGTTTCTGATTTCCCCATCTGTATTTATGACATTGGCTATTTGTTTGGAGTGCTTATCCTTATCAGTATTGTATTAAGTGTCTCTAGTCAAGAACACACTTTGTAACATAGTGTCATCTATTTTCTAAATATTTTAAAAATTCAGTCATATTCAGAGACTTTATTATGAAATTGTAATTCTTCTTTGATGACTTACCTGGTTTTCTCTTCTCTTACCAATCTGTAAAGGTTATCTTTGTCTTGCATCAACTTTAGAAATTTTTATTGTATATGGAATTTCTTTGAGAACTACAAATACAGTGGCATACTTTCAATATTTATTTCTTATGGTTTTTATTTCAATAGTTTCTTTTTCCTTTCTAATTTCTACTTTTCAGAGATTTTTCCATTTTTCTTAATTAGAATTATCAGAATTTTTTTTATATTATTAGACTTTCAAGGAATCAGCTCTTGTTTCTGTTCACTCTGTCTTTTGCTTTCCAATTTATGACTTTATCTTTAATTTCTTTCATTGTGTGTTTTCTTCTCTGAGATATTAAGCTGAATAATTTATTTGCTTTATCTTTTTAATTTTAGCAATAAAACATTTAAAACTATTATTGATGTTTTCTCTAAGCACTGATCTTGGTATGCAGGATATTATCACTATATTTTCTAAATTGTCTTCTACTGAGTTCTTGATTTTCCTATTGTCCCAGTTGTTCTTTAGGAGATTATTTTAAAATATCAAAATAATTTACAGTTTTGGGTTTTTTTTATTCTTAGGGCTTCTAATTTTAAGTTTTAGTTGTATTTTGGTTAGAATGTAGCCTATAAAACCTCTGATGAATTTTATTCATTTAATTTTATGTAAACCACCAAGAGGTAAGATTGATAAGTGTTCTTTGAGTAATTCTTTAAAGAATTATATCTTATTTATATATGACAGAATTTTGCTTACTTATTATAGTTTTGGTTATAAGGAATTTAATTCTTCCCTATAACTGAATTTTTGTTTCTACATGAAATTCTTATACTTTTTGCTTTGTGTGTTTTGTTGCTATGTTAGTTGGTGCATATGAATTCACAATAATTACACCTTTAACTATGTACTATGTTTATCTTTGTATAACCACCCATTTATTTCACTTAATATATCTTATCTTAAATTATTTGAAATTATTATTCCAAACTTTACTGTACTTATTATCATTGCTATATCTTTGCAGACATTTTTAATTTTAGGTTGTCCACATTATTATTTTTTTTTCACATTATTTGTTATATGTATGCTATTTGTGAGCAGGACAATGCCAAACTATTTTTTAGAATTCCTTCTGAGCATCTTTGCCTTTTAGTGAGGGTTCCACTTGATGTTTTCTTTTTCTTTTAGTTTCATTCTTTTTCCTTCTAGAAAAGTTTTTAAACCTTTAATTGAATTTGTTTCATCTGAGTGATCATTTTCATCGCTAATATTTTTCTTTGTTTTAAGTCACTTTATAAACATTTTGAAGGAACTGAAGGAGAGAAGATCCCTAGTGTTCCTTATATCATCATTTCAAAAGAGCACAGCATTGACTAATGAAATGTAGGCATCTCCAAGTTTCCAAACTCCCCACCACCACAAGTAGCTCTCTTTTTGTACTGAGATTGTGCTTTCTTAAATTCTATAATTGTAATTCTTCTTTGATGACTTCCCTGGTTTTCTCTTCTCTTACCAATCTGTAAAGGTTATCTTTGTCTTGCATCAACTTTAGAAATTTTTATTGTATTTGGAATTTCTTTGAGAACTACAAATACAGTGGCATTAAAATACCACCTCCATCTTTTCCCCTAGTACTTTCCCACATATTCTTATGGAAAATTTGTCCTGAGTAAATGATAAACACAATTTAAACTCTTCTCCTTATGGCACTAATTTTTTAAAATCTTCCACTTACCTGTAACAACTATAATCAATAGCAATATTAAATTAGCTCTTTTTAAAACCCAGTTTTGTAACTGGTGGTTTTGAAGCATTATTCATGTAATAGTTATGTATGTATGTGATAGAAAAATTGTGGGGACAGGAACACAGAGGAAATAGAGTGTAACCAGGATAAAAAACCATAAGATTAACAAATAAGCATTACTCTGTATTAATATTAGAATTTCCAGCATCTGTGCACCCCCTACTGACTGAAGTTCAAATAAATTTATTTTAAAATATCATTTAGTGCATGTAATAAAAATAAATCAATAGTTACTTAGGAAGAGTTTATCAATTTTCTTCCCAAGAAACTTTGCTGTATCTTCTTCACTGTTGGTAGAGTAACACCACAACTCAGTAACGTGGAACTCAAAGTCACTCATCATCTGAAAGAAGTTTATTTGTAAACTAACAGACATTTATTAAGCACCTAATAAGAACTTGGGAGGACAGAAAGATGACTAACATTAAAAAAAGAAAAAACACTGGAAAGAAAAAGATGACCGACATGGAATCCCTACGTCTTAAGTTCTGGCAGGTAAGAGAATACTGGAGTGAGTTGTCATTTCCTTCTCCAGGAGAATCTTCCTGACCCAGGGACTGAACTCAGGTCTTCTGCATTATAGGCAGGTTCTTTACGACTTAAGCCACCAGGGAAACCCATGAGAGAGAGGGCAACTGCATGAGAGCTTCTGAGCCTCACCCCTTCCTACCCCTCCACATGCCCCATGTTTGCCAGGACACAGCACGTGACAGTCTCACATTAGCCATGCACTGAATCCTCACACACCCCTGACACCGGCCAAGCTCTTTTTTCTCCCTAGAATTCCACCTCTTCTTCTTCTTCCCTCCTCTTGAAAAGCTTGTGTTCTTTCCCAATCCAAACAGGGAATAATTGTATGAACATTTAAGTTTTTCCAAATTTACATTATCACAAATAATTCTGTGATCTAGATCTTTGTGCAGTCTTGGAATATTTAATAACAGTAGTTTCCTGCATTAGGAATCACAAAGAACAAAGAAGAATGTTTAAGTCTCTGAAGAGATGTTGCTAAATTACTCTCCAGAGAGACTGTACCAATTTATACATTCAACAGAATCAGATAAAAGTGCCTGCTTTGCTTCACACTCATCACCTCTGAATAAGAGCTATATTTTCATCATTGTTCATTTCATAGGCAAAAATAATAATAATAATAAAATTGTATACTGTCTTAGTTTCTGTTTCTTCAATTACCAATAAAGCTGAGTATTTTTTCGCATCTTGTTGCTATTTTATTTTTCCACCAATTGTCTGTTTGTAGTGTTTTTATTTTCCAACTTCATATGAAATAGATGGGGAAACAGTGGAAACAGTGTCAGACTTTATTTTTCTGGGCTCCAAAGTCACTGCAGATGGCGACTGCAGCCATGAAATTAAAAGACACTTACTCCTTGGAAGGAAAGTTATGGCAAACCTAGATAGCATATTGAAAAGTAGAGACATAACTTTGCCAACAAAGGTCCGTCTAGTCAAGGCTACGGTTTTTCCTGTGGTCATGTATGGATGTGAGAGTTGGACTGTGAAGAAAGCTGAGCGCCAAAGAATTGATGCTTTTGAACTGTGGTGTTGGGGAAGACTCTTGAGAGTCCCTTGGACTGCAAGGAGATCCAACCAGTCCATTCTAAAGGAGATCAGTCCTGGGATTTCTTTGGAAGGAATGATGCTAAAGCTGAGACTCCAGTACTTAGGCCACCTCATGTGAAGAGTTGACTCATTGGAAAAGACTGATGCTGGGAGGGATTGGGGGCAGGAGAAGAAGGGGACGACAGAGGATGAGATGGCTGGATGGCATCACTGACTTGATGGATGTGAGTCTGAGTGAACTCTGGGAGTTGGTGATGGACAGGGAGGCCCGGCGTGCTGCGATTCATGGGGTCGCAAAGAGTCAGACACGACTGAGCAACTGAACTGAACTGAATAGTTTATGTGAGTTTTTTTGCATATTAAGAAAATTAATACTTAACCCACCATATTTGTAGTAAATATTTCCATACAATATTTTCCTCTCAGTTTTGTTTTTGATGATATCTACTTTTGTGAGTCTGTGCTATTTGTAGTTGAATAATTAGATTTTTAACATTTATCTCTTTAGTTAATTAAGAACTGATTTAGCTGTGTAGCCTGAGATAATATAACTTATTTTTCTGAATACTTAATTAACTGTCCCAGCACCATTTATGTACTAAGCTGTCCTTTCCCCTTGGGTTTGAAATGCTGATTTTAATCAAATGCTAGTACTTGCCAGCAGCCCAATGGTTAGGACTCCATGCTTCTACTGCAAGGGGCACAGGTTCAATCCCTGAATCCCTGGTCAAGGAATTAAGATCTCACATGTCACAGAGTTCAGCAAAAAAAGAAAAGAAATCAAATGTTAAAATATCATATATACTAAGGTTAATTTCAAAGCTCTCCATTACTTTCCACCCATTTTTGCCCAGTATCATGCTGTTTTGGCTACTGTAACTAGATAATATGTTGTAATACCTGGTACATCAAATTTTCCTGTTTGTATTTTCAAAATTTTCTTGGCAGTTCTCAACTCTTTCTTCTTCTAAATGAGCATTAAAATCACTCTGTCAGGTTAAGCTTCCTGTTGGGCTTTTGATTGGAATTTCATTAAACTAATCTTCACAACCCAGATAATCACAATGGTGTGATCACTCATCTAGAGCCAGACATCCTGGAATGTGAAGTCAAGTGGGCCTTAGAAAGCATCACTATGAACAAAGCTAGTGGAGGTGATGGAATTCCAGTTGAGCTCTTTCAAATCCTGAAAGATGATGCTGTGAAAGTGCTGCACTCAATATGCCAGCAAATTTGGAAAACTCAGTAGTGGCCACAGGACTGGAAAAGGTCAGTTTTCATTCCAATCCCAAAGAAAGGCAATGCCAAAGAATGCTCAAACTACCGCACAATTGCACTCATCTCACATGCTAGTAAAGTAATGCTCAAAATTCTCCAGGCTTCAGCAATACGTGAACTGTGAACTCCCTGATGTTCAGGCTGGTTTTAGAAAAGGCAGAGGAACCAGAGATCAAATTGCCAACGTCCGCTAGATCATGGAAAAACCAAGAGAGTACGAGAAAAACATCTATTTCTGCTTTCTTGACTATGCCAAAGCCTTTGACTGTGTGGATCACAATAAACTGTGGAAAATTCTGAAAGAGATGGGAATACCAGACCACCTGACCTACCTCTTGAGAAATATGTATGCAGGTCAGGAAGCAACAATTAGAACTGGACATGGAACAACAGACTGGTTCCAAATAGGAAAAGGAGTACATCAAGGCTGTATATTGTCACCTTGCTTATTTAACTTATATGCAGAGTACATCATGAGAAACGCTGGGCTGGAAGAAACACAAGCTGGAATCAAGATTGCTGGGAGAAATATCAATAACCTCAGATATGCAGATGACACCACCCTTATGGCAGAAAGTGAAGAGGAACTAAAAAGCGTCTTGATGAAAGTGAAAGAGGAGAGTGAAAAAGTTGGCTTAAAGCTCAACATTCAGAAAACGAAGATCATGGCATCCGGTCCCATCACTTCATGGCAAATAGATGGGGAAACAGTGGAAACAATGTCAGACTAAATTTTGGGGGGCTCCAAAATCACTGCAAGTGGTGATTGCAGCCATGAAATTAAAAGACGCTTACTCCTTGGAAGGAAAGTTATGACCAACCTAGATAGCATATTCAGAAGCAGAGACATTACTTTGCAGACTAAGGTCCGTCTAGTCAAGGCTATGGTTTTTCCAGTGGTCATGTATGGATGTGAGAGTTGGACTGTGAAGAAAGCTGAGCGCCAAAGAATTGATGCTTTTGAACTGTGGTGTTGGAGAAGACTCTTGAGAGTCCCTTGGACTGCAAGGAGATCCAACCAGTCCATTCTGAAGGAGATCAGTCCTGGGATTTCTTTGGAAGGAATGATGCTAAAGCTGAAACTCCAATACTCTGGCCACCTCATGTGAAGAGTTGACTCATTGGAAGAGACTCTGATGCTGGGAGGGATTGGGGGCAGGAGAAGAAGGGGACGACAGAGGATGAGATGGCTGGATGGCATCACTGACTCGATGGACATGAGCCTGAGTGAACTCCGGGAGTTGGTGATGGACAGGGAGGCCTGGCGTGCTGCGATTCATGGGGTCGCAAAGAGTCAGACACGACTGAGCGACTGAACTGAACTGAATTTGGGGAGAATTGACCATATCAAAACATTTAGTCTTCCTGCCCAGATGCATGGTAGATCTTCCTGTATTCAAGTTTCCTATTATATTCTTCTGCTTCATGATTCTCTCTATATAAATCCTATACATCTCATTAGGATTTCTTCCTTGGGATTTCATATTTGGTGTTATTTTGAATGGAAATTTTTTATTATTGCTTATAAGTAATCATTACTGGTATAAAAGAAAGCTATTGATTTTTCTATTTTTTGATTAGTTATAAGTTAAGTGTAAACAATTTCATATTAAAATGTAAACAATTTCTTATTAGCTTTTCAAATAAATCACAGTTACCTAAAGTATAATTTTAGGGTACCTACAACCAATTCTACATGCTGATTGACACTGTTAAAAATGTAAACATCTGTAGGTATTTGTGCTGAGCACCAGGTCGGCTGATGGGAATAACTAAAGCTATATGAGGATTTTGTCTTATTTAGAGTTAGTCAATAAAGAAATGTGAAATCACTGAAATGACTTCTTACAGCAGGCTTTTTCTACATTATTCTTTAATGAATAGACACGTCAGGAAAGGAAGAAGCCTGGACATGCCAATATGGTCTCACTCAAGTGCATTCCAAAGATTCTCAACACAGGGCCTCTGGTGCCTCTGTTTCCCATCTGTTAGGTGTCTGATGAATCTAGAATGAAGATCTACGTAAATGTAAGATTCCATCATGATATATCAGTCTGCAGGCACTCATAAACATTTTAACCTTGTTTAGCGTCAAGACGTAATCCGTAAAAGGGCATGTTTTCTGCTGGAATTGATGGTTCCCTCCTGCACCCCACCCGGCCCTTCAGAAACTGTCTGACTTTCCTTTCTTCCCTGGTGGTTACAGTATGTGCATTTGTCAGACATTTCTTTGATGAAAACTGGAAGTGGATGAAGTTGAGTAGGTTTTGGTGCAGTTTGACATTAAACTACCTCATAGCACACGAGTAAAGTAATTCGCAGGGGCCAAATGATTATTTTCTAATCAATCATTTGGGCACTTTTTCTAAGTGGACTGGCACTAACTTAATAAGGACACATGGCTCAGCATTTTTCACCGACAGCTATTCTCAAATGACAGCAGATTGGGCTGCAGGCACATCCTTCCCTCCAGGCCTGCTCTGAGCACTGCCCCTGCTCCTCCCTGCTCCAGCCTCCAAGATCATGCTCCCCCAGTTGACCCATCATAGAGCACTGGGGAGCACTGTTCAGACTCAGGCACCTGCTGGTTCTCTCCCAGTTCCCTTGTGCTCTTTCTAGCTTTCTGCCTTCATACCGTGCCTTGCAAGTTCCAAATTCTTATAACTACCCAGCTTCATAAAGCTTCAACACTGTTACTGACATCCATTAATACAAGGGGCTTCCCTGGTGGCTCAGAGAGTAAAGCGTCTGGCTGCAACGTGGCAGACCCAAGTTCAATTCCCCAGGAAGGAAATGGCAACCCACTCCAGTACTCTTGCCTGGAAAATTCCAAGGACAGGGGAGACATTACTACATGAGGCATAGTGTCACCAAGGCAAGGGCTTGGCTTGCTTTCCTTTCATTCTTCTATTCATTCAACCAACGCTTATTCAGAAGCTACTATGTGCGGAGAAGGCGATGGCACCCCACACCAGTACTCTTGCCTGGAAAATGCTATGGATGGAGGAGCCTGGTAGGCTGCAGTCCATGGGGTCGCGCAGAGTCGGACACAACCGAGCGACTTCACTTTCACTTTCACTATGTGCCTAGCACTGTGCTAGGTCGTGGGTACACACTGGGGACTTGGCTGTCAACAAGACAAACCACCTCTATAGACTGTTCTATCTGTCCAACTGGGTCCCTTGGAACTAAGAAGATCAAAACCCTGGTTCTTATAGGCTGCCAAGTCCCTCTGAGCCTAAATGCTGAGGTCTGGTTTGCCTCACAACCAGAATACTATGAGTTTATCCTCCATAGAAAGGTCTCTTGGCAAATTTCCCACATCATGCCGGAGCATCCAGATGTGAAAAGACCCATTTTCTCAGTGGAGAAGCTCACAGATAGGAAGCTCAAGATAGGAGGGATACACTGTTTGGTTTTGTTTGGGAGGAGGCATGAGAACACAGTGTGGGAAGGCAAGCTGACATCTTGGTGTACTGTCTCTTCCTAGAGGTTTTCCAACCTGATGCTGGGGGCAGCAGGCTGAGCCCACACACTACCAGGGAGGATGACCACCCAGTATCCTGGTTTCCATCTTGGATGCCAATAATCCAGCTTTGTTTTCCTTTCATTAACCAATTGAATCACCTAGTTTAGGGATTGTGTCAACATGAAAGCAACTGACTCCCACAGGTACCTGTTGTTAGTATTCCTGACTCAGGGCCTTGGAAAAGAATCGTCAAATACTCCTCCTGAACCCATATTCCAGAACCTTCTACCCACATGCTGTGAAGCACCTCAGTGTGACCCACAGTATCATGTGGTCCTTCTGTACTAGAGAGTTGAGTCTCTATGATAAAGTTATATATATTTTTTTCAAAAGACCCAGGGACTTCCCTAGAGGTCCAGTGGTTAAGAATCCACCTTGCAATGCAGGGGATGCAGGTTCAATCCCTGGTCAGGGAACTAAGATCCCACATGCTACAGAGCTACTGAGCCTGCACACCACAACTAGAGAGTCCGTGTGCCACAACAAAAGATGCCACACGATATAATGAAGATCTCATATGCCACAACTAGGATCCAACACAGTCAAATAAATAAATCTTTAAAAAAAAAGATCCACATAAGTCATTTCAAGATGTTTCATGACAATCCACTGACTTTCCTCCCATACTTTTGTGCTTGTTTTTCACACAGTTTCTTGAACATACATAAGATGTCACCTTTCTGCAGAAGGGACCTCTCAGGAAGACCATAAGAGCTGGCTCTACCTAAAATTCTGTGAATAGAACCCAGCCAATATTTATTGGACTTCCATTTATGTTCAGAACATTATAACACACCCACCTCCTCACCAAATTAAGAGCAGTCACCAAGCAGGCCAGATTCTGCGATTTCACACCATCCAGCTCTGGGTGGCTGATCTTGCCACCTCCGACCTGGGAAACAAGACAAGTATGTTACACAAGTTCTGTGTTGAGTTGCCCCCTTGCCCTGCCCTCCTTGTCCCCACAACGCAATCCAGTGATGAGAGGACAAGGCTGGCCAGTGGAAGGCACGTGTGATGGAAAAGGCACTGCCAACTCTTTTCTGGCTGTAAAGCAGGGAAAAGTCCCTACTTCCTTTCTTTACAAGATGTCACACTGACCAATGAGAGGATGTATGGGATGGCTCGAGCTGCCTTGGAGAAAGACAAGGTATTTATTCAACCTAGAATTGAGCCCAAACACTCATTACTGAATGGGTTGGACCCCAAGGGGTTCAAAGAGGTGCCAGCTTGATCCTTTGAAACTGTAGTCAGCTGGATCTCTTTCAGGAAGAGTATCGTGGCAGTAATTGCTTGCTCCCTCGGTGTTCACGCTGTCAACCACTGAAATGTTAGATCCAAAAGGTCATCCAGATAAAGTCAAGAGAGAATAGGCCACACAAAAAGAAGCTCTCTGAGTCCTGGGGCCAGTATGTGGTTGCATTTGTAATTCCGTTTCCAAGGTCCCCTGTGGATGAGGAAAGGGAGTCCTGAACAAGGACCCTCTGCTTCTGACTTGGTTGGTCCATATACCTCCAGCAAAGGTGAAGTGAAGTGTTAGTCGTTCAGTGGTGTCCAACTCTTTGCAACCCCATGGACTGTAGCCTGCCAGGCTCCTCTGTCTATGGAATTCTCCAGGCAAAAATACTGGAGTGGATCGCCATTCCCTTCCCAACCCAAGGATCGAACCCAGGTCTTCCACATTGCAGGGGAATTCTTTACTGTCTGAGCCACCAGGGAAGCCCATCAGCAAAGATGAAGAACTAATTTGCCTCCAGCAAAGTGGAAGAGACTGCCAAGTTCAACAGCCAGCAAAGGAAACGCTCAGTCCTCTTTTTATTATTATTTTTTAACTGAGGTATAGCTGACCCCTCTTTTATAAATCTAGTGACTCTTCTCACTAAGAGGTTGGGTCTCAGTGCAGACTGTCACCCCTCTCCCCACCCTTAAAAAAAAAAAGTATTTATTTATTTTTGGCTGAACTGTATCTTCATTGCTTCTCACAGGCTTTCTCTAGTTGTGGCAAGCGTGAGCTACTCTCTAGTTGCAGTGCTCAGGCTTCTCATTTCAGTGGCTTCTCTTGCTGCAGAGTTTGGGCTCTAGGGCACGCAGGCTTAGTAGCTGGGTACATGGCCTTAGTTGCTCCATAGCATTTGAGATCTTCCTGAAGCAGGGATCGAACCTGTGTCCCCTGTACTGGCAGGCGGGTTCTTAACCACTGGACCACCAGGGAAGTCCCACCCCCTCTCTTGATGGCACAGAGCTGAGTTATGTTGGCCATGGTCTTGCCATGTTGACTGTGATCACCAAACAGCAGGTCATGGTCTGGGTGACTTCAAATAAAAATGTCCTTTATAAGAGACAAGAAAAATGGATAACACAGACCCTACCTACATGGAGGTAGACACTGCTATGAAACTTCTCTGGTCTTCAGACACTTGGCAATCAGTTAGGGCACCTCCTTCTACCTCTCCATCTCCTGATATGTTCGCAAGCACCAAACAAAGTCCATTAAATGACCATGAAAGAAGGGTTGCTACAACTGTTCATCTCAGAGACATATGATGGTGACATTTTTATTATCACAGGAAGGATTTCTGGCCAGGTTTATATGTCTTTGTGTGAGAGTGTAAGGGAGTCTTTTCAGAGTTAAAGCTTTCAGCATAGAAAGAGAGTGAAGGTAATTTCAACATGGACTGCCCAGTTATGGGCAGATGGCTCATAAGACAAATTGATTTAGCTTGAAAAAATTATCCTTAATTTCTCAGGATGAGGAATTACTGGAATAGTCAAAGTCCTCCCAGAAGAAGGGATTCATTTCTTACGATAGGAACTTAGGGATAACTTGGTTAGGTACTTAGGTAAACAGCGAGCAGGGGCCAGGGGGAGGGGGAATCATATAGATAGGAAGCTCTGGACAATTAACCAAAATCTGCAATCACTAATGGGAGCAAAATTGAATTGGACTCAAGATACTTGTTGAATGAAAAGTAATGACAGATTCCTGAGATGAGGAGGTGCCCTTTGTAGAGTCAAGCAGGTGGTCTCTGGGGTCCCCACAAGCCTCTGGATCCCTCTCACTTTCTGGCCTCTCCTTCCTGGCCAGTGAAATCCCCAGGGAGCAGAGGCCATGGAATGGTGAAGTCCTGGGCTTGTCATGCAGGTTGATTCTCTCCCGCTTATCCCCTGGCCACACAGAACCTTCCTCTCCATTTGTAAAGGTTGTGGAAAGGTGAGAGTATGGCCTAGACATGCCTCAAACCCCTTCCCTTCCTTCCATCTCTGCTCCTGCTCTTTCTCACCCAAACTATTGAATGCTTCTGCATTTTCCTCCTAAACCATCTCCCTGAGTGACCCCAAGAAGTCTCAGCTCTTGAGGTTTAAGGAAGCCCTCATTCTCAGCATCCATCTGGTATCCAGTCAACCCACTGAGTCCACTTACAATCAACACCAATGCTTCATAGTAAAGAATGAACAGCAAAAAAGTGTGGCTAGGACTTCATCCTGGAAAATGAGACATATACACAGGCACATGTATATATATGCATATATGAAGTGATACATATATATTTAACACATGTTTATATATTGTATGAGACACATACGTGCATGATTTAGGTTAAAACTGTAACTCTATACGAATTCTTCTACATAAGATGAATCAAGGGCTGGTTTTTGTCATCATTTTCCCCACCAAACTGGAAAAAGTGCTACACAATATGTTTGAATTTCACAGCCCAATTACAGGGATGAAGATATTTGCAGAAATATTCAAAGACTTGATTAGTTTTCCCATGGGTCCCTCCTACTCCTTAGCTATTCAAAGCATTGCCTTATGACACACTTTTACTTTAGGAACCATCTCTCATCAATTTTCTCTTCTCAGTTGTTAGCTGCCTTGATTCCACAGGAAGTCATCCACCAGTGGTTTCACATGTGATGGAGGAGGTCTTGAGGGTCACCTGCACAAACCTGATAAAATCCTGCATCTTTCCTCAGAATTGCCACTTCATTTTCCAGCCATGGGTGGTGCACTTTCAGCCATGGACAAGTACTGAGAGACTAACCAGAAGACAGCTGGGCTCAACAGGGTCTAGGCTAGTGTTTTCAGAGGCTAAGTTTCTAAGTGTTTGGCTCAGGAGCAAATACATTCATGTTTTGATGATTCTCGCCACCCAATATGGCCACATTAAAGTAAGGCCTTGAAAAGTGAAGAGTTGAACAAGGAGGCCCTCTAGTCCCTCTAACACAGAGGTTGCTATGGTCTGAATGTTTGTGTCCCATCCCTCCACCCCCAGAAAACAATTCATGTTGAAACCTTAATGTGCTGACATTAGAAGGTGGGGCCTTTAGGAGGTCCCCAGATGAGTGAAATTGATACAAAAGAGGCACAAGAGAGCCCCCTTGCCCCAGTATACACCAAGAGGCTCCAACAAGAACTCAGCAACCCAACCTTGCAGACATCCTGATCTTAGACTTCCATGGAGCCTCCAGAGCTGTGAGAAATATATTTCCGTGGTTTATAAGCCAAGCAACCTATGGTATTTTGTTATATCAGCCTGAACTAATATACACCACCTTGTACTTTACATTGCAGTTGTAGACACATACACACACACACACACACACATACACACACATACACACACACCATGATCTTAAGGTCTATATTAAATGCCAACAGCACAGAAGAAGAAACAAAGCATTGGGCGGTGCAGGGGAGAGGCAGACAGGGTATGGACGGTGAGCATTGCAGCGTCAAGACGGGAGCAAGACTCTTCAGAGCAAATAAGGGGAAAGTGCTTTCTGGGTAGAGAACACCATGTACAGAGTTCAAGGGTGTGGCCTGTGTGGCCTATTGAGGGACAGCTAGTAATTGCTGTGGGGCTCAGGCGACCTGGCGGCTGGAAGGACACAGATGGGTGGAGTCCAGGGGGGTAGACTAAGAGTCTGTTAAACGCAGCTCAGTGGGACACTACTGACACTTTGGCTGGCACTTTTTAGACTTGGGGGAGGGGTTGCTGTCTCTGTCCTGTGTCCTGAAGGATGTTAGCAGCATCCCAGATGCCAGGAGCACCTCCCTCCCTCGCTGTAACAACCAAAAAGGTCTCCAGACGTTGTTATGTGTCTCCTGGAGAAAATCATCCCTGACCATGAACCGCTGCTGTAGAGTCAGCTCCATGAGTGCAGGGAGGACCTAGAATAGGTGACCTGTGGCTATTCGTTGAATAAAAAAATGAAAGGAGCAGAGGCAAAAAGGTTGGAAAGAAAATGTCTGAATGCAGAGAAATAAAGAGTATTGAGATTATCATGGCAGTAGTCCATGGGGTCGCTACTAGTGGGACACAACTGAGCGACTTCACTTTCACGCATTGGAGAAGGAAATGGCAACCCACTCCAGTGTTCCTGCCTGGAGAATCCCAGGGACGGGGGAGCCTGGTGGGCTGCCGTCCATGGGGTCGCACAGAGTCGGACACGACTGAAGCAACTTAGCAGCAGCAGCAGCAGTGCTAAAGAACCTGCCTGCCAATGCAGGAGATATATAGAGACTCAGCTTCAGTCCCTGGGTCAGGAAGATCCCCTGGAGGAAGGTGTGGCAATCCAATCCAGTACTCTTGCCTGGAAAATCCCATGGCTAGAGGAGCCTGGCAGGCTACAGTCCATGGGTCACAAAGAGTCAGATACGACTGAAGCGACTTAGGACAGCACGCATGTAATGAGATGACAAGACATTTTCAAGAGGAGGGGACACAAGTTGAAGAAGCTCTCAGTAAATTCAGAGACAAATATCACGGCTGAGAGGGTCAGAGGTCAAGGTGGGTTTGGAGTTTGAAGAGAACAGGTGAAAGTTGAAGAGCAGTTAAGAAGTTAGGGGGACTTCCCTGCCTTCCAGTAGTGGGGACTTCGCGATCCAGCACAGGGGGTATAGGTTTGATCACTGGTTGGGGAGCTAAGATTCCATGTGCTTCTGGGCCAAACAACTAATATGTAAAACAGAAACAATGTTGTAAGAAATTCAATAAAGACTTTTAAAACGGTCCACATTAAAAAAAAAAAAAAGAATCTTTTAAAAAAAAGCAGCTTGGAAACTGACCCCAATGTAAGACACATCCACTTCTGGACTCTGTGAAAGATGGTGGGGAGCCCACGGACTTACTGTTTGGCTTTAATAGTTATGTGTTACATGAAAACCAGGAGAAAAATGAAAACAATTTTCTAGTGATAGTAGTTAC
Organism: Oryx dammah; assembly: GCF_014754425.2. Lineage (NCBI taxonomy): Eukaryota > Metazoa > Chordata > Mammalia > Artiodactyla > Bovidae > Oryx > Oryx dammah. Next base: position 25,988,356 of record NW_024070194.1, on the reverse strand, counting down.
ATGAAGTTTCATTTAAAGTGTATTTGTAAGAATGCTGATATAAGAAACTTAATAATGGAACAGATGGTATGAAGACAGGGCACGTTGTGAAGATGGCATGAAAATGATTGAAGTTTGAGAATAAAAGGCGCTGGTGCCCAGCTGAAGTTGGGGCACATGACTCCACCCACTTCTCCTTCGAGGTCTGTCTCTGAGCCCTACAAAAGAACAAAGGGGGCTCTGCTGCCACCGGGGCTGGCTGCCGGTTGCCTCACTTCCCAGCCCCTGATCTGAGCCCAGGATGACAAGGCTTCACCCACCATCTCACAAAAAGAGCTATCTTCACAACCATGGGCCTCTGTTCTGAACACCTAATCCCTCCACCCCCGCTTTAAATGTCCTCTACTTTTTAAAAGAATTATTGAAATATAACTGATTTACAATGTTGTGTTAGTTTCTGGCATACAGGAGGGATTCAGCTGTACATATATTCTTTTTCAGATTTTTTTCCATTATAGTTTATTATAAGAGATTGACTATAGTTCCTATGCTATACGAAAGCACCTTCTTGATGATCTTCTAGTTATTTTCTGACTTGTGTTTTGGCTCAGCCAGGTGTGAAGCTTCTGGTTCGAAGGAATCCCCCACCCCACCCCAGGCACAGGGAAGGGTATGAGGCTCCGGGCATTGTGTGTCACTCTAGTAATTAAGTGCCATAAGAGCCAGTCACCTACTTAAACACAAGTCAAATTAATGACCTGCTAATGACTTCCCTGTTGCTGTGAGAGGCACGGTAAGTGACACAAGGCTTTCTCGTTGTTCAGTCTTTGCAACGTGTCCAACTCTTTGCAACCCCATGGACTGCAGCACACCAGGCTCCTTTGTCCACTGTCTCCCAGAGTTGGGTCAAATTCATCATGTCCATTGAGTCGGTTTCCTCTGTGTGTTTCTAAGCGAGTCTCCAGCAGATAACCTATGTAAAGGTCCAGCTCTCCAAGTACAAGATGGTGTTACTTCCACACAGAAGAGACACTTGGACCTAGACTCCTAGTCTTCCTTTCGCACTCTCACCCCCATCACTCCAGCTTTAGTGAGTAAAATCGATAGACTGACAGAGGGATAGGAGGATAGGCATCATTTAATTTTCACGACTCAAAAAAAAAAACAGAAATCTTAGAACTAAGGGGTTGAATAACCTTCTCTAAAATAAACAGAATAGGGATCCTGGATGGTGAACAGCTTCAGGGATCTCCAGAAATAGCAGAGACAGACTGTTCTATGCTGATGGGTCCCAAACCAGTATTTTAAACACCCAGCGACATTAACTTTGAATCTTAATGGAGGCTGAGGCACTCTCAGCAGCCGATAAAGTATTACCTCCCCAAGACTTCCCTCTAAGTACTATAGGTTTTGTTTTTAAAGTCCTGGCTACCACAAATTACACTTAGCAACTACCCAACCATATTATTTCCTTCCTGTCTAATGTAATTTTTCTGTTTCTTTATATAAAGGACTTCGGCTATTTTAAAAAATTATCCTCACTCCTAAATTAACCTGACTTTTGTTTTTAACAATTGAATGAGCTAAGAACAAGAATGAGGCAGTGCTTCTAACTAGCTTCTAAGAAACTAGATGTAAACATTTTCCTACAGAGCCATCATTTAAAACGGCAAATTGTTCTATTAGAGGGTACAGGTTGTGGAGTGTGGTTGGGACCAGGAAGAGAGGACAAGCCACTGAAGGAGGCTCCTCTGTGGATGAAACCGCATGGCATTCCTTCCCACCAGCTCACCTCTTACTCAATCATTCATTCAACAATGATTATGTAAGTACAGGGAGATTGCTGGACAAGTCTGGCAAGGCCCTCCCCATTAGGAGCTCACAGTCTAGTGGAAGCCAAACAGGTAAACTAGACGATTCCAGTAATTCATTCATTCCACGAAGAATTTTCATTTTTTAATAAATAACCATTGAGTCTTTACCGAGAATCATTATTGAGCAAGACAGGCAAGATCCTTGCACTCAAGGGCTTATGTTTGAGTGGAAGTTAAACAAACAAGATGATCTCAAAGAGTGAGAAGTGCTAAGAAAAATACAACAGGCTATGTAAGAGGATCTAAGGCTAGAGGAACTGCCAAGCTGATGAAGGAGGGTGATGAAGTATATGGGCTCTCTGGGCGCGGGGATGGGGTGACACTTGAGCTGAGATCCATCCTTCAGCCCTGGGATTTCTTTGGAAGGAATGATGCTAAAGCTGAAACTCCAGTACTTTGGCTACCTCATGCGAAGAGTTGACTCATTGGAAAAGACTGATGCTGGGAGGGATTGGGAGCAGAAGGGGACGACAGAGGATGAAATGGCTGGATGGCATCACGGACTCGATGGACGTGAGTTTGAGTGAACTCCGGGAGTTGGTGATGGACAGGGAGGCCTGGCGTGCTGCGATTCACGGGGTCGCAAAGAGTCGCACATGACTGAGCAACTGAACTGAACTGAACTGAGGAGGCTTTCCATCTCTTCCATGAGCACTCGTGCTTCCTAATCTCCTAACCTAACACCCTCCTTCCACTGGACACTAATTGTGCTGCCTGATGTTAGCGTCTCCGGGTCTACCTTGCGTTATCTGCTCCCCGCCCAGGGGCAAAATCTCCGGAAGGCAGGTGCAATGGGATAGGAGATAGGAGGAAGCTCTTAATAGATCACCATGAACATTTGCTCAAACACACAGGCGCAGTCAGGCCTCAGAACCCCAGGCAAGCACGGGCCGGGATGGAAAGCGGTGAGGCGACCTGCCCGCGCGCCAAAGAACCGGCTGGGCCCGGCCCAACTTTGCCCTGAATACCGCGCTCCCGCCTACGCCCTCGAGGGGGCGGGCCGTAGGTCGTGTGCCGCGCCTGCGCAGTACAAAGCCCGCGCCGGCGGCCCCGAGCGCTGCCCTCGAACTGCGCCGGCGCGGTGCGCCTGGCGCTAAGGGGCGGGGCTCCGTTGCGCCGCGCGCAAGGCTGGGGCAAAGCCCGGGCCGGGATAGGGCGTGGGGCAGCGCGTCGGGACGTCCCTCGCGTCGGGTCCGACGGCGCGTGCGCACTGGGTGGCCGGCTGGGCGGCTGAGGGGCGGGGCGGGGGCAAGAGTGGCCTCTTTGCCTCATTTGTGCCCTAGCGCCGCCCGGACACCGTGCTGGCCGCCGACACCATGAAGATCTGGACTTCGGAGCACGTCTTTGAGTAAGTTTGGAGTTGGAGCAGGTTGGCGGGGGTCACGGGGCAACTGGGGGTAGGAGGGTAGTTTGGGCCCGGAGTCGCGGCGAGGCCCCGGCGCACCTCAGGAAGCTTCCGGGCGTCGGGCCTAGTGTGGGGAGCTGGGCCCGAGCGCCTCGGAGCCCGGGAAGTGGGGTCCAAGGTCACGACCCTGGGGACACCCCAGAAATGGGCTCCCAGAGGACACGGCCGGACGGGAGGGGGCCCTTGCGGCCTTCCTCTGGGGGACGCGCCCTCGGGTGGCAGGGGCGGCGCCGAACACGAGGTCCTTGACAGCCCCGTAGCGCCGAGAATCCGGGAGAAAGACGTGGGCTGTCGAGATTCTGGTCGCCCCGCCACCTTCAGGTAGAGTTTCTGAACCTCGGAATGTGGATTTAGGGTGAGCTCAGGCGACCAGGAAGTGGAACTTTTCCAGCAGCTTCTTGCCTTGAGGAATTGCAATTTATGGCCTTGGAATTGGAGTCCAAGGTACAGCCCTGACTCTGACAAGCTGTGTGACCTTGGGGGTTACTCATTTCCGTCGTCTGAGACATGGAAGGTGACGGTGTTGTCAGGGCCTGCCAGCACTGAGATGTCTTTGAGGCCATGTTCATTAACATCTCCTGGTTAGGGGGAAATGTTTACTAAGGAAAAAGGCCTTAAACCAGTTGGATGTTGGGAATTAAATTCGTTGCTGCTTCTGTGATTCATTGTACAGAAGAACCATAACTTGAATCCCCTGTATCGTTTTTGCCTGAACAAATTGTTGATCGATTATCTCATCACTGTTTATTGACTAGTAATTTTTCCTCTCACCGGTTTGAAATGCCGCCTTCATCCTAAAACACTGCTGTGACTTATAATTTAATCCATTTCTGAGCTGTCTGCCCTATTTGACTGATCTTGCTATTGTTGCCACACTGTTTTAATTTTTATAGCTTTGGTAGTATGTTTTAGTATGACCATTTGATTTAAAAACAAAACAACGTTTCTGAAGGCAATGTTAAAACAGGTTGTAAACTGTTTACATTCTTATCAAATCAGACACATGCAGGAGTTCGCTGGATCTTAGAAAGCAGAGCATGTTAGAATCAGAGGGAAGGTTTCTTTTCTCCCTAATGTTTACCATTTTTTAGGGGGGAGACCCTAAATTTGTAGTCTTTTTGATATTCTTTAACTAGGTCAAATTCTTCTACTCTGTTTGAACCATTAGGATCATGGGTGGTTTCTTCTTGGCAGTTTTCTTCTGGGTTTAAATACTTAAGTTCTTTCCACTGTGTCATAACTTTCTTCCTTAACACTCTTCTCCCTAGGTTGTCCCCACGCCTCCTCTCCACTCATTCTGCCCTTTTCTTTAATGTTTCCCTCTCTTTTTCCCCTTCAGTGTTCTGCTGTTGGCCTTCTTGTATTTCATCAGAGATTCTTAATTTTTCTCTTGTTGCAGACTTCTCTGAAATTTGATGAAGGCTCTGAGACTCTGCTCCCAGAACATAGACATACTCACATAAATGCTCTGCATGTTCTGGGAGAAGCCCTGATTCTCCGCAGATAATCTGGACTTCTTGATCAAGGTCCCAGCTGATACATATGCATTTCCAGCAGCCAAATCTGTACCTAGGGCTCCAGCCTCTCTTGACCTTCAAATCCTTATTTTCAGGTTTCAGCAATGTGTCTCTGCTCCAGTGTTCTGCAGGCTTTTCAAACTCAGCATCCCTGAAAATGAAGTTGTTTCTCTCTGCTCTCAAATTTTACACTTTCCCTGTGTTTCCCATCTTAAGATGTTACTAACCAACATCTAAGTTGTCTTAGATGACTTTCTGTGTCTTTCCCATCTTTGAGTTGCCAGACTTCCTTCTGAGGACTAGCATGTAGTTGGTATCTAGTTGAAGTCATTGATTGATTCTTACACCAAATATGAAAGCCCACTAGGCACCAGGAGCTGTTCTTTGGATCGATTCCACTTTGGTAAATAATCAAGACATCATTGCTGCCTACAGTGAACAGTGTTCCCATGTTTTATAGGTGAAAAAACTGGACAATTCACCAAGCCAGCACCAGTTCCACTGGTTGACTGCCCTTTGGCACTATCTTTGGATGTCTTGCAGTGTGAAGTCTTTTCACATGATTACATTAATTCAGTTAAAATGAATTTCTGGGAGATTGTTAATTGTAACATGTAGCCTTTGTGATTTTTGAGCTAGACATGTTTTATAAAGCTAAGTCAACATCAGTGTTTTCAGGTTGGCCCAGAGAGGAGAGAAGTACTGAATTACAAATAACATACAACCATCCTGAAACCTTGCAATTGGTAATTTTTTAGAGGAGGTGGGGAAGAGATAAGTTCCAGGAAGCCAGCTATCCAGAGTCTCTGACTAGATGGAGACAGGGAAGGGCTCACTCATCTGATTCTCATTTTAGATAGTTTCCTTGGTAACAGTCAGAGTGCTTGGCCCCTATCACTTCTTTTTGTGGGGACTGTTTAGATTTGTAAAATAGCTTCGCTTGTATGCCTGCACTTAATGCTGAATAAGGCTTGAGATTAAAAATACAATGGGATTCATTTCTGAATAGTATAGCAAAAATGAAAGCATTAAGAGTAATGGTGGAGTGGGAGGGAGGTTCAAGAGAGAGGAGACATATGTATACCTATGGCTGATGTATGGCAGAAACCAGCACAATATTGTAAAGCAATTATCCTTCAATTAAAAGTAAATTTGTTTAAAAAAGAAAAATGGTATTGGTTGTCCAGGGTTTTGCAAAGTGAATGGGGTTGAGATTTTCCTTCTGTCCACAAAAAGTTATCAGGCTTAGTTCTCTGAAAAGTTGAAATAGATTAGTACCTATTCGTTTTGTTTTTAGAAAAATAAAAAGCCGTGCTGTGTCGTTTATCAGTAAGTGAAGTTTGAAGCACCATCTCCAGATCTTATCTTTCCTTTCAGTGAAGACGTAGAATTAGTCACTTTTAATGTTCATTGTAATTAGTCAGAGGCTCACTTGAAAGGGGTATCTTTTGTATAAGTATATTGTTCAGGTAGGCTGTGAAGAGAACAAATGCACATTATGTTGTAAATCACCCAAGTACATGTGTCTTTCCAGAAATATAAAGATGCTGCAAGTTCCATGATGATGCTGTTGCCATCTTAATCCTTCATAAGCAAAGGCTGATGAAGAGAGACTATTAGAAAATGGCACATTAGGCGTACCTTAGGAAAAAAACAGTATATTGAGTGACCTTTTCAAAACAGATGTCAGAACCACTCCTTGGAGGAAAGTGAAGAATAAAAGATTGGCTGGAGGGGTCATGATTATTTATTACATTATTAGAGGCAAGTACATGTTTAATATGAATCAGTGATTCTTAGAAACAAAATTTACATGTGAGAGGATACTGGTGAGTGGAAAATATGACTCAGGAAACTACTGGAGTGTTCTATAGGTTATTTTAACCTTGCAGGCATCAGCTGTGACACATAGCCTGTGTACTGAAAAACAGACTGAAATCTGTACATGTTCATAATGTAGACTGAGCCCCCTGAAATCATCTTCCGGTCAATATTTCAGAAAATAATTTTCCCTAGGCAAATTAAGTAAACTTTAATGGTAAGGAATAATTTGATGAGTTATATAAATGGGTTAATTTATATACATGTTGCTAAAGGTTTGATTTTTGATTCGTGTCTGCAGCCATCCATGGGAAACCGTTACAACAGCTGCAATGCAGAAATACCCAAACCCTATGAATCCGAGTGTGGTTGGAGTTGATGTACTAGACAGACACATAGATCCCTCTGGAAAGTTGCACAGCCATAGACTTCTCAGCACAGAGTGGGGACTGCCTTCCATTGTGAAATCTGTAAGTGTGCCTTTGTTCCTGAAGCAATGTGACTGCTGTAGAGAAGTTTTCTAAACCACATTATAATTTCAAATAGGTGGTGGGAGCCGATTCTGAATGTCATTTTTGCATCAGTTCAAATTGTATTATAATAAACTTGAGTTATGAGTGTATAATGAATTGGAAATATTATTACAGTCTTCATGAAGTCACCTGATAAAACCTTCTGAAGGAAGCCAGCTAATGCTCTGTGATCTGAAAGTTTTATTCTGCTTTTCCTACCTTGCCAACAGCTTGAGCTATGGCAGCTGGGATTTGGTGCTGGTGGTTAGCGGGCAGCTGCTGGGCAGTGCTATGTTAAGTGAGGCATAATCTCAGTTTGCTGTGGCCATGTTTGTTCCAAGATCTGGTGCTTCTGCCTGTACATTGGAAAATGTAATGCTATGCTCTTTCAAGGGAGCAGGTTTTAGGGATCCAGTCTATCATGATGGGAGAGAATCCTAGTATAAGGACCAAGTTATCTGTAGAAACTCTCCTCATAGAAGGTGGGCCCACGCAGAAAACGAAAGTACATGTTTTTCACCAGGAATGTTCTGATTGCTTCCTTTGTGCGAACTACTGCACTAGATGATGTGGACAGAGAAGTGAGCAGGGTGGGGATGGGCTTGGGGCCAGAGCACGCGAGTGCCCCTGGATGTGCTGTGTTACCTTTGTTGTGAAGTGGCTGGTTTTCTGCCTGGAGAGTAGAGCCACCACATCCTCCCCCTTGGACTGCACCAGGGAAACCCTGACAGACACTCTGAAGCTCTCCTTTCCGTGTTTCCCGAATGTCAGGCTCACCGCTCCACGTCAACCTTGGCAGTTTCCGCATCCTGCCTTGTCCTGCATACGTTCTCACCTGGCTGGTGGCTAAATTGTCTCTGCGGAGGGTTTTTGTGTCTGGGAGTCTCATCTTCTCCCTTAAGGGCCTCCTTTCTGATCTTTGTCTCATTCCTTGTGTTTTTTATGAAAACACATTTTTGGTTCAAAATACTAACACATCTTTACCTACAAATAAAATATTGATAACACTAGTTAAGAAATCCTCCTCTGATCACTAATTCCAAATGTTTTACTTAGATTATTGGTGCAGCAAGAACCAAAACATACGTGCAAGAACATTCTGTAGTGGATCCCATAGAGAAAACAATGGAACTTAAGTCTACAAATGTAAGTAACTACCTGGCTTAGTTTTTTCTTCTCTTGTGGTGGTGGTAGTGGTTTAGTCACTAAGTTGTGTCCAACTCTTGTGACCCCATGGACCGTAGCCTGCCAGGCTCCTCTGTCCATGGGATTCTCCAGGCAAGAATACTGGAGTGGGTTGCCATTTCCTTCTCCATTTCCTCTTGTAGTTGATATAAAAGTGGACATACACTCTTCAGCCTGGTCTAAGAAATTCGTACTCAGATGCTGGACCGACTCTGCCTGTTTGCAGCCTCAGTGCTCTAATGAGCCTGCCTGTTACTTCTAGGAGATAGTACTCAATAAAATGAATTTGGAATCAGTGTATATTATTACTATTATGGTGCTTTTGTCAAGTTTATTACTTTTTTAATAAAAAGTAAGCAATGAATATTGAAAACTTCTATTTACATAGTAATATCAAAGTGGTTTATATGCTGTTTTGCATATTTACCTAGCAAGATTTTTGTTTGTGAGTTAATTTGGGAAATGTCTTTAATCTTGATTCCCAACATTATTTGACTTTTTTTAATTCTGTAGATTTCATTTACAAATATGGTTTCAGTAGATGAGAGACTTATATACAAACCACATCCTCAAGACCCAGAAAAGTAAGTGTAAACTATTTTAACAAGCTTATTTTACAGTATATTTAAATTTTTCTTAAATATGAAAGATGAAAATTAGGTCATCCTGAAGCTATGCAAATGTGTTTTGTTCTAGAACTATTTTGACTCAAGAAGCCATAATTACTGTGAAAGGAGTCAGTCTCGGCAGTTACCTTGAAGGGCTGATGGCAAGTACGATATCATCAAATGCTAATAAAGTAAGTAAGGCTGCTCTCACTTAAGTCGGGGGTGGGGTGCAGGCTTGTGGGATCTTAGTTCCCCAGGCCCCCTGTAATGGAAGCACAGAGTCTTAACGGCTGGGTCACCTGGGAAGTCCCTCCCTGCTTGCTCTTCTTCCTGGGTCATTTCTTAGAAGAGCTGTCCTTGCGAGCTGCCTGAGCCACTGCAGTGTGATGTGTGGGCTGTTCCTGGGGTCTAGTGTGTCTGGGTTCACATTCCACCTGTAACTGACCAGCCTTTCATCTTGGGCAGTTAACTAAGTGAGCCTTTCTCTGCCTCAATTTCCTATCTGTGAAGTGAAGATTAATTACCCACCTTACAGGGTTGGGTGTGAAGAGTAAATGAGTTATCATGGGAAATCTGTGGCTGGGGGCCCAGTACTTGGGGACAGGGGGAGGCGAAGATGTGTGTCACTGTTTAAAGCATAGATTCTCAGCCTGTTTCTCATTATCATCTCCCTTCACCCCCAGATCCACTGTAGATATTTTCTCCTAACTATCCCCACCCTGAGAAATTATTTAATGCCAAACATTATGCCTACAGATGCAGAGATATATGGGTCTGCATCTGTGCTTTGTATGTTAAAAAAATGAGATTTTTCCCCACTACCTCCTGACTAATTTTTGCCCTGTTGAGAATGTATGATTTAAAGTAAAGTAAGTTTAGAGAAAGAGATGCCTAATGCACTGTTTTATAACGTGTAATATCATTCAGCAGTCCAAAGATATTCATAGATGCCTTCTCTATGTCAGGCAGAGTGCTAGGCTAGACTGGGGACACAGCGGGGAGCAAAACAAACGTGGTGCCTGCCCTCGTGGAACTAAGAGGAAGGCGACATTAATCATACAACACGGCATTAGGAAAGGAAAAGTACAGAAAGGTACGAGAGTGCTTCATGAGTGCTGAGTAAGTGGTGTTGCTGCTGAGTTCTGAGCGAGGGGTGGGTAGGCCGTGAGGGGTCTTGCTAGGGAGTGGTCCAGGTGGAGCAGCTGCATGTGCAAAGGCCCCAAGGCCAGAAGCAGTCAATGCTCCTCATTCTGTCCCTCAGGGACAGAGTGCCAGGAGAGAGGGGTTGGAGAGGAAGTTAGACCAGAGCCTCGGACAGGAATTTGGTGTAAAATATGGACATAAAAAGAGAAATGGAGCTTGACCTCACCATCAGAAGGGGGACCGTTCTAATCATAAAGTAAAACATCACTATCATTAATTGTAGATTCTGTTTAGAACATCTTTTGAAAACAAAAACCAGTTTTAGATCAAGCCAGTTTCTCAAAGCATTTGATATTTGGTAAATAACATTAAAGAAGAAAATACAAAGAGAAAAACTGTCCTAGTGAGGTTTAGTTACGCTTGTTCCGCCCATTGTGACTTCCTGACGTACTACTTATGCATGCCTTTGCCCTCACTTGGTATCAGTAAACATACTGGATTTTTTTTTTAAGGGCCGAGAAGCAATGGAGTGGGTAATACATAAATTAAATGCTGAAATTGAGGAGCTGACAGCTTCAGCAAGAGGAAGCATACGGACACCAATGGCGGCAGCAGCGTTTGTGGAGAAATGATAATGGAGGTGGATAGATGGCACCCAGTTCCCCAGGTCTCTACAAGCTGGCAGTATATTTATTTGTTATTTAAAAAATACAACTCTATTTTAGGTAGAATTTTTTTTTTAATAAGCTGAAGAAAAGCTATGTGACTTGATCAAACAGAGGTTCAGGGTTTCTAAATAAAAGGGATCAGCTGAAATTAGTATTGTCTGAAATGACTGATTTTGAGGATTCTAGTATTTATGCACAATTTTAAGTTTTTTGAAAAGTATGCTTGGAAATTGGTATTGGCTGATGAAACCTCCTTCAGGTAGAATTTTAAAGCTTTTCATGCATTGGAACTCTACCTGGCTTTGGACCAACCCCAGAACCAAGCAGAGCCCCTTCTGCATACGCACGACTGCCCTGCTGCGGTAAACTTGGAGAGCTTCCATGAGGGAACTCACTCTTAAAGGAGAAGCTATCGTTTTAAAAAGACATTAATTGTATGAAATAATTTGCTCTGCTATAAACCACCGTTAAAAATCACAATGCTTAAATTTCATACTCAAATGACATTTTTTGGAGTAAAAATTATCATGAAAGTAATGACTCCAACAAAAGTACATTATATTGTGTTATAAAGAGTACTGTACTGATTTGCCAAAGTTTTGTAACTTTGTAAAGGTATTACCTTCCTTGGATTTGTACTTTATGATTTAGTATGCTGTATCGTGGGCTGGTTATGTTAACTGAAAAAATAAAGTCATTACCAGAATTTTGCAGCGCTCTAAACTTGAACAGAAGAACAGCTGTTCACATCTTTTAGCGTTTCACATTTGCCTAACTTATAAATTGCCATGTGTCAGAATCATGGTTCTGTAATTGCTAAAGCATGATATGTCAGGTTATTTGAATATAATTACTTTGTGAAGTAATTATGACCACAAAACATCTTTGTTACCTGAAGGGCTGTACATCATTTGAAATTACTCAAATGATGTCTTGATCTGAAGCATAAATCCCAGGGACTTAATGTTTTTAATAACACTGTCACTGCGGGGGATGGGGGTGGTGGAGAAGAAAAAAATAATAGGATGGGGAAAAAAAAAAAGCATTGGCCTAAAGCACCCTGTGAACTGCTTTGCAGCTTTTATTTATAGGAAATCCTTGCTTTGGATGAACAGTCCAATATGTATTTTGTAGCAGGCAATCAACCACTAAGGAAGAATAACTATGATCCTTGGAATTGTTGCATTCAGAGTACTGTTATTAAAAGGTGATGAGCTCTTGCTTTTATTTCACAGTACTTAATGCTGTAAACTTATAGTCAGTTTTCCTACAAAAGAAACCAGTTAATATAGGTACATAAACCACAAAAATCATATACCAATTTAAAAACTAGTGTTTTTCTACTTAAAAAACTGTTTAACTTGAGGCTTCTTAGAGCATTTGTAAAAGCACATTAAAGCCAATAAGGTTTTTTTTATCATTTTTATAACATTTTTTACAATTAGAATAACATTTCAACTAAACAAAACATTGCTAAATATTGATATTTAATAAATTACCTTGTATAATTTCTGAAAATTATACTTGTTCTGGAAAGTGTCAGAATAGCCTAATGATAAAAAGATTTCTAAACAAAATGTTATCCTAACTTTTTTTATTCTAATCTATAAATTTTCATTTTCCAGTGTAGTTACTTTTAGTAAAGTAGCTGGTAGTTAATGGCTTTTACCTGTTAAAGTAAGCATTTGAGAGGACTGGAATACTGGTGTTCGTGGGTTAGAATTAAGGCTCTCAGACTATGTAGCATATTTTTTAATATTAAAGGTGGATCTTAATGAATCAAGAAACGTCCTGTTAATAAAAACTTCCTTTTAACTATGATGTTTTTCCTGATTATAATTTCTTTCTAATAACTGCAAGGAGTAAAAGAAGTGTTTTATCCTTCTAAGAATTCGCCTAATGCCACGTGCTGGAGCCGGCTCAGCGCCCAAGGTTTAGATTCTAGGTTGGTCGGCCCTCCCTTCCTCCGATGTCCGCTCTGCTCCCCCGGCCGCACTCTGCTGCCCGGTCTGGTTACCCACCCTGGGCCGGCCTGAAACCCCAGAACTGTCGAGGGTCGGCTCTCCATGGTTAACTGTTAACTCGGGACGGTCGTGCTGGCGCGTCGTCAAGGTCCGGACCCGGCTGTCGGGTCCAGGGGCGGGAAAGGGGTGGCGCGCCCAGAACACCGGCCTCGACGCGGTTCAGAGTCCCGCGCTCCCGGAGCCACGCGGTCACGCCTCCCCTCTAGCCCCGCCAAGGCTAGTACGGAAACCCGCGGGGCACACCTGCACTGGGAACCGCAGCATTGGTCGCGCGCCCCTATTGGCTCACGGCGCTGGGAGTATTCTGCGACGAGGCGGTGAGGCCGTCCGGGAAGGCGGGGCGGGACAGGAGGAGGCGGGACTGGCAGGCTCGGAGCCCCGCCCCTTCCGTTTCTCAGACCTGACCTTCCGGCAGTCGGGCCGCGCGCTGAGCTGACATTGATAGGTCTTCGCGATTCGGCCCGACGCGCCCCCTCTCACGACATCATGGTGGCGTACTGGCGACAGGCTGGACTCAGGTAGGCCCAGGCCTCGGGAAGGGCGGACCTTTGGGGCAGGGGGAGGTATGGGGCGGCCCGGGGTCGGAGGTCACGCCGGGCACTTCGCGGATGGGGGTCGGCCCGGCGAGTGAGGTCCCAAGATGGCGGCCTGCGGAGGCTGGGCCAGGGTCACGGCCGCCGGGGCCCAAGCACCTGCCGGCACCTGCCGAGTGTCGCCGAGCACCTGCGTGCCCCCAGGAGCGCCCTCGACAAGTGCCATGTCTTCTCAAGGACGGCTCTTCCCACCCGCGCGGCCTTTGGCCTTTGAATTGGACTCAGTTGAGGTTCTGGAAGTAACAGCTCGAGAGAGCAGAGGGGTTCTCTGGGTGTAACCACGGTCACCGTAGCTGGCGTTTCTTTCTAGAATCATTAAAAATGAACCCCTGTTGTCAGGTTTGTCGGTAAAACGGGTGAAAGCCCTTGATAAGGTGTAAAGAGCTCTGCCACAGGTGAGTGGTGGCTCCTGGGAAGCCAGAATATGGAACACACTGGAGGCCATGGTTTCTGATGAGGAGAAACCATGGATCTAGGTGTCACACCTGGTTTCTTTGCCCGTACACCCGATTGAGCTGCTCACCTGGCTTAGGTTAACACACCTTGTTACTTGACTAGACTAAGTAGCACCTCCTAATGGTGACCTGTGGGTATGTGACTGGGCAACCCAAGAGCTTCCTGATTTTCAAGGTCGAGGCAGAGTTCTGTAAGATTGGAGGCATGATGGTCCCCCTCAGAGGCAGCACTACCACGAGATAGGTGGGGGCAGACCTGCTCATCTCACGTGGTCTTTCATCCTCCCAGCCACCAGTGGGACAAATACTGTATCCTTCTGCTTTGTCCTGTTGTTTTTACAGGTGAGCAAATTAGACAAAAAGATGCAAAGATCACCAATTCCTAGGAGTGGAAGCAAAAATCTGAACTCCTATCTCTGATCCCCCAGAAAACAAACCTGAAAACATGAGAAAATGGTCAGCAGCAAACTCCCCTTCCTGTTTTCAAAGAGTGTTAAAAGTGAGCTTACATCTCCTGGAAAATAAGGTGTTGATGGGAGTCCCATGTAGCAAACAGGAAGCAGGCTGTGAGATACTTTGCTTGAATTGATGTTCTCCAAGGGCCTCTCAGTTTAACTTAGAAACTTTGATTGGAAAGTTATTTTCAATGGCAGACCTGTGAATCAGAATCCAGTATTCTGAGGAAAACCTTTAAATAATCAGAAGTAGAGCTCTTTTCATTCAAAATAGGTGTGTTTTTTTCCTCTTTTAATTATGTATGCTTTATCTTATAAGAATAATAAAAGACAAAATGTTGAATCAAATGGGAAAAAATACAGTCATGTTATACCCTCTGTTAACAATTTAGGGCTGTGCTGTGGGTTTTTCCCTCTAATAAATCTTTAGTTCAAATTAATATGTATTGAAGAGAAAACAGTTCAAAGAAAAATAAAAAATCTCCCATTCTAATACCAGTGAAGGCTTTGATACATTTCTTTTTGGTCTTATTTCTCTTTGTGTATATTCCTTTTGCATCAGTCATTTATTTTAAAGTTCAGTTCTATAATAATGTACAACAAAACCGAAAGTATAGGCAGGAAAACAAAAGCGCAGTCACACAACCAGTCTAGCTGGATCATTGATTATTAGCTTTCTTGCTCTCTCATTTTCTCCCAGCTACATCCGATACTCCCAGATCTGTGCAAAAGCAGTCAGAGATGCACTGAAGACTGAATTCAAAGCAAACGCCATGAAGACTTCTGGCAGCAGCATAAAAATTGTGAAAGTGAAAAAGGAATAATCTGTAAGTTACTGATAACATTTAGAAAAAGAGTTGCACCATAAGTATTTAGAAAGCTTTTAAAAAGCAAATTTCAGCTTTCTGAAATAACTGTCCGTGTTTGGTCAGTTAGTACATTTAGAGTTAGTGGGATGATAATTTGAGGCATACAGGTTGTAGAAGTCCCATGGCTTAATCAAAGAATGTCATTGGGAGGCCCTGACAAGCAGAAGTAATTGCCACGTTGATTTTCAGTTCATTTAGCAAAGCTTAGGTAAAGAGCCATCGGCCATCTTATTTTAATTAAACCTGTTTCATTTGTCTACACAAAATCCAATAATTCGGAGGATAAACTCCCAACTTTTATAATTGTTATTGGAGTTATGTAACTACTTCAGAAGCTTGAAAAATTACACTTCTTTGAGAGTTTATTTTCCCCACATCTGCTAGTGTTCTCAAGAATAAGGGCTGCCAGTACAGGCAAGGGTCCTGATTTCTTATCAAGTATTAAAATCATCAAGACCCTGCAGTGAATGCTGTTTTGCTAAATTTATTATGCTTTCAGAGTTTGGTTCATTTCACCTCTGATGTTGGCATTGCAAAGTAAGACAGTTTCATACAGTTGATAAGTTCAAACTACTAAAGTGATTTGATCTCTAAACCACTTTTTTGACATTATTATTTCAAAGATAAAGTGAGGCAAATTACCAGAGGGATGTTTTTCAGATTTAATTTTCTTGTTTTGCTTTAAAAAAAAAAAAGCTTCAGATCCGCAGTAGCCAGGAAATGTAATAAATATTAATCCTTTGGCAGCTTGTGGTTATGAGCAATTTTACTTATTGGAACTGTCTCCCCCAAGCATTCTTTGTTTTCATTTTAAATTAGTAAATATTTTATTACAAGTCTGGAGATGCAATGTTTTGAATTGAGCCCTGTTTCTGTTGGGACTCTCTGTCTAATCTCATCATTCTGAGGAATGAGACCTTTAGGTTGGGTTGTTTTTGTTTTAACAGTGAGCTAACTGAGAAAAATCACCGCACCTCTGCCTGCAGCATGGCCGATCCAAACCCTGCATCGAATGCCCTCAACCTTGCGATGTCCTCGGGTCCAGGAAGTAGGGTTTGGCTCCAGTAAACAGCACAGTGACCATTGTCTATACCTCATACAGGGAATGACCCCCACTGCCTCAACGTCTTCTAAAGGCAGAGTGTTTCTTAACTGTGGGGAGAGTGTTTGGCTTTACTTAGCAGGGAAGTGCCTCTTTGGCTAGGGCCTCTCATGTGAACCCACAATTTTTACATCTGAGAGCCAAGGTTTATCACCAGCCGAGTGAACTGAAGCTGCAATTGTATTATACAGCTCGTTGTAAGGAAGTTATTTCCCCTATTTGTGTTGGATTTTTAAGAAAACATAAAAGGACCAACAACTTGGATTTTCTCTTTTCCTTCTAGACCCTGAGTACAGCCTGAATGCTGCATGTTCAAGGTGAAGCTGTGGGCACATATTATAGCAGATTGGAAACCATCTCCCTTCATGGAAAAAAAACAATACCTGTCTTGTCCATAGATTGACAATGCCAGTAAATTAAAGTACAGTTCACTGTAGCTGTTGGTTTTTGATTTGTGTCAGACTTCTTCTTTATGGGAGCCATCTGCACTGCTGTAGGAATATGATAAAGGGAGAACAGAGACTTCCTGTTCATCCAGTGGTTAGCACTCTGAGCTGCAGGGGGCATGGGTTCGATCCCTGGTTGGGGAACAAAGATCCCACAGCCGCCAAAAAAAAAAAAAACCCAAAAAGTTAAAGGAAGAAGAGATGTCATATCTAGTGACCAAAGGGATCCAGGAGACATTTTGAAAATGTCTCAAAATAGTGCTCTTTTTCATGACATTAATTGACAGAATTGGGCTCTGTCATCAAAGCTGTCTTACTCCTTATCTTCAAATTGCAGACATCATGTCAGAGCTAGTGGCCAGGGGTGAGGGAGGGGAAGTGGGTTGTCTGCTGGCCTCATCCTCCTTTGCAGGCACCCGTTGTATCCACGTGATGCCACTTAGCCAGTAGGCTAAATGAGAATGATTATTAAAAGCATAGATTAGAAGACAAAATACTAAATTGTAGTATTCATTTCTTATCATGCACTTCAAACCTATAGAGGAGTACTTTTAATGTTGAAATTATCAAGCACAAAATACCTTTCACTTTGTCTTATAAATGAACTTTTATATCCTGGGAGTGTTTCTCATAGGAAACTAGACAAAACCACTCATTAACTTGCTTGTGGAGTTGATGGCTGAGCTGACATGAAAATCTAAGGCTCTGGACTGCAGGTCTCAGGCGTGATCATGACAGCCGTCCACTGTACTTTTTGGGGTATTTCATTTACCCTTTAAATACTTAGAGATAAGAATTGTGGCAAGTGCAGTGTTTCTCTTTCTTTGAAACTTGAAAGCACTTGGCTAAGTAAGATCCCACTGCTAAGCGAGAACTGCTGGATTGTTAACCACTTCTGGAGGATGGAGAAATACAGCTGGACAGGAAATTTTGAAACACTTCAGCTTTTGCCCCAGGAATGGCTCTCACCTTGGTACTTAAGCTCACTATATAATTTATCAGGGCCACTCAGCCACGCTGAGGACGAGCCCAAGAGAACGCTTTTGTTCTTGGCTTCTGGAGAGGACTTCCTGCCCCAAACTCTTGACCTGTATGTAAGTTTTATCTCGTTCTTGGCACAGGGCACACAGAGGAGCGGGGGTGCTGAACAGAAGCAGCTTAGGAGCCCCTTGAGCCCTGTGCCTGAGGCTTTTGTCCTGAGCTTTTGAAGTCAGGGCCTCTCGGTTGTCATGCTTCAGTCCCCACAATTAAGGTACCAGGAGGCATCTTTCATTACTGGGACAGAAACAAATGACTCACAAGGCCATGGGGCCTCTGATACCAGACGAATAAAGTAACTGATAGGCAAAGGGCTGAATCATTTCCAGCCAAGTTAATTAGAGATAAGTCATTTTATTCAGGAGGCAGATGGGATAATTAGAGTCGAGACTTAGGGACAGGCCTTGTGATAAGGAAAGGATTAAAGTTAACAGTAAAGGACAGATTCACTGCTCAGTAGAGATTCTGTGGGGTTCTTTCTCCATGATTAAAAAAATCCTGAACTGTTAACATGAGGCCCTGCGTCACGCCCCACTGGGTAGCTGGCAGGACCACTGTGTCCAGAATACCAGGGGGCCTGGTCAGATCGAGTTGTGGGTATTTCACTAACCACCTGTGTGACTTGTGAGGGATTCAGTCTCCTCATTCAAACAAGGTTCTTGTGTGTGAAGTGAAGGAATCAAACACGCTCTAAAATCCTGAGTCTACCATCTCAGTCTCAAGACAGACCAGGGTTGCTATAACCACTGTACAGCTAAAGGAAGAGGCCCTTCAAAATTGGGACAGATTTCTTTTGGTTTTAGTGTGTTGCTTTTTTTTTAAATCTATATCTACTTAGCTCAGCTGATAAAGAATCTGCCTGCAATGCAGGAGTGAAAGTGAAAAGTCGCTCAGTCGTGTCCAACTCTTTGCAACCCTGTGGACTGTAGCCCACCAGGCTTCTCCATCCATGGGATTCTCCAGGGAAGAATACTGGAGTGGGTTGCCATTTCCTTCAGGGGATCTTCCCGACCCAGGGATTGAACCCAGGTCTCCCGCATTGCGGGCACACGCTTTAACCTCTGAGCCACCAGGGAAGCCAATGCAGGAGACCCCGGTTCAATTCCTGGGATGAGAAGATCCCCTGGAGAACAGATAGGCTACTGCACTGCAGTATTCTTAGACTTCCCTGGTGGCTCAGCTGGTAAAGAATCTGCCTGCAGTAGGAGAGACCTGGGCTTGATCCCTGGGTTGGGAAGATCCCCTGGAGAAGGGAACAGCTACCCACTCCAGTATTCTAGCCTGGAGAATTCCATAGGCATGGGGTAACAAAGAGTCAGAAGTGAAAGTGAGCAATTTTCACTTCACCATACAAAAGAGTAGGATAGTGGGATGCATTTTGAAATATTTTTAACTACTCAGTAAGTCTGGGCAGTTAGGCTCTAAGAAAAGGAATTTATTTAGTCTGAAAGAAAGCAATTTAGCCATTTAAAATTGAATTTCTTTGTACTTTAATGATTACTATTGAGCAAACAAAAATCCTTATAATAATATAAATCAGCAGGTTTTTGTTTTTTTTTTTACTTTAGATCTGTATCCTTTCCTGCATCTATTGAATTGCCTTTTTAGCTTTGAGAAAGTGAAAAAAGTGCCAGAGGAAGCATGTGTATAAATTCTTATGTAATCACAGGTTATAAGTCTTTTTAGCATCTAAAGAAGTTATGAACTCAAGTAATTCAGGTGCAGTTTCTTATTAAATCTGCTTTTGGTTTTGGTGCTTTTTGAACCACAAGTAGAAAGTGTTTAAAACTTTATTTTTTTTTAATTCTGTAGATAAAAGGTATGTCACGATACAAACATCGAGAGAATTTTTCTCTTGGTGCATATTTTGGTTATTTCCTTGTGATATGCATGTGAAGAGAGTGAAGTTTCTCAAAATGAGCTACTATCACCCATCCACTGGCTTCCCTATTACTGCAGGTTACAAAGCAAATAGGAGATGAAAACCCAGTTGCCTGCAAGTAAATAGTTCCTTCCATCACTGGCTGCCCATGGATCCAACTGGATAACTCCGTGGTAATTCTAGAAAGCCATTAAAACCCTTCGGGCGCTGGATGGGATGGCAGTGCAATATGTCAGAAATAGGTAAACTGTAATTAAGAAGTTATGGATGATTTGATTACGCTCTTGTGTACTTGGTCCTGTTGTAATGTGAACAGATTAAAATCATGTAATGGCTAAAGCTGTGTCATCATGCAAACATTTATGGCAACTTCTGCAAATTAATTTGAACTGTAAAAGTTCCCTAATGAGACAGTGTCCTCCATAACCTCAAAGGACACTACAGCCACCGCTGCTTAATTCCTCCGTTCCAGTGGTCGCTGGGCATGTATGTGCCCTTTCTAAAGAGCAGGGCGCCTGCAGAGCCCTTTCAGGAGGGTTTCTGCATTCAAATGAAAAGGGCATTTCAAAATAGCCTTTACAAGAAGAACCAAAGATGATGAATGAATTCCCAGAATCAAACATTAATAAGAAACTTTAAGGTATCTACATATATGTTAAGAGCTATTTATATAGGGCGCTTCCCTGGTGGACCAGTGGTTAAGACTCTGAGCTCTCAGTGCAAGGCATGCAGCTTCAGTTCCTGGACTGAGAACTAAAGAGCCCACATGCTGCACAGCACAGCCAATTTAAAAACATTTTTAAAAGGTGGCTATTCAGACATAAAGATCAGAAGACTGGAGTTGTCATTTTGTGGGGCTTTTTGCCTGGGTATTTTTGGGGGAAGGACTGCCACTTTCCTCTCCTCTCTTGTCCCTTTTGTAGTTGGTACGCTGAAGTGTACACACAATCTCCACAATTTACTAGTGGTCACTGACTCCCGTTTTCCTCTGTGTGGCTCCCAAACACCAGTCACCTGACTTTCCTGGAGGTCAGCAGGTGTGAACAAGTGGGCAGCAGGCCATGCATTAAGCGAGAACCTACAGTGAGAGCCTTAACAGTCCCGAGATGCCAACAAGTACAGATCCCCAGGCACTTACCAGGATAGCTAATGCCTATACAACTTAACCTCACCTGCAGGGGTTCCCCCACCCCATCCACGCAGTCCATCTCCACACACAGCAAGTAGCCAAATCATATCTTTAAACAAAGGGAGCACTTTACAGTTAATTCACCTGCCTATTAAAAAGAATAAAACCAAGCTTGTGCACAGAATAACACACTCAAGACCCTAGTGCCCGTCAATACTTCCCCGCCCCCCACCCCCTGAAGTCCCCCATCAAAGCTAAGGCTGAGTGGCTGCAGGTGGGTCTCTGTGTTGCAGTACAGAACCGGCCTGCCATCCCGGGGGACGACTTGCTCATCCTAATAGCGCTCTGGCAGAGCCAGCCTCAGGCAGGGCCTCTCCTAGTTAATGTTCCTTATCTGCCGGTTCTACTTCTGTTTCTGCCCCCACCTCCTCCTCTTCCACATCCGCTCTGGCATCTTGAAACTGTTGGTATTCGGACACCAAATCCTGGATGTCACTCTCAGCTTCAGCAAACTCATTGATGTCCATCCCCTCACCGGTGTACCAGTGCACGAAGGCCTTCCTCTTGAACATGGCCGAGAAATGCTCGGAAATCCTGCCGAACAGCTCCTGGATAGCTGTGTTGTTGCCGATGAAGGTGGCCGCCATGCTCAGCCCCCGGGGTGGGATGTCACACACGGCCACCTTGACGTTGTTGGGGATCCACTCCACGAAGCAGCTGCTGTTCCTGGTCTGCACGTTGAGCAGCTGCTCGTCCACCTCCTTCGTGGACATACGGCCCCGGAAGATGCAGGCCACGGTGAGGTAGCGGCCACGGCGGGGGTCGCAGGCGGCCATGGTGTTGCGGGCGTCAAACATCTGCTGGGTGAGCTCGGCCACGGTCAGCGCGCGGTACTGCTGGCTGCCCTGGGCCGTGAGTGGCGCAAAGCCGGGCATGAAAAAGTGCAGGCGCGGGAAGGGCACCATGTTCACGGCCAGCTTGCGCAGGTCAGCGTTGAGCTGGCCCGGGAAGCGCAGAGAGGTAGTGATGCCGCTCATGGTGAGGGACACCAGGTGGTTGAGGTCCCCGTAGGTGGGAGTGCTGAGCCGCAGCGTGCGGAAGCAGATGTCGTAGAGCGCCTCGTTGTCGATGCAGAAGCAGGCGTCGGAGTTGAGCACAAGCTGGTGCAGCGCCAGCACGGCATTGTAGGGCTCCACCACAGTGTCTGACACCTTTGGTGAGGGCATCACACTGAACGAGTTCAGGATGCGGTCAGGGTACTCCTCGCGGATCTTGCCCAGCAGCAGAGTGCCCATCCCCGACCCCGTGCCCCCGCCCAGCGAATGCACTAGCTGGAAGCCCTGCAGGCAGTCGCAGCCCTCGGCCTCGGCGCGCACCACGTCCAGCACTCTGTCCACCAGCTCGGCGCCCTCCGTGTAGTAGCCCTTCGCCCAGTTGTTACCGGCCCCAGAGTTACCTGTGGACACAGGGGACTCGGTCACACCCCTCCCCCCGCCCCCCCCCCGATCGGGCGGGGGGGCTGGGGAGGATGCGCACCTCCAGGAGGTGCTCTTGCTCTCTCCCCGGTGGAACCTTCCAGAAAAACCTACCGTGGACAAAGCTGTCCGGTTGGAAGAGGGCCCCCACTCGGCTGGATCGGATGCTGTCCATGGTCCCGGGTTCCAGATCCACCAAGACTGCTCGGGGCACGTATTTCTTACCTACACAGAAAGATATGAAGTTAGCAAACTTCTAACTTGTTTTTCTGAAGGTTCATGTTTCATCAAAGTACAGCCTGGGTGAGGGGGAAAAGTCCTTCTAGAAAGTGTCTTGGGTAGAAAGACGCAGTGATAGCTTGGACCCCGACAACAATCACAGAAATCTGTAAAAAGCTTCAGAAATCACTTCTTCCGCCACTGTCCATTTTGTTTGTTCTCTTGCCAATGATGAGGATTTTGTTCCTGTTGGAACTGACTCTACTTTTTATTTAAAAACCAGAAAGGAAAAGTTCCCTGGCTGTGCAGTGGTTAGGACTCTGCAGTCTCACTGCCCAGGGCCCAGGTTCAATCCCTGGACCAGGAACTGAGATCCCACAAGCCACATAGCATGGCCCAAAAAAAAAAAAAAAAAAAAAAAATAATAAAATAATTAATTAAAAAATAAAAACCAGAAGAGGAAGATAAGGGAAAAAATAAAATAATAGAAACCAGAAAGGAAGGTCAGGGTCTAAACAGTCTGTGTTGGCAGCATGGCCCTCCAGTGACCAGAGACAGCCTTGCCAGGGATATCCTCTGTAGCTCTCAGAACATCACCCGCCTGTCCCTCTGGTCTTGCAGGCCCTCCTGTCTCTGCTGTGTCCCCGGGGCTGGTGACCGAGGCCAACAGCGTGGCGTCTTACCATGGGCCTCATTGTAGTACACGCTGATCCGCTCCAGCTGCAGAGCGCTGTCCCCGCAGTAGCTCCCAGCCCAGTCTATCCCATGCTCCTCTCCAATCACCTCCCAGAACTGAAAGCAGAAGGAGAGAAGGTCAGTGTCCAGAGGGATCCCACTGAAGGCCAGGTTGGAGCCGGTAGATTGAGCAGAAAGACAGGAAGCAAGGGCTCTGGGTCTGCTTTCCTTCCTGAGATTTATCTTTGGGGCCCTTTTCCCACCTGGCCGCCCCTTCCTAAATTTATGCTTTGTCCCTGCTGCTAGCCATGAAGATGAAGACTGCGTTTTATATCCACCTGAACTGCTTCAATACAATGTCAACACATAAAATGTCAAATTGGATTTTGTTATTATGAAATTCAGGCCCTCATGTACATTAATGCTGTTCTTCTAGAATTTCACATCAGACAGTGTATCTCTAGTTCGGCCTTACAATGCATCCAGCTAGCAGAGTATAGATCCCATTAAGTGAAAATAAACTGAATTCTTATCTGACTGCACGATAACATCTCATTCCACTTTGCGGATTTATTTTCATGCAGTTTTTCCCAAAAGCCCATCAAGAGGACACCTATGCATGATTTTAAACAGTGCGCATTTTGGATGATCAGATATGAGCTCAATTCAAAATTATGCATAGCCATTTTCTGGTAACTATTTGAAACATATTATACCTTCAGTTACCTACACATATTATTCATATAGATATATGCCAGGCTTTTATGGATACAGTTACTGAAATGGCCCCTTTTCATTACCCTGGAGAAGCATGAATATACCTGAAAATGTATTCGTTTATGTTCAATCCCCAAGGCTGTTTTTCCAACCACATTTGTGAATGATAGCTCTGCTTTGGCCTTGATCTTATTAATATAAGACTCTGTTTTATAGTAAATTATCAGCATAAAAAAAAGAGTTGTCTGAAACCACAAATTAAATGTCTTGAGTATACTTATGGATGATTCACATTGCTATATGGCAGAAACCAACACAACACTGTAAAGCAATTACCCTCCAATTAAACGTTTTTTAAATACCAAAAAATAAAATCAGGAGTGAGACTAACAAAAAAATATGTCCTAAAAGTTCTCATGGCCCCAAATAATAAGTTTTAGCTAGGTCTTTATCCATTAGGCAGCACATTTCTGGACCCAGAGCTGAGACCCTGCCTAGACCCTGCACTCTCTGCCTGGATCCTATCTTCATCTTATCTTCCAACTTCAGAGCAGTAGGGGCCCATGCCTCCCCTCTCTCTGTGTTTTAATGTTGAACGTCTTATCACTCCAGCAAGGAAGGATGACATCTTCCTTGTAAGCGGTCATTTTCTTTGCCCCGGGTTTTAAACACCTGTATTAAAAGACTTTCATTTTTTCCATAGCTGCATTAGTTACAGTAGCCAAAATTTGGAAACAATCCAGATGCCCATGGACAGATGACTGAATAAACAAACGTGATCTATCTATACAGATGGATTGTTATTCAGCCTTAAAAAGGAAGGAAATTCTGACATGTGCTACAACAGGGATGGACCCCGAGGACACTATGCTAAGTGAAACAGGCCACTCACAAAAGGCCAAATAGTGTTATATGTTCATGAAATTCATAGAGACAGAAAGTAGAATAGCATGCCAGGAGCAGGGGAGAGGAATGGGGAGGCCTTGTTTAATGGTGTGCACCAAGTTTCAGTTGCAAGAAAAAAGCATTTTAAATTCAGTTTTTCAAGAAAAGCATTTTGGAGATTGGAGGCATGACAGTGTGAATGTACTTAACACTACTGAAGTAGACACTTAAACATGGTTACAGATGGTAAATTTTACATCATCTTATCACATATAAACGTTCAAGTTGTAATGCAATAAAGTTTTTAATGCAATTCATACTAGTAGAAGTAATTTCAAAATAGTAAAGAGAATAATCAGACAGCTGTTTCATAGTAGAACTGATCACTTTAAAATGAGAGTTGAAGAGGGCTGCCCTGGTGGTCCAGTGGTTAAGAATCCACCTTGCAATGCAAGGAACACTGACTCGATCCCTAGTCTGGGAGGATCCCACATGCCATGAAGCAACTAAGCCTGTGAGCCACTACTAAAGTCCAGGCTCCCAAGAGCCCATCCTCTGAAACTAGAGAAGCCACTGCAATGAGAAGCTTCCCCCATCCAGCCCGACTGCAATGAAGAATAGCCACCGCTGGACACAACTAGAGAAAACCCATGTGCAGCAGCAAAGACCCACCACAGCCAAAAATAAATAAATAAATCTTTAAAAAGATAAATTTTTAAAAACTTAGACTTGGAGGTATTGGGGTCTGGTATCTGTTTTTTAGCATTGGTCAATAGAACCAAGTACTTTTTAGAAAAATGTGATGGAGGAGGAGAAAAACTTATTTATATCACAAAGGATATATTTTAATTATTTCTGCTGCTGAACTCCCAAAATTTTAGGTTTACCACTTTGATTTTTGGTTGCATTCAAAATAAAATAGTTGTTGATCTTTTTTAACTGGAACATAAATACAGGAGGGGAGGGAACGCTATCTTAGTGATACAGTGGAAAAATTTTCCCAAGAAATTTGGGAAAACTATTTTGAGACAAAATTACTGGTTTTAGATATGAATGCAGAGGTGATCAAAGTAAAAATGATTGACAGGTGTTTTATACACACAGAACTGTCCACAGAATTAACAGGAGTTAGATTTACCCTTTAAGCCTTTTCCTATGCCCTCGGTCTCTTTAACTACTACAGGTGTCATTTGACATCAGTAAGTCAGACACTGGGCAAGTGCATGGATCTACTGGGCGCAGGTCCTCCCTGCTACCTTAGGGGCTTTTCTGAGCTGGCTATGCTGTGGATCATGGACAGGCCAACACTAGTAACTGGACATTCCTTACCTTGGCTCCAATCTGGTTGCCACACTGGCCAATCTGGATGTGTACAATCTCACGCATCCTTGCTCTGTGCCCAAGGATCAGACCTGCTGGAACGAGTCCCCAGTCTGGGAGAGCTGCTGGTAACTGCCACAAGCCTTACACAACTCTGGTCGTCGCAGTGACAAGACCCACTGACCAGGCTGCCTCCCGTAGTGACCCAAGGGTGTGTCCAGCCTGGAGGCCCAGCCCCTTGCCCCTCTCTGCTCTGTCACCCTTGTGAAGGGGGAGTTCTTCCTCTCCCAACACAGAATATTGCCCGATCATTTCCTAGAGTTCAAGACCAAAGGCTGCTGTTGTGTGCGGTGCCTATAAGACTGGCAATAGGCCTTGGCATTGCATGGTAGACTCTGGGCACCAGCACTGGCTCTGGGCCCCCAGTTGGTCAGACTCCTAGCTCACTGGGGCGACCAGGACCACCTCCAGAGACCTTTCCCACCCAAGCCAGTTGTATTATTAGAAATCCTTTTGTCTAAATGCATCGCATGACAGATGAATCCACAAATTCCAGAGTATGAAGTGGCTTCACTACAGCCATACATACAACCAATTAGACATCGCCCCACCCTCCTCTAGAACTTGCCATGGCTCCCTCGTCTTCAGCTGTGCTTTGTCTAAAAGCCACTGATGGCGCTGAGGTGGAACATGGATGGACAGTTCTTATTTTTATGTTGCATATTCTAATGTTAATAGAAAAAAAAAAAACTTGCTAAGTCCTTCAGTCGTGTCCAATTCTTTGCAACCCTATGGACTGTAGCCCACCAGGATCCTCTGTCCATGAGGATTCTCCAGGCAAGAATACTGGAGTGGGTTGCCATGCCCTTCTCCAGGGGATTTTCCCAACCCAGGGATCGAACCTAGTCTCTTATGTCCCTGGAGGTTCTTTACCACTAGCGCCACGTGGGAAGCCCAATAGTAAAATGATAATAAGAGAAAGTCTGCTTTTCCAACTTGGCCAAATTTGTATGGGTGACATGTTCTTGGGAGTTTGGGAAATCAGAGTGGAGACGTAAGATCTAAACTCCCCGGCTTGCCATCAAGGCCTTTGCTAACCTGGCTCCAGGCTTCCATCTCAGCAACCCCTCCAGACTTTGGTCCTGCGTGGTCAGGGTTCTGGAATATTCCCTCCTCCACACTGGGCCGTGGGGTTTTCAGCCCACAACTGCTCTCTCCCAGCACATTGTTCATACTGGCGGTCACTCACCCCTCCCTGACATGACAAGGCCCCTTTTAACGTAAAAGCCTGTGACTGCCCCACCCACCTTTCTGCCCAGGACACAGCCTGGCTGCCCCTTTGCACCGGCACCGCCCCCAACTCTGCTCTGTTGCCCCTTTGCTCTCGGCATGGGGATCTCACTGACTTTGGTTCCTTTACCAAATGATGAAGTCCCTCAGATCCAGAGTCCCAGCCACATTTCCCTGACACCCAGTGAGGGCCAGCCACACAGGAGATGCTCAGCCCCGCGCTCCCAGCAAACCAGGCTCACCACCAGCCCCCTGCCCATCACCTCTCACCCTGCAAGCCCCAGCCTGACCATCAGCTGCTAAACTGCATGCCTTCCTACAGGCCTGGGGAGACCCTGATGTGAGGTCAGTGACATGAGCAGGGAAGTTATCCCCAGTGGACTTTCTGGGGAAAATAGTCTCCAGTCCTCCCAGGAGTTCAACCACAGAGCCAAGAGCTGAGGTGAACACTGGGAGGGAAACCCACAGGTAGGGAAGAAGGACTTCGTCGCATGGTGCCGGCCGCAGGCCCACTCCTGTCTGTTGTCCGATGATCTCACCCATCACGTGCAGACTAAGAGCCCCGTGACCCTCGGTCAGGTCCTGGACTAGGGAAGAGTTGCTGTAAGGACGCGAAGGAGACAACTGTGGACGACTGAGCACAGACTGTGTGGATAGGATAATAACATTGCAGCCACCTTCTATTTCCTGAACTTGATCTTGGCCTGGGGACTACGTGCATGTAAGCCCTTATTTTCAGGAGACACTTTGAGGTATTCAAGGTCACCACGCAACTTTCTCTGAAACAGCAGGGCAACAGCAGTGACACATGGAGAGGGAGGTTAAGCAAACTGGGACGTGTTAAGAGTTGGTGAATCTTTCCAAACTTAGAAATGAGGACTCTTGCGACATGTCTCTTAGTTTGTAAAGTTCTTTCTGCTCCAAGTTGAATGACCACATCATTCACACCTGCGTCTGCTCCAAACTCGGCTGCCCCCAAGGTAAAGAGGAGACAGTGTAAATCTATGAGAAGAAATATGCATGTGCTTAGCAGTATTTTTCACAAAGTAAAAAATATACAGCAGGTAGGGATAAATTCAGAAGTTGAGTTTTCCTTTTTTTTTTTTTTTTGGCTGTGCTTTGTCTTAGTTGCAGCATGTGAGATCTATTTCCCTGAGCAGAGAGTGAACTCAGGTCCCCTGCATTGGGAGAGCAGAGTCTTAGCCACTGAACCACCAGGAAAGTCCCAGGGGGTTGGGATTAACAGATAAACACTACTATATATAAAATAAATAACCAACAAGGACCTACTGCACAGCACAGGGAACTCTACTCAATAGTTTGTAATAAACTTTACAGGAAAATAATCTGAAAAAGAATAGATATTTATTTAAAAAAAAAAGAATCACTGTGCTAAACACCTGAAACTAACACAATATAGTTAAATATATATTAAGAAATATACACACACACACACACAGAATGAGCCTTTCAGTGCCCACGGATGTCACCCCACTCGCTTTTACTCCTTTCTCTTCCCTTGGTGCCCCCACCTGCCCTCCCCACCCTCCCCCGGCCTGGCAGGCCCCTGCGTCTCTAAGGCCGGAGCAGGAGACAGACCCTGGGGGGTCAAGGACACCCCCCTCCTCCGGTGGCCCCAGAGCTTTGGTGGCAGTTTCCAATGCTCAGCCCTGTTTGCTCATCACTTATATTCCTGCCTTATCTCCCCAACAGCCTGAGGCTTGCTGCATCGCTTCACCTTCGAGTCCCCAGAGTGCCTCAGTCAATGTTTGCTGAGTGCAGACCAACAGCTGGGCGAGGGTGAGCAGCCCCACTCAGAAGGGTAAGCTTCCCCAGGGCCAATAATGTGTTTACTCAGGAGTGTGTCCTAACGGGCGGGGCAGGACTCTCTCCTCCTTCCCTAGGAAGTGGTCCAGGCTGACTGTTTGAACGGTTCCAGGGAACAGGGATGGTACGTCGAGTCAGCACAGACCTACTTTGGAAAGTTACAGGGGGCAGTGGGGGGCAGAGCTGCTGGGAGGGTCTGGGGGTGTCCTCCACCTGTGTTTTCAGTCCATGCCAGAGGAATGCAGTCCAGCAAGCTGGGCGCCCCCAACCTCCACCTTGGAGCACCCTCCTTGGGTCACCTGAGTTTGCCAGAATTCCAGATGAGCACTTAAAAGGTTTTTCTGTTAATGGTGGCAAAAAGGGGGAAGAAGAGGAACCCTGTTTGCTCTGATTCCAGTGGGGCCAGCGGTGTTTACTCAGCCTGGGCGGCATGAGCTGTCAGGGGTGGGGGCTAAGGGTGGGGGGGTACGGATGCCAGGCAGGGAGGCTGAGATTGGGGGCCTACCTCCCTCAAACCTGGAAAGCCCAATAGTGGTCCCAAGGCCCAAGTCTGAGGTAAGGACGGAGCAGCGCTCAACCATTGCACCGGCAGTGTTTTTCGAGTCAGCTTCACATGATGGAAGGCAGTGATGCAACTGACTGTGTAGATGCCGCTGTCTCCCGGGCCTGAGTCCTGAGCACCTACTGTGTGTCTGGCCTGAGCTGCTGCGGGCACAGGAGTTAGCATGTCAGTTTGCACCACCAGGACATGCGGCGGGGCTGACACCAGCCTGTCTCTGCCTCTTTGTCCTTATTTATGAAGGTACCTGCTCCCCTGGGGAACACGCAGCCCTCTGGCTGCCAGGTTATCAAGAGCCAGTGAGGCGGTGAAGACACAATGGCTTTCTCAGGCCCCTAGGAATGCCCCCTTCCTGACACACAGGTGAACAGGCCCCCCTGGGAGGCCAGGCAGAAGGTGACCCCTTGCCCTGAAGCACAGCAAGGGGTTTAAAGCAGCCACCTGTGATGAGTGACAATGCCATCTTCTCCCCCGAGAGAAGGCAGTTGACAGTGATAGGGCCTGAACTGAGCTCCACGGGGGGCAGAGGGCAGGAGTCCCCTGCATGCCGGGGGCGACCCCATACACCCGAGGACCCTGGAGATGATTAAGTACCCTCAGGCCAGCCCTTCGTTGTGAGGAGCAGCCCTTGGCAAGATGCTGTGGCAGAAAGCCCCTTCCTGGATGACACTCAGGTCTATTATTGGAACAGGACCAAGATGATAAGGAAAACCAGTGTCATCAAGAAACCCCACATCAGCTGCTCCCAGACTTCCTGCAGAGGTGACTCCCATGGTCAGACAGAGCTCTCTGCATCCTCCACTTGGAAAATGAACTTCAAGTAGGAGAAAAACAAAGTTCTCAGAGAATTCATTGATTTCATCTGCCCCGAGCTTCCACTTCTGAGCACATCAAAGTTCCTTGCATAACTTAGAGAAGACTGGTGAATTACAATGTTTGCTTGTGATTCAGAGGCAGAAATTTTTCCAAATGTCTTAGTAAGAAAATGACATCTGAGGGGCCATTAGGAGTGACTCAGCGGATGTGGGCAGATCATCAGATGAACTGAGTTCCACTTGCTTGTACTCTCCTCCTCATGCATTCTCCTACTGTAAAAGAAAGTTCTGGGAGAATGATTAAGTAACTGCAAGAAGAGAAAAAGTAACCAAGAAACTAGTTACTGTTTTTCTTTAAGCCAGGCTGCCCAGCTCCACGGAGGAATTTGAGACCTTCTCTCCCTTGGGTACCGCATGCCGACGGCTCCCCATCCCTCTCCAGCCTCACGTCCGAAGTGGGGATGATATGCCGTCTCTTAGGTACATTGAGAATCAGCGTCCTGGGCTGTGGCACCTCTTGTTTGCAGGAGGAAACACACACACACACACACACACTTCCCGTGAGCCGCCATGATTCTGAGGTGTACGGAAACATTAACCTTCTCGTTCATATCTCTCCCATCTCCCAAGGTGTGCAGCTCCCTGATAAGCCACGTTCAGTGGCAGAAAGAGAGATAAGCACAACACGGATGAAATCAAACAAAAATATATATTTCCTCAAGCCCAGTGTTTGTCCAAGCAACCTCTGTTGTACAAGCCTCAGAAATCTATCTGTTTAGCCAACAAATGTTGGCTGAGTACTCTTTGAGGAACTCAGAAGAGCTTGAAGGACCTCAGAAATGCAGGAAATATAGTTCCTGGCCTCCAGGCAGGAGAGACTCACGTGCCAAACCTCCCTTCTCTGTCCTTTACCAAGTGCTCTGCCACCATCTCTTGCTGCACCCACCTCCAGTCAAAGGTCCGTAGAGTCAAAGCTGTGGTTTTTCCAGTAATCATGTATGGATATCACAGTTGAACCATAAAAAAGGCTGAGTGCCAAAGAGTTGATGCTTTCGAGTTGTGGTGTTGGAGAAGACTCTTCAGAGTCCCTTGGACAGCAAGGAGATCAAACCAGTCAGCCCTAAAGGAAATCAACCCTGAATATTCGTTGGAAGGACTGATGCTGAAGCTCCAATACTTTGGCTACCTGGTGCGAAGGGCTGACTCACTGGAAAAACCCCTGATGCTGGAAAAGATTGAGGGCAGGAGGGGAAGCAGGGGGGCAGAGGATGAGATGGTCAGAAGGCATCACCGACTCAATGGATGTGAATCTGAGCAAGTTCTTGGAGATAGTGAAGGACAGAGGAGCCTGGCGTGCTGCAGTCCATGGGGTCACAAAGAGTCGGACACAACTTAGCGACTGAACAACAAGTCAGGGGATGGTCTTTCATTTGGTGGAAGAGACTGAAGTTCAGAGAGGGGCCTGACAGGTTGACACATGTCGCAGGATGACATGGCAGAACCAGAGATGGTTCTAAAAAGATGATTCCAGGTGTGGAGAGGCAGGTCGGCCAGACAGCCTTTAGCCAGGCCTCCTCCTCACCTCTGGTCCATAACTGGGTCCTGCCAGCACTGCCACCCATCTCAGCATCTCTCCAGCAGAATCAGTGACCCACCACCATCAGCAGCTCTCCCGCCCACAACCGCAATAGCCTCTAACTGACCACCACCCCCCAGCCTTCCATCCTTCCATCCTTCCTCCCAGAGGGAGCTCATAGAACATAAAGACCTCACCACTGCTCCCCAGGAAACTAGCGGCCACCGGGTTAAAACCACCCCTCTCACCGCAGCTGATATATTGTTCCGATTGATGGGGAAACCCCTGGGGTGGGTGGGAAGCAGGAAGGGAGCCAAAGGAGGCGGAGACACAGGCCTGACCCAGGGAGGGAGGGACAAGGGAGGGCTGGGTGGGACCTGGTGGCAGAGGAGGAGCCCTGTACTTGAAGATAGTGGCCTCTGGGAAGCAGGAAGCTGGCCTTAGATCCCAGCGCACAGCAGCTGAGAGGTGCGTTTACAACCCAGGGACCTCGCCCAGCCTCCTTCTTCTCCAGCCATCTCTGAGGCCACTTGGTCACACCTACCCAGAGTGTCCGCCTTTCAAGGTCCTTGCGCATGCTTGAAAAGTCCAGCACTTTCCATAGCTGCGTCCTCGTCAGTCCATCCCAACTCGCAGGATGGCTAAGAGAACCACCCCAGAGCAAACTCCCAGAGGCCCCGTCTCTGAATCCAGCTCTTTCTCCTTGGACACTCTTCCTGTTTCCACGTGGCCGCTTACCAGAATGTCCACTCCTGGCAGGCAGGGACTGACACTCCTGCGTCCCCAGGGCTGGGACAACGACGTGGCGCATCCTAGGTTCTCAGTGTGCTTGCCAACTTCCCTTCTGGGTCCCAGAAGACTGGATTTGGTGAAGGAGGCAGGCCACGCTCCAAGGGCTCCTGGGCAGGCTCCTGGGTGGGCCTGATGGGGCCTGGTGGGTGGACAGTGGGAGGCATGCTCTGAAGGTGAGACTGACAGGCCAGTCTCACAAATGTGACCCCCAGGAGGCGAGTCCCCTCCCAAGCCAGCCTGTGTGACCAGCAGAGGATGTGGTGCCAGTGGCGTTTGGGGACAACATTCACAGCACAGGGTCAGCGTGAACATCTAAGTGAGTGACTGTGTGGACAGAGGAAGAGCTGGTGAGGGACCCATGTTGCCCACGAGCCAGACATGCCTCCCAGCACACCAGCACCCATCACAATAAAGGCAGTATCCAAGACCTGGCTCAGCCCGGGAAGGTGAGAGAATAGAAAGTGTCTGCCGTCTGCCGGTGGAGGGCAGGCAGCATGGCATGAGCCAAGAAGGAGGAGAGGGCTCAGAGGCAGGTCCACAGTAAATGAAAACTCACCTGTGTTCTCCTTGTGCAAGTGGGGAGGCTGGGTCGGCCCCAGCCTGGCTGTAAAGTGCAAGATTTCTTTATCAGGACAAGGGGACAAATCAACCTTATTTTTAGAAATGAATAGGCTTTTGTGTCATGGCGTTGCATCACATGTTTGCCAGGAGACTTTATGGGGCAATAAAAAAGAACAGCCTAGATTCAAACCTGCCACCCATGAACCTCAGTCTGAGTATAGGTCTCCCGTCCTCTTTGGAGCCTCAGTCTCCCCACCTGTAAAATGGGTGACAGCATCTGATTCCCACCTCACAGGCTTGTGCCAAGGATCAAAGGAGAGAAGACTTTCCCAGACAGGAGTTGTCTAGACTGACTTTGTATCTGCCTTCAAGCACGGCTGAGCGGCAGGGACGAATCAGTTACTCAGTTACAGGCAGGCTCCCTGAGCCTCTGTCCCAGGCAGATAAGACGAGTCATTATCCACAAAACACCCTCCCAGACATGCAGAGCAGTGGTGGCGTCAGGAAGAGACAGAGCTTTCATATCCGCAGGGTCCCCAAACCTGCAACCCAGGTGCACCTGCTCTGGGGAGAGACGAGCAGGTGGGCGGGGCAGCCAGTCCAGCAACTCCTTCCTCTCTGCAGTCCCAGCAGGTTTTGAGTTTCATCCGTGCACCTTCAGAGAGCTCCTGGAGTCAAATGCCCCCTCTCACAGCGGTGGCCAGAGCTAGGGCCCCTCCCTCAACAGACCACGGCACTGAGGGACTCCCAAAATGATGCAGCCGGCTTATCCCTCAGAGCTGGGAGCCAGGCAGACGTATATCTGTGGACCAGAGCCAACTTCATGGGGAAGAAACGGCCCAGAGGCTTGACTCCACGTGGTGCACGCATCACAGGTGGTGAAGAAGCAGAGCGGGTCACAGGAGAACTCACTCGCTTCTTCTTGCCTTGAAAGTTGTGGTTTCAAATGTCTGGGCTCCCTCCCCGCTCCACCTGCTAGATTTTCCCATCATCCTCTGAGTCTGCATAGCCTCCAGGGCAAGGAAACCCTGGTACACCACCTGTCAGCCTGAGAATGTCACTGTCCCTCCCTTTAACCTGCCTTCTCCAGGGCCCAGTGTGTGACCACTGCCCCACTCTGACCCTTCTTCAGACCCTGGCCTACGGAGGTTGCGTCATCAGGCAGGCCCAGCTCCAGAATGTGCAGCTCAAAATGAAAATGGGGGCCTTGGCAGACCAGCATCTCACCAAGTGCTCAGGGCCCTGTTGAAGTCAGGTGTCACACGCCCACGACACCGGCCCTGACCATCATAATACCGATGCGAGTGGGCCTCCTACGAGAAGCCCAGAACACCTTCAGAGCATCCAGGTCCCCCAACACTGCAGGAATGGAAGAGCTTATAACCTGGCACATTTCCACCCAACATCAGGGATGCAGCCCCAGACCTCATAGCACTCCCCTGAGGTGGGGCCGAGGGGCCATCTGTGTCCCGTGTTGCACTTCTTGGGCCCTGACCATCTATGGGCACTCGGGAGGTCCCCACAATATTCATCACCCTACAGTGACCACTGTGGTCATTCTTCAGCAACTATGAGCTTTCATGATTTTTTTTTCACGTTTATTTATTTATTTATTTTTGACTGTGCTGGGTGTTTGTGTCGGCTCAGGCTTTTCTCTAGTTGTGGTGAGTGGGGCCTACTCTCCAGCACATGAGCTTCTCACTTCTTCTTCTCACTTCTTCTCTTGTTGAGGAGCACGGGCTCTGGAGCACAGGCTCAGTAGTTGCCCCTCATGGGCTTAGTTGCCCCATGGCATGTGGGATCTTCCTAGGTCAGGGATCAAACCCATGTCTTCCGCATTGTCAGGCAGATTCTTTAACACTGCATTACCTGAGAAGCTCGTATTTTTCTTTAAAGGAGACCCAAAACCCACCTCTTAGGAAGACCTCACCTGGATGGTAGATGTCACCGAGGTCACTCAGGGACAACCCCGCTGGCTTGTTTCCTCCTATGGATGGAGGACCACTGGCTGGTTCACCTTGGCTGTGGAGGAGAGAGGTGAGAGATGGGGAAACCCCGGCTGGAAACTCCCTTCCCACACCTGCTGCACCCAGGGAAAGGGAAAGGCTTTGGGACCAGGCCCAGGACACATGCTGGGGCAAGCACCAAGGAGCCAGCTTTCCAAGAAGATAAAGGACACCTCAGTGGATAGAGGCCGTGTCTACATGTCGCCTCAGAGACAGCCTCTCGGGAGCAGGGACCAAGCCCTACTGGGATTCCATGGGCACCTCAGGGCTTCCAAGGGCGGCCACAGAAATGGCTGGAGGTCTGCAAGGCAGCTACTGTGATTTCTGTGTGCAGGCTTGGTGCCAGCAGAGCAAAAGACAGGGACCAGGGGGAGGTGTCCATGTGGTAAGAGCAGGGTGCCAACATCAGAGGACCCTATGCCAACACTGGACTCTAGGACAAAAAGCCTGAACCCTTTTCTCCCAAGACCAGGGAGGCCATTCTGTGGCCAGCTCAGGTCACGAGGAGTCACGAGGAGCCAGAGGAGGAGGGAACTCCTGAGTTATGAAACCCAGGCCCCTGGGGTCGCACTTCTGCTTTCGGTTGTTTGAAGATGAAATGCTTTGTTAGCCGAAACCTCCCCAGGCAGCTTTGGAAGTTGGCAGGGAGAAAGAAGATTCAGGCTCCAAGTGAGACTTTCCTTGAGGGGCCTTTTCTAGAAGGATTCAATCTTCCTTCTCTATGTAGGAGCAACTTCTCTCCAGAATGGGTCTTAGCCTCATGGAAAGCTAGGGTGCTCAGGTGCCTGGTCATATCTGACTCTTTTCAACACTTGGGACTGTAGCCTGCTAAGCTCCTCTGTCCATGGGATTCTCCAGGGAAGAATACTGGAGTGGGTTGCCATGCCCTCCTCCATCAGGAAGCTAGAATAGGGCGCAGTTCTGCCGGGAGACCCCTGCCCATCATCCGTGGAGGCTGGACCCAGGCGGGATGCGGGGATCCGGGGCATCTCTCCAGACCGAAGGGTCCCAAGACGCCAAGGCTGGGGGCGGGGGGCCCTAAGAATGAATGAGATCTGATATATCAGAGGCAAGAGGCAAGTGGCGGGGTCGGGGCGGGGTCCGCCGAGGTCTGGCGCGTGACCCGATCCCGGACGGGCCGGGCGGCCGGGCGGCCGGGCGGGGCGGGGCCGGGTCACCGGGGGCAGCAGCGCGCCCCGCCCCGGGGGAGTGTCCCGCCGGGCGCAGACACCTTAAGGGCCTGTGGGCCGGGGAGGAAGCCTGCGGAGGGGTGACCGGCGCGAGATCTGAGTTAGGATTCGAGTCGGGGTCCGATAGCACCGGCGAGGGAGCCATGGCGTCGTCCGGGCCGCTGGTGCCGCCGCTGCTGCTGCTGCTCGTGCTGCTGGCGGGCGCGGCGCGGGCCGGCCTCCACTTCCGCCCGGGCCGCGGCTGCTACCGGCCTCTGCGGGGGGACCGGCTCACCCAACTGGGGCGCAGGTCGGGGCGGCTGGTGGGGGGGCCTGCCCATCTCCCGGGGCTGCGCGCGCTCTGCCACCTGGGGAACCCTGCCGCCTCCTTGGGGTGCCAGCAACCAGGGCGCCCTGCTTCCCTTGACCTCTGCGGGTCAGGGCCAGCCCCTAGGCTTTGGGAGCTCTCTCTTTCACTTGTGCGGGTTTGGACGGGCCTCACCCTTGCTGGAAGCAGGCCAAACTCGTCGACTTGCGTTTGGGGCGTTGCTGGCCAGAGCAGTCTTGTTCCTGCATTGGGGGTGGGGGTGGGGGGGTGCCCTGCCAGCTTCAGAGTCTGAGAGGGCGGGGATCTCCCGGTGTGAGACGGGTCGCCCGCATTCCCTCTCACCCTTCCACTGGGGAAGATGTCTGGGGCCCCCACCCCCACCCCGGGAGAGGGGAGAGGTGCCCAGCGCTGATTCTGTTGGTGGTGTCTGTTCCCAGGACGTACCCCCGGCCTCATGAGTACCTGTCCCCGTCGGATCTCCCCAGGAGCTGGGACTGGCGCAACGTGAATGGGGTCAACTACGCCAGCGTCACCAGAAACCAGCACATCCCTCAGTACTGTGGTTCCTGCTGGGCGCATGGCAGCACCAGTGCCATGGCGGGTAGGTCAAGGGCCAGCGAGGCCCAGCCAGCTGCCTTCCTGTCGGCATGGGCCCCGGGGACTCAACCTGGGATGGGCGGGGCAGGGGGTGTCTGTGTCAGGCCTCCAGAAGCAGATCTGGGGCCTTGTGCATGCCCAGCGTTCACAGAACTGAAGCTCCAGGACCCTTATCTGTCTCAAAGCTTGTGACCTGGGCCACTGGGGCCCAAACCACAGACTCGCCCAACCCCCTGCTGGAGTTGGGCATGTGAATGTGAAGCTGCTTTTCAGGGTAGTTAATATTTGAAATGAATGCTTGACCTGGGCTGGGGCTATTGAGAAAGGCCAGCTTTCTTCTCATCTGGACCTTAGCCACCTGGCCACAGTGAGGGCCGGAAGGCTTGAGGCCTGGAACGAGGGGACATCAGAGGTTCACATCACTTGAGCAGGCTGCTGGGCCTGCCTGGGAGGGTGGGTTGCAGACTTCACACCAGCCTGGGTCTTCTGGCAATGCAGGTGTTCCACACTAGAATCTATGAAACTCCTGCCCTGAGGCACTGTGCTAGGCAGACTGATGTGGCTACTGCCGCTGGCCAATGTTCCACGTATCACTGAAGTTCCTGACTGCCCTGTGATTGCTCCCACTTTGTAGATGAGGAAACCAAGGCTCCTGGCTGAGCGGTCAGGAGACTAGGCCTTTGTGTGAGCGTGAGTGACAGCCGGGACCTGAGCCCAGAAGCTGGGCTGCCTTGAGGGTGAAGAGTTGGGTGGAGGGGTGGGATCTGGACCCCAGGGTCCACCACTGTAGCAGGAGCACCTGGAGGGTCTCTGAGGCGGCCCTGCCCCATCTCTCCTGGGGGCTGGATGGTACTTCTGACCCTTCGGGAAGGAGGAGGGAAGGGGTTGGTAGGCTGAGCCCCATTTTTAGCTGGGGAGGCCCCCACTGACTGGAATGGAGATGGACAGGGCCCCCTGGAGAATGTGGAGCCAGAGGCTTAATCAAGGAGCTACTGGGAGACATCTGGGCTGGGCAAGCAGGCAGGGTGTGGGCGGCCTTGAGCTCAAAGCTCATGGCAAAGGCCTGGCAGGAATGGTGCTCACTGGCCTAGAGGAACTGAGAGGGCTTTTGTGGTGGGGGCCTGAGGGTGCGGTAGGGGAAGCTGAAAAGGTCACCAGAGGCCCTGCGCCCAGGGGAGGGGCCTGGCAGAAGCCTGAGGGATCTCAGGAGGGATTTACAAGCCAAAGCTTGCATCTGTAAAGGAACACAGTGCCTGGAAGGGCTGTCTGGTCCATTGACCTTTCCCTGGTCAGAGGTCAACCCTCCACTGACCGGAGTGGACCCTCCTGGGCAGACAAACAATGGCTTCCCCCTCCTGACCCTCAAACATACTCCCTAGCAGCAGACATCCTCTTCCTCTTTCGCTGAGAAAAGAGAAGCCCCCAAAAGGGGACTTCCAGGGTGCCGGCCCAGCTGTTGCCTACCACAGCTGGTCATAGTTCGCCTGCCCTCCCATCCCTGGGTGACTAGCATCTGAGCCCCTGGCCGAAGCCACCCCTGCCAGTGCCCACCCCGCCCATCACTGAACCCCACTCTGCCTCTAGCTGCCACCCCACTTCTGGGCTCTCAGAGGTGCCTGCAGCCCCCACTTCCTCTCTTACCTCCTCAAACACCTCCAGCCGCACCTCCAGCTCCTTGCCAAGGTCTCCAGCATGGGGCCGCCATGGGCAGGCCAGGTGGTCACCGCCTGGCCTTGCCCTGCCTGATTGTACTTGATCCGTGACCCCCAACCCCAATGCTTTCCTGGCTTTCAGTCACAGTGGGCCACTGATCTCTGCCTCCCTGGCCCCTTCAGACCCTCTTACCGGCTCCTTATCCTCCCAACTTAACTTCTGAACGTTGGGTCCCCAGGACCCTAGATCTGGACTTGGCCTTCACGTCCACCTGATGCTCTCCCTGTCATTTGGACGCCTGACACCTCAAACCTCACCTGCTTCTCCTTTTCACCACCACCCTCACCCCCAAACCAGTTCTTCCCCAGCCTCCTGATCACTCCAGGAGAACGCCTTCCTTCCCTCACTCTGGCTGAAGCCCAGAAGCACACCAGCCACCTGCTTTTTACCTTCAGACAATCAGGCCATAGGGCTAGGCTCTCCCTTCAAGGTATATCGAGGATTCTGCTGGAACTGGGCCCTGGCCTCGCTGCTGGAGCTGTCTGACTGGTCCACCTGCTGTTCCCCTGCCGCCCCACCTCAGAAACAGCTCCGACCCAGGCTGTCCTGGGCCCCTTTCTGTCCTGCTTGAAACTGTTTTAAGACTTCAGGCAGATTAGCCAAAACCCTGACTTGCCTGCAGACCCTATGTTAGCTGACTCCTTATTTGGTGTTGGGACCCAATTTGGATGTCAAGAGCTGAAGAACGGGAGGGTGCCCTCAGGCCCGGCCCTTGCCCCCTCCCATGGGTGCCCCCCAACTGTCTGTACCCCCCATCCTCTCCCCTCTTTTCCTGGTAGCACTGCATCCACTGCTACCGTGGCCCATCTCCCCAACCACATGAAGCTCACAAGGTGGGAGCTTTGTTTTGCTCACTGAACAGGGCCTGGCGCACAGTAGGTGACGAGGCAGCCTTGGATAAGTGGGGAAGATGAGGGGCGGAAAGGGGAAGTGCCGAGTGCAACCCTCCGGGGGTGGCTCAGGTGCAGACTGGTTGGGAAACAGCAGTGGGGGCGAAGGGGGCCCTCATCCCACCTCCAGGCCTTGCCCAGCGTGCGGCCAGGATGGAGAACCTCCGCGTTCATGGCAAGGGGGCTTCCAGGGTGAGGCTGCAATCAGTGAAACCTCAGTGAGTTCATTTAGGCAGCTGGTATTTACTGAGCAGGCTTCCCAGGTGATGCAGTGGTAAAGAACCCACATGCCAGTGCAGCAGACACAAGGGACGTAGGTTCGATCCCTGGGTCAGGAAGATCACCTGGAGTAGGAAATGGCAACCCACTCCAGTATTCTTGCCTGGAGAATCCTGTGGACAGAGGAGCCTGGCGGGCTACAGTCCATAGGGTCGCAAAGAGTTGGACACGACTAAACGCATTTATTTACTGAGCACCAACAATGTGCCAGACAGCTGAGGAGCTACACTATGCCAGCACTGCAGGAGGCAGATGGTCCATTAACAAGGGGGCTAAGGGGCAGGGCTAATGGGTGAGATGATGTCAGCTGGAGGGCCAGCAAGGCTGGGGAGGGATTGTGAGGGTTGAGAGCAGACGGCTGTGGGAGGCTGCTGAGAAGGGGCTTGGGGAGACCTGTGGTGGGGAGGGGTTGGCCACGCAGGGCTCTGTAGAAGTGTCTGCAGTAGGGCCCTGGGGGAGTGTGGCCCAGGAGCTGGGGAAAGAGCTGGGGCACTGCTGGTAACTGGTTGTGGGTTCCAGGAGGCCGAGGGCAGGTCACAGGGGCGGATGTAGAGGCCTGTGGGCCCAGAGCCTGGGAGGTGACCCCAGCGATGTAGGGGGCATGGGACTGTGGGAGGGAAGGAAGGAAGTGCCTGGAGGGGGCTGCTGGGGGGTGGAGGACCTGGCTGCTTGCTCACTGTAATCAGGGAAAGAACAGGCTTGGTGAGTTCCGACTTGGAGGTGGGATCTCAAGATGTGGGCCGGCGTGAATGGTTGTGGGATCATCACCTCAGGCGGTGGCAAGTGAGGTGGCCGGCTAGGGTAGGACTGGCTGGGGGTCCCCACGGACTCTGCGTGTGCAAGGAAAAGGGTGTGGCCACCCTCAGCTGCCTGTGGGGTGTGTGGGCCTAGGCGCGTGGGGAATGAGAGGGGTCACCCCACTGGCCCCTGGTCTGGACTTTCCAGTGCCCTAGAGGGGGCTGGTCACTAGCAGCCTTCAGGCAGGACACCCCTGGAGCTGTCCTGGTAGTTGGCGGTGGGGGTCGGCATCAGTGCTGAGAGGGGCATGAGGAGAGAGAGCAGAGGCCCCGTGGGAGGAGGGGAGCGTGCTGCGGAGCGGGATGCAGGGGCCCCCCCGGAGCAGCAGGAAAGGGGGTGGGCGCCGACCCATGTGGCTGTTGCCCCTGCAGAACAGCAGGAAAGAGGGTGGGCGCTGACCCATGTGGCTGTTGCCCCTGCAGACCGGATCAACATCAAGAGGAAGGGGGCGTGGCCGTCCACACTGCTGTCGGTGCAGCACGTGATCGACTGCGGCGACGCGGGCTCCTGTGAGGGGGGCAATGACCTGCCGGTGTGGGAGTATGCCCACCGGCACGGCATCCCCGACGAGACCTGCAACAACTACCAGGCCAAGGACCAAGGTAGGCACCTCTCACCCCACGCTCGCCCCGAGACACACGCACATGGGCACATGCACGCCTCCCTCTTCCCAGGGCAGGGATGGTCCAGAGCCCAGGCCCACGCACTTCTCAGGTCCTGTGGCCGGCCCCGGGGGAGGATGGAACAGAGTCCCCCGGGTGGGGCTGGGGGGTCAGGAAATGGGGGCCTGGCGTCCTTGTTGAGAAAGGACTTGGGGCGGGGTTCTCCAGCCTGCACATACTGTGGCCAGGCCAGGCCCTGGTGTTTGGATCTGGCATTTTAGTGGTTTCACAGCCTTTGTAAGGGAACATGGGTCCAGGGAAGAGTGTTTCCAGGAGCCGGGTGGGGAGAGCCAGCAGGCAGCAGGAGGACCTGGCCTGAATCACAACCCTGGACCAAGGGCACTACATGGACCAGTGGACACAAGCTGGCCTGCTTGTGCCTCCAGTCCCTGGAGCTGGCACGTTCCTTTCAACCTGCTCCCCTTGGAAACCAAAGGAGAGAAAGAGTCCAAACCCCAGAC
Organism: Oryx dammah; assembly: GCF_014754425.2. Lineage (NCBI taxonomy): Eukaryota > Metazoa > Chordata > Mammalia > Artiodactyla > Bovidae > Oryx > Oryx dammah. The sequence continues at coordinate 25,946,037 of NW_024070194.1, read as the reverse complement.
CCACAGTGGGTAGTTTTAAGTGTCCTGTCTGAGCTCCCTCGTAACCAGAGCACAGAGCTGGGGCCAACTCAAAAGCCCTTCTGAGACAGGAAAGGGGAGGATGGGGATGAACAGGGGACCAGGGAGGGCACTTTTCTGCCATCCCCCACCCCATCTATAAAACGTATGCTCCCGCCCCTGAGCCTTCTGAAGGCGCCATCCCACACCCACGGGTGCCCCCGCCTTGCCTCCCGGTCATACTCCCAGCCAGAAAGCATCCCCCCAGACTGGTTGAGTGAGTCTTTTGAAGCGGTAGATGCCACAGGGGTCAGAGGATCAGGAAGAGGTGCCCAGGGTGAAAAGGAGAAGGGGGGCCCCTGAGGGCTCAGAATTGGGGACCCAGGTGGTCTTGGGGCCCCGCTCTGCCCAAAACTGGTCATGTCCATCCTCAACCAGGCCCTCGAGCCCACCTAGAACAATAGGGCCAGATGGAATTCACCAGCCCCTGGTTGTTTGCAGTAAGTGGTCTTGCCTTTGTGTTAGCAAATGTGGCCACAGATCCACCATGTTTCAGGGTGTCCTGGGCATTTGGTGTCCAAGGGGTGAATTAAACCAACAGTTTAATCCTCAAAAGAGTTTACTGTCCTGGGGGGAGGAATCTGAACAGACATGAAAATTATGGCAGAAATAGGTAACATGAAAGCAGTAAAGAGGGGGCTGCGGGCTCAAGACGGTGTGGAGTCTTCCAGATCTAACAGCCGCACCTTGTTTTGAACCCTAATTCTTGATGCCTCCTCAAATGAAGAAAATGCTTACTTTCCCCCTAGATGTGTTGACCTGTTCACTAGCCAACAATATAATCTTATTAAAAGGCTGCTCCCCCTGGAAATCAAAGGAATTACTAAAAATTATTAAAAATTAAGAATTTAATTACCCTCTATTCTCAGCTATAGGGTATTACGCAAAGGCCTTTCTCCTGGCTTTCAGGAAAAGTCGAGCTTTTGAGCGCCTACTTTGTGCTAATTAGTGTTGTCTTTTTGCTGAGAGCTGGGGAAGGAATGGTTATCGTGACTCCTGTAGCTGAAGGAAGAGGGTAATTAAACACCTGAGCACAAGGTAATTTATGTTATTAGCTAGTGGATGGAGCACTCAGCTAGAAAAGTGAAGACTGGGGTCTGGGCGCGCTGCTTTGTTCACGTGTTAACGAGGAAAAGGTCTCACACTGCCTCTCCGTACGGTCCCCAGAGTGTGACAAGTTTAACCAGTGTGGGACGTGCACTGAATTCAAAGAGTGCCACGTCATCCAGAACTACACCCTCTGGAAGGTCGGTGACTACGGCTCCCTTTCGGGGAGGGAGAAGATGATGGCAGAAATCTACGCCAATGGCCCCATCAGGTATGGAGCTGAGACCCCTGCCCTAGGTGGGCACGCAGGCTTCAGGTCGAGGGGACCCAAGTCATTTTCACCCCTTTTCTTCTGGCCAACTTGACTCACAAGGCTAGAAACAGCTGCCATGGGAGTTTTCTTAAAATTAAGCTCAGGGCTCTCCCAGTGGCTCAGTGGTAACAAACCTGCCTGGCAATGCAGGAGACAAGGGTTTGATCCTTGAGCTGGGAGGATCCCCTGGAGAAGGAAATGGCAACCCATTCCAGTGTTCTTGCCTGGAAAATCCCATGGACAGAGGAGCCTGGTGGGCTACAGTCCACGGGGTCACAAAAGAGCCTGACACAACTGAGCAGCTAATCAAAAGTAAAGCTCAACCGTCTGTGCGCCCCTGGTAGGATTATTGGGAAGGAGGCACACGTGTGTGGGAAGGTCCCAGGGCACGGCCCATGTTGTGGGGCTGCCAGTAGAGCAACCGTAGGGGGGACGCCAGGTGAGTAACAACAGAAGTTTGGACAGTACCGTCAGGTGTGAATTATGTGATTTGTTCCTAACTGTGGTGAACAGTGGCTGCCGAAAGTGTGCATTCTCTAAAAGTGCGCATTCTCTCCCTGCTTGCTCTCAGCTGTGGCATAATGGCAACAGACAAGATGTCTAACTACACTGGCGGCATCTACTCGGAATACAATGACCAGGCCTACATAAACCACATCGTCTCTGTGGCCGGGTGGGGTGTCAGCGATGGCGTGGAGTACTGGATTGTCCGGAACTCGTGGGGAGAACCATGGGTAAGACAAATCTACTGGGACTGCTCTCACTTGGATGGTTTTGGGGGGTTTGTAGCTGAGAACTGCAGCCCTGAGCAGTGGGGCTTCAGGCTCCAGTTGTGGGGCTGGGGGCATTCTGTACTGCATGGTGGGGGCAGGGGTCTTGTCCTGGGCATCTCAGTGTGTTCAGCAGCCTCTTTGGCCCTTACTCATTTGATGCCAGATGCTCCTTCTCCTTTTCCCGGCTGTGACCACCACAACATCCCCACACATCTCATGGGGGTGGGGAAGACCCTGGCTGAGGAGCCCTACTTTAAACGTTTCCATTTAGCTTGCTTTATTCCTTTACAACCATCTCATTCTTTCTCTTGTTATATTTTCTGGTCTCCTAAGTAATAACCACGGTTTCCTCAAAAATACCTTTTTTTAAAAAAAATTAATTTTGGCTGTGCTGGGTCTCTGTTACTGCACGGGCTTTCTCTAGTTGCAGTGAGCAGGGGGTACTCTTCATTGCAGTGACTTTTCTTTTGGAACCCAGGTTCTAGGCACTCGGGCTTCACCGTAGTTGTGGCGCGTGGGCTCCGTAGTTGTAGCTCCCAGGCTCTAGAGCTGACTCAGTAGTTCTGGCACACAGGCCTAGTTGCTTTTCAGCATATGCAGTCTTCCCAGACCAGGAATCGAATCTGCATCCCCTTCATTGGGGATCTGCTCTACCACCAGGGAAGTTCAAAACACTATTTGAGTTGGGTTAAAAAACCCAGGGGAGTTACAGCAACTGCCAGAATTTTCATTTCTGAGATCTCATATTGATTACAGCTTCGGACACTAATTCATTATGATGAAATCCAGGGAAGATGATTTATGTCAAAGTGATGAAACGTCAGTATTTTTTATTCAATGACTATAACGGGGGGTGTTAATAGGTAGTCCAGACATCTGGCTCACAAGAGTCAACATTTTAGCTACATTAATTAGCTCTAGGTATACAGACCCACGTACCCTTTGTGTTAAGGATTAACCATGTTTAAATATTTCACGAAAGCGCTATCTGAATGGGGGTCCTAGGAAAGGGGAGGGGCGGCTAAGTGGGTGCCTTGGACACTGCGGGTTCCCTAAGTGCAAGGTGGATTGAAGAGGGAAGAGAGGGTCTGTCTGCTAGGTAGGAGATGCAAGGTGTGGGGGGGTCCCCAGTCCTCACGCACAGTCCCACTCCTCACAGGGCGAGCACGGCTGGATGCGGATCGTGACCAGCACCTACAAAGGTGGGGAGGGCGCCCGTTACAACCTGGCCATCGAGGAGAGCTGCACATTTGGGGACCCCATCGTTTAAGGCAGAGCAGCTCTTACAGAAAGGATCGTGAGAGCCGGAACCAGAGGGGATCCCATTGTCACAGGCACCAGGGTGGCGCTGCTGTGGTCTGAAGGAACTGGGGGTTGACGTTCACATTATGTGACAGCCAGTGATGGCCCTGAGCACCAAGGACAGGCACGGTGGAAATGACAGAGGGGCAAGCTGGGGAGCGGCCTGCTCCGCGCCTGCACTGGATGGCTTCCTGCCGCGAGAGCCTGGAGAAGCGGGATCCGAGGGGCAGTGAACAATGTGACCTCCATAACAGATGACTTGGCAGCTGTGGTCTGGGAGGAAAAACAGCTCGCACTCACCACCAGTTCCTTTGTCACCTTGAAACCAATGGGGCGCACAGGGGGGAGATGGCAATTTCGAGTTGCCCAAGTGATGAATAAAATGCACACTTCACACCAGAACTGAATCTGAATGCTTTATTTACACATAAGAACAACATGACATCAGGATCCACACCTTCCCACCACAGAAAAGCTTTTATATTTCTTGGAAAATAAAAGTAATCACAATAATATGAACTAACCAATCAGATCTTGTGCAAAAACAAAAATCAACTTTGAAAACAGTTCATCTGAGTGTCTCAGTCTCTGAATTCTCCCACCCCAGGGCTGACGGCTGGTTACATCCTAAGGGGTCTTGGGAGCCCAGTCCACTACCAGGGGAGGTGACACTAGACGGGATCCAGGGGGCAGTCCTGGACTTACAAGGAGAGGGCCCATTCCCAAGTTTTCCCCTTACACTGCTAACATTTTCCTTTACACAGAAGTCCTTCACCTCCTCCCATCAGAGCACATTTCCAAGACGCTGACGAGGCCTCTTCAACAACGGCTTCTGCACAGGGTTATTCCACAGAGGTCTCCCAGAGGGCCTGGCTCCACTCTGGGGATGCTCTGAATCAGTTCACCAGGATGAAGTTAGACTTGCAGTGAGCTGTAACAACAGAAGGGACCTGGGTTAGAAACGAGGGAAAACAATGACATCAAAACTGCAGCCCAGAGATGCTCACACCAGCCTTACCTATGAACTCTGTCACGGGGTCATGTTCACCTTCGGTTTTAATGGTGCCAGCAATGCTATCATTTTCCAGGATGGGGAGGAAAAGCTGCACAAAGTCAGAGGTGTAGGGGGGCGCAATGACATCCAGCACCTGTGAGGAGCACCTGGTCAGATGGCAGCAGTGTGGAGGGACCCTCACCCCTGTCCTCACTCCCACCCTCTTCTTCCTGGAGACCATCCCAAACTCCAACATGAAGATGGTCAGGGGTCATAAAGGTATAACAGCTCCTGCGGATAGGAGGTGCCTGATAGACCAGTATCCAAATCACTGTCATCACCGTGACTATTGTTGGGTGCAAGGTGACATCATCAAGCCCAGAGAGCGCTGCCAGGACACTGACCTCAGTCACAAAGTGGCGAATGAGGGAAATGTCAGTGTCCAGCTTCTCCAGACACTTGCGGATGTAACTGACCACGGGAAGCACGTAGCCCCGGCTCAGCAGGTGCACCATCCTGTCCAGGAGCGTCTTCTTCAACTCAAGCTGTCGGTGTGGGGTGACATGTTTGAGAAGGGCCGTCTCCCCGCTGCCCAGCTCACCCCAGGTCACCACTCACCTGCTCCATCACGTCCAGCTGTGAGTGCTCTGTCTCGAAGAGCTTCACCAGCAGCTGCAGGACCTGGGGATGCAGGAGCTGATGGCAGGTGCTGATCTACAGAGAGGCCAGAGGGAGCCACCCTGAGCCACATGGCCGCGGCTCTGGGCTCCCCATAGGCCTCGGGAGCGCCTCCAAACACGGCTCGTGGCGGAAGACAGTGGTTCCGGGGCCAGTCAACTTCTGTCCCATTCCTCATCCTCTCAGGAACACTTGATAGAAACTGCAAAGTCTACAGAGTCAATGAAACTAGTTCCTTAAAAGGAAACTCCTCATTTGGAGTAGAAATAACTAGCTTTGAAAAGACTGTCTTCTGATGGCACAGAACAGACACATGGGAGGTGAGGACGTACAGCTGCTCCGAGCACCTCGCAGCCCTTACCTCATCCAGCAGGGCCAGGTGCACCGGGGTGTGGTCGGTCTGCAGCTGGAAGTACCTCGGCTCCGACACAGTCCAGTCCACCCACTTCAGCACCCCCATGGCCACCACTGGAAACCTACCGGGAAACAAGGCAGAATACAAACACCAAACCCAAACACCTCAGTCCAGCCTATTACTTCACTCTTGAACACGCTCTGCCAGGGAGACGCCATAAGTGCAAAGAGTCTGATGCGAGCAGCACCCTCTCAGACTCGGGTGCCAGAACCCGAAACCCATGCTCTACTGACTTTAGACTAACTTCGCTGGTTTAGAAGAAAGCCATTATTGCAGCACTCTGAGAGCCTGGTGGACTGGGATGAAGCAAGCTCTCAGTCTCTAGTACAAATTAACAGACGAAAATTCACATGCCTAAGAGGACAGCTGTGCGTAAGCTTTCCTAGTGAGTGCTCACAGAACTGGCATAACACACATCTGTCCAGGCAAAACTGTGTTGGTCTAACTTTTACTTTCAATAGACCCTCTTCTTCAAGTCAATTTTTGTAATTCTGGTTGGTCTTCCTCCTTCTTAGTCTAATTTGTGAACAGATTTCTGGCAGGTAAATATCTGGAAATTACTCATGCTGCTAAAACAAAGTTCTCTCTATATATTTACAGAAAAGAAAACAAATTAAATGAATAAGTACCTCTGAATCTTTTGTGATATATTTTGAGCTGTTAATATGAAAATTCAAACCAGCTCCTCCCCAGATAATTACATCTAGAACCTTCATCTGCTCACCGGATACACTGATAGAGGGTACTCAGCTCAGCCACGAGCTCCGACGCCCCCTTGTTCTCATTGCAACACAGGTTGTGAACAGTCTCAACAGCTTTTGACGTGGACTTCAGCTCGTCTTTATTGATGCTGACACGCTTGTTCTGAAAACACAGCAAGCTGGTGAATCCTGATGGCATCCGTGTCCTTGAAGTTGGGGTAACCCAGACTCCGCCCTTCCCTCTGCAAACCCCTGTCTCTGAAGTCAAGTGTCCCTGTCACACAGCGAACACACACTGCAGACCAGGGGGACCTGTGTCTGTCAGTGTCTTAGGGAATCAGTTTCATTTCTTTAGTCACACTTCAGATTACAGTTTGAATTAGTATCATAGATGTGATGCACATTTCCTTAAGACATTGAGCACTTTGGCTGTTTTATGCAGAAACACCAGAAAAGACATTTCAGACACTAGTTGGGCCTGTGACTCTCTACAGCCAAAATTCACACATAACACCAAACAGAGGTGGTTCATGTTTCCCTAAAGCCCGTGTGCTCTCAGCATAGACACTACCTTCTTCCAGGTCTCCACCACGCTCGCTGCATAGGCCAAAATGTGGATATACTTGTGCTTGTGGTCCTGGTTGATCCTGGCCCCGGGTTTAAAGAGTGATTGCATAAACAAGTCCAGGAAGGCGGGTACCCGGATCTGAAAAGAAACACAACTCAGTGAAACAAAAGCAGGAACAAGAGAGGGGTGAGTCCACACACGCCCACGCAGGAGTGCCAGCTGAGGTCCTTCGCTGAGAGTGCTCCAGGGGGCTTGAGGACCGAGGACGTGATAAGGAAGGACCAGGGAGAGGACAGGAACATTTCAACAGGCATGTGCACTCCCTAACTTGAAAGAACTAAGAGGAGCACCAACGTTCCAAAAGAATATACTTCCAGTTGGCATTGAGGGTGTCCCACCTTATGGTTAAAATGAAAGGCCACTCACAAGTTCAACAGGGGGCGGGTCCATGCTTGTAAACATCTTGAACAGGACTGTGATGTCGGCCGGGTTCAGGGCTCCTTTGGACAGCATGGCCCCAAGGGCCTGGCACGCCCGGGGGTAGGAGGCAGCTGTGCCCAGTGCCAGTGTGATTTGACTGGCGTCGTGGCCTCTTGATGAAACAATATCACATATCCCATCATCGATAAGGTGGCTCCCTGCCCAGCCCTCTCCTGCCTTCTCTCCCTCCTGCCTTTCACATTTATGCTTTGAATTGTTGGAGTCTCTTTGTTTTTTCTTATTTCTCTCACCCACTGGTATTTTTTTACCTAGTGACCCATGAAAACATTTGGAGCTAACTGAGAAAGAAGGATCCAGTGCAGCTTACGAGCTTCCTAAAAGGAACCATGCACTTATCAGTATCTTAAGACTCCATGAGTAGAAAATAAAGCTAATTAGTAAAAATAAACTTTTATTAGCTAATAAAGCTAATAATTCTGTTCCGTAAAAGAAGGACCACAATCTAACAATTGGACTACTGAAGAACTGTTTCAAGACTACTGTCATTTGCTACTGATGAATCCCAATATATTGGGAATAAATTCATAAATACAGTGAATTAAACTGTAAGCAAATCCTTTACAAAACATTCATCAAAGCAAAACTTCAGAACGCAAGCTCTCTTTCCCAGCTCTATGGGTAAGAGGAAGTTATATCAAAACAGGAGGACCTAGGGTCTTCAGTTGTGGACACAGGGCAATGGTGTGGGGTGAGAGAGCAGAGACAGAGCCTCTCACCTCTCCTGGGCAAAGCGCTGAACCTCTTGTGCAATCCTGCGCACAGCGGAGCCCCCCTGCTCCTCCTGGGCCAGCACAGACATCAGAGCCTGTGCGAACAGGTAGGTGTGCTCCCCGTGGCACACCATCTTCTGCAGAATGGAGAGAAGAGTGTGTTTGGGCTTTGTGACCACAGCAACAGCAAAGGCAGATGGAAGTCAGATGCCAAAAGTTCAACACCTTCCGGGGAGGTGACCTCTGACCCAGACATTCTCCAGGGTAAAGAGCATTTTGCTTTTGAAAACACATGACCTCAAATGGCCTACTTCTAATCTGAGCCACATAAAGAACTTACTGCAAACTCAGGGAGATTTTTTTCAAGGTTTTCTTCTCCTCCATCCAAAATTGTAGCTAGAGAAGTACGGAGCACTCTAGAAAACACCTCTAGCTGCTGGCAGGCTGTGGACACACTGGTGATCTCCCCTTGGTATCCTGCGTCAGAAATAAGCTACAACACAGAAATAAGAAGCCAAACACACGAGCCATGCTCACAGGTCCACAGGAAGGTGGCTGATGGCAGGGTCTGGGGTGAGAAGGGACATGCACTGGTTTTGGGTCTCAAACGTTTACTCGGGTGCCCACTTCACCACTAACTAGGCTGGTGGCCCCAGCCAACTCCCCACCCCTAACCTGTGACACTTAATCTGTGAGACAGAGGAGACTGACCAGACATTTGTAAAGGCTCCTCTAGGAACACATTGGGCTCTGTAACACGTTCCTGCCAAACTCTAAAACACGGTCCACGTCAACCCCAAAACACACATTCTGTGCTTTTCTTTCTCAACATTTAACAAGACTTACTAAAGTGAAGCGATGAAGACCTTTACCAAAAAAGCACATAGGACCTTTTCAGAGGGAACAGACCACCAACCAACCAACTCAAAGTAACCCTCATTCAAAAGTAGTTTTATCTTTTCTTTGACTCCAGAATTCTTCCTACCTTAACAGTGAAGTTAAGCATCAAACAGTCTGGGTGGGCTTCAGCCAGCTTGTAAAAAAGGTCTCTCCAGGTGGTGTGTGCAATCATTTGTTCAAGCCAAGCAGGGGTCTGACAACAAACAAACAAACAAACAGCAAGCTAAGAGGCCTGGCTCTAGCTTAAGATTACATTGTGCCAACAATCACAGAGGAGTCCCTGGGCTCCTGGCTTCAGCTGAGGTGTCCTGTGCAGGAGGAAGCAGGCCCAGGGCTGGTGAGGTCATATGGGGCCGAGTGGTAGAGCCAGGGGATGCCCTCCCTGCCCCCCACCCCAATTTTTAGACGCTCCAGCCTCTCACACCCCAAGCAGGGGCATTTAGCAGGCGATTCAAAAGCTGGGCCTCCCAGCCTGACTTCAACCCCCAGCTCTCTCGTGACTGGCACGCCAGGTGCCGGTGGGCCTGCAGAGCCAGCAACGTGCACCAGGAGCCGGGGTAGAGGGAGGGACGTTCCTCACCTCTCCTTCTTCAGTAAAGATAGAGTCTGCTTTGCGGGGGTCGAAATGTTTGATCAGTAAACTCTTCAGGTGATTTTCCACAGTTTCCTGAACCTGCACTGGCTCAACACCTGGAAGAGAATGAAAGCAACGAGATAGAAAATGGCTACTTCTCAGTTCGTGTTACTTCAGAGAAAGTAGATCAAAAGCCCATGTGCAAATCATGTATTACAAAACTGCTTCTAACCACTTAGGATTTGGAGTTTCTTATTAAAATTAATATTACACATATTTAACATATTGGTAAGACCCCAAAAGGAGACCAGGGCGAAACAGACACGGATGCTTATTTACGTGTAAAGCACGGTGACGTCTTCTGAGGCTTGCAGGGAACAAGGACAGATTGCCAAAATAGACAGGGAGGATGACAGAAGAACAGCCCCCACAGCAGAACACATGCCGGCCAAGAGGCCCTCCTGTGTGGTCACCATGATAGCAGCAAGTCGACCTGCTTCTGGGCAGCACTTAGCCCACCATGTCATCCCTACTCAAAGGAGCCGATCTCCAGTAAGGCTCTACTTTGATCGTATTAGCTAAAAGCCATAATCATACCTGGTCCTCAATTACCCATCATCCACTACTTGCTATAATAGACTTCTTAAAAATGACACACTGAACATATACCCTTTAATTCTACAACATGGCAGGAAACAGCTCAATGAGAATTACATTCACAAGCTCTCTGTAAACTTCAATAATTGAATCAAGCAGATGAAAATGGGTAAGAAGTTCAATTCTTACTTAGAAAAGTCTTTATTTAAATTTATTTATTTGTTGCACCGAGTCTTAGTTATAACACATGACATCTTTTGTTGAGGCATGTGGGATCTAGTTCCTGGACCAAGGATTGAATCCAGGTCCTCTGCACTGGGAGCATGGAATCTTAGCCACTGGACCACCAGGGAAGTCCCTCTTACTTAGAGAAGTCTTAAAACCAGAAAAACAAACAAAAGCTTTCCAATTTATCAGCATTAAAATGATTCATATTTGCAGCAACATGGATGGACCTAGAGCCTTGTTTACTGAGCGAACTAAGTCAGAGAAAGACAAGTATCATATGATATAGCTTATATGAGGAATCGAAAAATAAATGATACAAATGAACTTATTTACAAAGCAGACTCACAGACGAGAGAATGGGAAGGGTGGGAGAAGGGACAGTTAGGGAGTTTGGGATCAACATGTACACACTGTTATATTTAAAATGGATAACCAACAAGGACCTACTGTACAGCACAGGGAACTCTGCTCAATATTATGTAACAACCTAAATGGGAAAAAATTTGAAAAAGAAAAGATACATGTATAGGTATAACTCAATCTGCTGTACTCCTGAAAACAACAGAACATTGTTAATCAACTATACTCCAATATAAAATAAAGTTTAAAAAAAAAATGATCCAATTGGAAAGATGGGGGCGGGGAACAGGCAGGCCCTAGGCCCCCTACAAAGCACCTGTCTGGATGAGCCACTCGGCCAGGAGGTTGACGGTCTGCGCCACAGCCGTGTAGTTCTCTGACAAGAGCTGGATAACGTTTTCTGGAGATCCTCCTGCCTGAAAATACCTAGAAAAGTGACAGACAAGCTGTGGCACTTGAATGGACGCAGAGGGCATGCGGACAGAGACAGCAGAGGGAGGAGGAAGACGGGTTGTTCATGCTTTTAAAGTGGGGGCCCCCGGAAGCCTTCCACTCATGCCTCATGTCCCTCTGACTTTACATGTCATCTTTGGGTCTGTTATGCAGCTTTCTCCTCCCAACGCAGCCAGACTTTCTCACGTACCTCTTCAAAGTGTTAAAGATGGAGGGCTCCATTATATAATCCCGGGTAGAAAATTTATGTAGGCACTCCTGCTGGACCTCGGCGTCATCTTCTCCCTCTCCATAGTCATCCTCCTGTGGTTGGCAGAAACAGCCAGGTTATTTTTTCATTACCACAGACACCCTGAAATTTCACCTTAAGACCATGTAACGCTGTCCACGTCAAGCATTCCACATTTATCATTTCATTTGACTTTCGAGTAACAAGTGACCAAGAGAACGGAATTGAGAATCATAACCAAGTGGGCCTGCAGCAGGACTCCACACTTGTGTAACGTGTACGGTGGTCACAGAAGTTACTGCATCTCATAGAGGACACCTCATCCAGCACCTGTTTCTCTTTTCCTGAACAAAGGTAAGAGCAATGCCCTTACCAATGGGCTGCTGTGAGATCCCACGACCTGATTTCTGGAAAAGCCAGGCCTAGTACCTGACATTCAATAAGAATTCAGCATATTTCAGCTACGATTACTGTCTTCACTATTACTCTCTCTTATGTGCCATGGAAAGCTTCACAACAAAGACTGATGAAGCGGTTCTTGAAGACACAAGCCATCCATTTGCTGTTTGGACTCTAGTCCCTGTTCTGCACAGAAGTTACCTTAGGCCAGTCACTGAATCTAAGGGCAAAGCAGGATGAGGATGTGGAGGCAATGGACTCAATGACCCCAACGTCTGTCCAGCTTTAACACTGTCATACCAACAAGCAGATGCTCTTTGAACATTCACTCTGTACTGAGCACTGTACTTGTCACTAGGAAAATTAAGAAAATGAAAGACAACGGACAGTTTTTTTCTGCTGAAGTTTACAAACTAGTAGGAGAGACCAACCTCAGTGCAACTGACCCTTACGCACTGCGGTAAGAGATGGGCCAGGGATCAGCAAACTGGCTGACTTTTTCTCCCTACTCCACAAAGTCATGGTTAGACTGAACGTGAAATGAACATCTAGTCCACCCCTCCATCGTGGGAGCCTACCGGGGCCAGATCAGGATTGTGCTTCAAGTTTCCAAAAAGTCACCTCCCCTGTCTGTGGGGTCTAGGCTTGACTCTGCTATTCAAAACAGCATAAACCCTCAGTTTACAAAATGAGGGCACTGACGGGACAGCCCCCAGACATGCCCCAGGTGTATCACTATGACTGGAAGGCTTACTGTGACAAATACTAGGGCATTTTGAACAAATGCTTGGAACCACCCACCACTGAACTGACTGATACCCTACGTGTCTCTCTTCTGGATCTCCTTGGTGGTCCAGCATCTGCTACAGTGGTGATAGAGACAAAGGATGTAGGTGGGATCCCCTTCCTTCATGTATTACTTTCCTGACTATGGGCAGGACCAGGTCCTCCTGTCTCACTTTCTTCATTTACAAAATGAGCAGAGTAATACCCAACTCAGTATCTTGTCCGTGGAATGAGATAATGTATGAAAGCATCTGACCAGCCCAGATTTTCAGTTAGCTAAATCTGACTCTATCCTTCCACTCTAAGCCTCCAACACCATGGAATGAGCCAACACTCGAATCTTGGAGTGTCACTCCCTGCTCCAACTCTTGAACAAGTCATGCTTTTCAGCAGCTCTCAAAGGCCCTTTAGAACCCACTGCTTCCACCAGACAACTAAGCACACAGGCCTCCTTTCATGTCCTGGAAAACAGTGCCCACCTTTGCACCCCTGCACCCTGGCTTCGATGTCTTCCTGTGCCCCACCTGCCTCTTTCAAGGGAGAACATGCCGCTGCAGGCTTTTTTCCTTCAAAACATAACTTCCATTGTCCCACACACACCTAACCTTGACTCCTGTTCAAAGGTAGGTTCCATCCTAGAAACTAACACAACACTGTAAAAAAAGCTAGACCCCCCCACATTAAAAGTCACTTCAGTTGTGTCTGACTCTTTGTAACCCCGTGGACTGTAGCCCCCAGGCTCCTCTGTCCATGGGATTACCCAAGCAAGAATACTGGACTGGGTAGCCATAGCCTCCTCCAGGGGATCTTCTAGACCCAGGGATCCAATCTGCATCTCCTGCATTGCAGGCAGATTCTTTACCGCTGACCCACCATGGAAGCAACTATACTCCAATAAAGATTAAATAAACAGATAACTAAAAGGCAGGTTCCTCGCCTCCTGCCCTCTAAACCGCTTTCCAGTCCCCAAGGAAGGAGCCTGAGGAGCTGGGATTCAAACATCACTTTGGGAGGGTGTTCGGATCAGAATCAGGTCAGGGTCCCCTGGCCAAGCGAGAGCGCCCAGTTTGGGACGTGCAACCCTGACTTCAGAAGAGAAGCTTGTGACCGCCCCCTCACCATCCACAGCAAACTTTTGAAGGTCAAGGATGGACAATCCTTTTGTAGTTACTTAGGCCAAGGACTGTCTGAATCAGCCAGAACGCCGAGTGTGGTTTTCAAACAGTAAAGCACGTGTGAAAAAGTCCAAAGTTGTACTTTTCCCCACTCCTGATGCTGAGTTGGATTTTTTTTTTTTTTTTTAAAGTATGACTACTTTTTAAACTGTCTGAGCCCCATCCTTCACTTTGGAGCTTGTGTCCGCCCCGCCCCGGGGGCTAAGAATTCCCAGGACCCGCCTCCGAGGCCGCCCCACGGTGGTCCGAGGGTCAGCTCGGGTGACGACTGGGGGGCAGCGCCCGTGCCTGTCCCTGCGGGGACCAGGTCATCGCCCCGCGCCCCCGCCCCCCTAAGGTCGCGGCGGCGGCAACAAGAGGGGCGGGCTCGAGGCAGGGGCGAAGCGCGCGGCGGGAGGGGGCGGGGCGGGCTGTGCTTGGATCACGCGGCGGGGGCAGGGGCGACCAGCCGGCGTCGGTGACCAACATGCCTCGTCGGGGGCGCCCGGTGCCCGCCTCACCTGGCCGCCTTCCGCCTCGTCGCCCCACTCGGCCGCGTTCCCGAAGTAGTCCTCGTCCATGATGGCGCCCGGCGCGGCCCCCGCCATCCTCTCTCGCGAGCGCGCGCGAAAACACTGAGCATGCGCACAGTGGACCGGCGAGCGCACGCGCGGCCCCGAGGCCCCGCCCTCTACGGACGCGCGCCTCGTCCCCAGGCGGGAAGCGCAGGGTCCCGGCGGAGAGGCGGGGCCAGGTGGAGGGGCGTGGTCGGAGCGAAGGGGCGGGGCGCAGAGGGCGGCGTATACGCTGCAGAGGGACCCGCTGAAGTTGATCCCCCAAGGCAACCTGGCTGGGCTCCAGGGATGTTGGCTCCAGATAGGTAGAAGTTTCAAAGTAGACTCATACAGGGCCTGGTTTCTGGTCCCATGTCTTTCTCACCAGGACTTTTGGTCCTCTGAGCATGACTTTCCTCACGTGACCCCTGGGCTCAAGAGAAGGGCAACAATGGTTTATGATATCACTTATATGTGGAATCTAAAATAATGATACAAATGGACTTACTTACAAGGCAGAAATAGACTCACAGACATAAAAAACAAACATGGGGAAAGGGAGGGAACAAATTAGGAGTTTGGGATTAACATACACATTCGTTTCAGTTCAGTTCAGTTCAGTCGCTCAGTCATGTCCGACTCTGCAACCCCATGGACTGCAGCACACCAGGCTTCCCTGTCCATCACCAACTCCTGGAGTTTGCTCAAACTCATGTCCATCGAGTCAATGATGCCATCCAACCATCTCATCCTCCGTCATCCCCTTTTCCTCCCACCTTCAATCTTTCCCAGCATCAGGGTCTTTTCCAATGAGTGAAGCTGAAGCGCCTTTGGAAAAAGATCTGATTAGTCTGCTGCAAGTCACATGCCCACAGCAGAGTGATGGGTATCAGGGTCTTTTCCAATGAGTCAACTCTTCACATGAGATGGCCGAAGAACTGGAGGTTCAGCTTCAACATCAGTCCTTCCAATGAACACCCAGGACTGATCTCCTTTGGGATAGACTGGCTGGATCTCCTTGCAGTCCAAGGGACTCTCAAGAGTCTTCTCCAACACCACAGTTCAAAGGCATCACTTCTTTGGTGCTCAGCTTTCTTTATAGTTCAACTCTCACATTCATACATGACTACTGGAAAAACCATAGCCTTGACTAGATGGACCTTTGTCGCCAAAGTAATGTCTCTGCTTTTTAATACACTGTCTAGGTTGGTCATAGCTTTTCTTTCAAGGAGAAAGCGTCTTTTAATTTCATGGCTACAATCAACATCTGCAGTGATTTTGGAGCCCCAAAAAATAAAGTCTGATACTGTTTCCATTGTTTCCCCATTTATTTGCCATGAAGTGATGGGACCAGATGCCATGACCCTAGTTTTCTGAATGTTGAGCTTTAAGCCAACTTTTTCACTCTCCTCTTTCACTTTCATCAAGAGGCTCGTTAGTTCTTCACTTTCTGCCATAAGGCTGGTGTCATCTGAATATCTGAGGTTATTGATGTTTCTTCCAGTAATCTTGATTCCAGCTCGTGCTTCCTCCAGCCCAGGGTTTCTCATGATGTACTCTGCATATAAGTTAAATAAGCAGAGTGACAATATACAGCCTTGACGTACTCCTTCTCCTATTTGAAACCAGTCTGTTGTTCCATGTCCAGTTCTGTTGCTTCCTGACCTGCATACAGATTTCTCAAGAGCAGGTCAGGTGGTCTGGTATTCCCATCTCTTTCAGAATTTTCCATGATTTATTGTGATCCACACAGTCAAAGTCTTTGGCATATGCAACAAAGCAGAAATAGATGTTTTTCTAGAACTCTCTTGCTTTTTTGATGATCCAGCAGATGTTGGCAATTTGATCTCTGGTTCCTCTGCCTTTTCTAAAACCAGCTTGAACATCAGGAAGTTCATGGTTCACATATTGTTGAAGCCTGGCTTGGAGAATTTTGAGCATTACTTTACTAGCATGTGAGATGAGTGCAATTGTGTGGTAGTTTGAACATTCTTTGGCATTGCCTTTCTTTGGGATTGGAATGAAAACCGACCTTTTCCAGTCCTGTGGCCACTGCTGAGTCTTCCAAATTTGCTGGCATATTAAGTGCAGCACTTTCACAGCATCATCTTTTAGGATTTGAAATAGCTCAACTGGAATTCCATCACCTCCACTAGCTTTGTTTGTAGTGATGCTTTCTAAGGCCCACTTGACTTCACATTGCATGATGTCTGGCTCTAGATGAGTGATCACACCATTGTGATTATCTGGGTGATGAAGACATTTTTTGTACAGTTCTTCCATGTATTCTTGCCACTTCTTCTTAATATCTTCTGCTTCTGTTAGGTCCATACCATTTCTGTCCTTTATTGAGCCCATCTTTGCATGAAGTGTTCCCTTGGTATCTCTAATTTTCTTGAAGAGATCTCTAGTCTTTTCCATTCTATTGTTTTCTTCTATTTCTTTGCACTGATCACTGAGGAAGGCTTTCTTATCTCTCCTTGCTATTCTTTGGAACTCTGCATTCAAATTACACATTACTATATATAAAATATATAGCTCCAATATGAAACTCCAATACTTTGGCCACCTGATGCAAAGAACTGACTCATTAGAAAAGACCCTGATGCTGGGAAAGATTGAGGGAAAAAGGAGAAGGGGGTGACAGAGGATGAGATGTTGGATGGCATCACCGACTTGATGGACATGAGTCTGAGCAAGCTCCAGGAGTTGGTGATGGACAGGGAAGCCTGGAATGCTGCAGTCTACGAGGTCACAAAGAGTCAGACATGACTTAGTGGCCAAACAACAACAACAATATATAAAATAGATAAACAACAAGGACCTACTATATAGCACAGGGTTAAGTCCTGAGGTTGCGGCAGCTTTGGGAATGGCCAAGGAACCTGCCCAGGAAGATGCTGCTGAGACCTGCAGCCTTGTGCCAGGCATGGAGCATCACAGAGGTAGGGAGTCCAGGGTTTGGGCAGGTTTTGCAGGGGACCCTCACGAATCCAATACTGAGTTCAGATTGGGTCGTGCTGATTGGAGATGCAGTCGGAAAATAACTCATGCCTGGATGTCTTGCAGGCATCCAGATCTGGGAGTGTGCAGCTCTTGATTCATTGACTCGGATCCAGCTTCTATTCACAAGATTAAAGCATATCAAGTTAACAAGTGTCCCTGCAGTTGGCTGGTTTCAGGGATTATTTTCATTTGCTTTCTGAAAATGTCACAAAGAATAGATGGCTGTTAAACTCCCACTACGTCTCCTGTTGTATTTTTTTTTAATAGTACCTGAGTTGAAAGCAGGCAAATTAATGTATGTATAACTACTTACTTCTATAGAATCAGGGATTATTTAACTTACCTCTCTCTCAACCAAAAGGCTACTTACTATTAAGCAGATTAACAAACAACCCATAATGAAAGCATTACATTCAGTGTAGAAGTAGTGATGATTTAGAAAAATTGAGTCTGGAGGTCTTACCTCCTAAGATATTGTTGACCCTTTGTTTTTGAAAAGATTCGTCTAAAATGTTCAAGTTAGCTTCAGTTCAGTTCAGTTCAGTCGCTCAGTCGTGTCCGGCTCTTTGTGACCCCATGAATCGCAGCACGCCAGGCCTCCCTGTCCATCACCAACTCCCGGAGTTCACTCAGACTCACGTCCATCGAGTCAGTGATGCCATCCAGCCATCTCATCCTGGGCCGTCCCCTTCTCCTCTTGCCCCCAATCTCTCCCAGCATCAGAGTCTTTTCCAATGAGTTAACTCTTCGCATGAGGTGGCCAAAGCACTGGACCTTCAGCCTTAGCATCATTCCTTCCAAAGAAATCCCAGGGTTGATCTCCTTCAGAATGGACTGGTTGGATCTCCTTGCAGTCCAAGGGACTCTCAAGAGTCTTCTCCAACATCAAATTAGCTTACATTACTGAAAATAAGGGCTCTAAAGTCTTTTAAGAGATTTTCCTATTTCAGAAAAATTCTGGTGGAGAATTTCCTTAGAAATGAGAATGTAGTTTCACTTAATCTACTAAAGAAATATTTACTGAGTGCCTACTCAGTTTCATGGACTGTGATGTGGCTATAAATTGTGGAAACAGTTTATCTAATGCTAACGGTGGAAAAGAGAAAAGAAATGTCATTTGTGACGATAGAAGAAGTGTGGAGAGGAGGGGGCCTAACCTTATAGAAGTCAAGGGAAGCCCTTCTAGGGCACTGATGTCTAATCTGAGAGTTCAGACTTGAACCTGGAGGACAAAGAGAGTAGGGCACAGTAGAGAAAATACAAGATGACAATAAAAGAAAATGATCGAAGAGCAGAGATGAAGTGCAAAGAGAGAGAGACAGAGAAATACTGAGAGATACTGAGATCTAGGCAGGAGCCAGATGACCTAAAAACTTACAAGTGGTTTGGACTTTATCCCCGGGTCATGGGTAGCCATCAAAAGTGTCTAAACACAAGAGTGGCATGATCAAAGGTAGGGTCTTCAGAAGGTTCTTCTAGATCCATAGAGAAAGGGCTTAAAGGGAGCAAAGTAGAGGCTGGGTATCAGTTAGGATGTTGTGGATTAAATGTCCAGGTGAGGCTTGATGGTAACTGAGAGTGAGGTGGGCATGTGGAGGAAGTGAGTACACTTGGGAAAGGCTTAGGAAGCTGGACAGGTAGAGAGTGAATGGTCTTATCCAGTGAGTGTATATTAAACACCCCAATATTTAAATTTTTTATCTTCTAGTCATGCTTCAGCCCTCTCCTCTGTCTTCTTTTTTTAATGTGAGCTTTTAAATTCACAACTAGGCCTGTGGGATCTTAGTTGTCCAACTAGAGATCAAACTCTCATCCCCTGCGTTGCGAGGCAGGTTCTTAACCACTGGACCACCAGGGAAGTCCCCTCTCTGTCTTCCCATCTTCTTCATGCCGATGAACTACACCTGCCAATGGCAACCCTCCTTTCCCACCCAAAGAACACTTCTGCGACTTTATTTGTTTAATCTGTTGACAGTAATCGGCAGGGGCAGCTCTGACCTTGAAATGCTGTTCTTCCTCGGCTCTGGCGGCCCCTCGCTTTCCTGGTTTTCCTCCTCCTCCTCAGCTGCTCTGTGTCAGACTTCCTCCCCTGTGGTCCCTCTACTAGTTCTCTAGGCACCATGGAGCCTCAGGACCCAGGCCTGGACTCTTTCCTTCCCCACTTTCCCCAAGGGGATCTTTTCCACCCCCAATCTTTGGAGCCATCTGTGCTCTCAAATTTGTACCTGCAGCCCTTGTGTCTTCTCTTATCTCCAGATTCACATATCTACCCACCCAACTGCCCCTGACTTCACCATTAGGCTTCCCCATGGGTACCTCAGCATCTCCATGAGCACCCCAAACCTGGTGCTTTTGCCTCCATCCCCTCTCAAGAAACGGGGCCACCGGCTCCAGTTACCAACCCTAAACACCTACAAGTCATCCTTAACTTCTTTCCCCTCCCCCAGCCAACCCAAAGGCAAATCCTCCATCAGTCCCACTTTATCACTTTCTATTTGCTCGTTTATTCATGTCTGGCTGTGCTGGGTCTTTGTTGCTGCAAGGGCTTTCTTTGGTTTCAGCAAGCAGGGGCTACTCTTCGTTGTGGTGTGTGGGCTTCTCCTTGAGGTGGGCTCTCTTGTTGCAGAGCATGAGCTCTAGACAAGTGGGCTTCAGTAGTGGTAGCACATAGGCCCAGTAGTTGTGGAGCAAGGGCTTCGTTGCTCCGCGGCTCGTGGGATCTTGGCAGACCAGGGATCAAACCCGTCTCCCCTGCATTGGCAGGAGGATTCTTAACCACTGCACTGCCAGGGAAAGTCCCTAATTTCCACTTTAAAATACACTTCACATCTCTCACTTCTGTCCACCTCCACTGCCATCCACTGTCCAGGTTTCCACTCTCACCTAGATACTACAGGAGCCTCACTTAGTCTATTCTCCAAACATCCACAATGTTTCTTCTTTTCAACTTTGCTGAATCACTTTACCATAAAGAAAAGAATCCAAAAATTGCAAAATGTTCATTTTTTCTTATAATTTGTGCCCTATGAGGCAACCAAAATGAACAAAGACTTACTGAACTTCTAGATGCAAGGTTACACACCACAGAGGAAGCAAGGTGACCAAGGTGACTGTGACGCATGCCATCAAGAAGCTGAAAAGCTACTAAGGAGAAAGATTATTTAAATATGAAGATGAAACTGACATTGTCTGTGACAGAAGTGCTGATAAAGTTCTCTTGAAATTCAAAACAGGAAGATTTTATTTATTTTTTTCTATGCTCATATTTCTTTTTTTTTGATTAAAATTTTTTTTCATTTTGTATTGGAATATAGTTGATTTAGGGCTTCCCTGATGACTCAGACGATAAAGAATCCACCTGCAGTGCAGGAGATCTGGGTTCAGTCCTTGGGTCAGGAAGATCCTCTGGAGGAGGAAATGGCAACCCTCTCCAGTATTCTTTCTTGCCTGGAGAATCCTATGAACAGAGGAGTCTGTCCATGGGGTCGCAAAGAATCAGACACGACTGAGCAACTAACACACATACACACACCAAAGTTCAGGTAAGAACAGTATGAAAATCAGATATATATATATTTTTTGCCTGAGAAGACTTCTATGCCCGAAAGCAACAAGGGGAATATGGCTCATGATTAACTTCTCATCAGAAACAATGGAGACGAAAGGCACCAGAATGACATACCGAAATGCTGAAATAAAACACATTATCAAACAAGAATTCTCTATTTAGCAAATATAAAGCATGAAAGTGAAATGAATACATTCTCAGATAAACAAAGACTGAGAGAATTTGTTGCTAGCAGACCTGCCTTATGAGAAATACTATAGGAAGTTCTTCAAGCTGAAATTGATGCTAGACCATAACTTGAATTCACAAGAAGAATGGAAGAAAACCAGGAATGGCAAATATAAAGGGTTCTTTAAATAGATTCCATTTCTTCTCTTGCCTTTTAAAAAATATATGATTGGACAAAGCAATATTTATAACACTGTATGGCTGGGTTTACAATAGCACAAAAGATAGAGGTTGAGACATATTGAAGCAAAGTTTCCAGATTTTGCTGAAATGAAGTTAATATTATTTTGAAGCAGATTGTGCTAAATTAAGATGCAGGTTATAATCCCTCAGAGCAATCACTAAAAAAATAACTTTTAAAAAGTAGAAAAGAATGAAGTGATAAAGTAGTTCATAAAAACACATTTAATGTAAAATAAGGCAGTAAAGGAGAAGAAAAGAGACATAAGACAAATAGAAAACAAATAGCAAAATAATAGGCATAAATTCAATCAGGAATGCCATTAAATTTGCAAAGACTAAAAACCTCGAAAGATAGAGACTGTCAGACTGAATGAAAAAGCAAGACTGTACCATGTGCTGTTTTTAACAGAAACACTCTGATTCAAAGATACAAATAGGTTGAAAGTAAAAGGATAGAAAAAAGGTATACCATGCAAACAGTAACCAAAGAAAGCTGGAGTTTCTTTATCAATATCAGATGAAGACACTTTAAGTCTTACAGATAAATCATAATGATAAATGATCCAATACAAGTTAGCTGTAACAATTATAAATATATATGTATGTGTCAACTTCTATCAGTTAACCCAAAGTAAATGAAGGAAAGACTGACTGAATTGAAAGGAAAAATAGAAAATTCAACAACAATCATTGGAAAATTCAGTACCTCACTCTTGACAATTGGTGGACAAGTGGACCAAAAAAAAAAAAAAAGTCAGCAAGGGTAGCATTGTAAAGTACAGCAACATCTATGCAAAACAGTACCGCAGTTCCTCAAAGAATTAAAAATAGAATTACCATATGATCCAACCTGGTGGCTCAGAGGATAAAGTGTCTGCCTACAATGCGGGAGACCCGGGGTTTGATCCCTGGGTCGGGAAGATCCCCTGGAGAAGGAAATGACAACCCACTCCAGAACTCTTGTCTGGAAAATCCCATGGACTGAGAAGTCTGATAGGCTACAGTCCATGGGGTTGCAAAGAGTGGGACACAACTGAGAGACTTCACTTTCACTTTCACCATATGATCCAGAAATTCCACTTCTGAGTATATATCTCAAAGAACTGAAAGAGATATTTGTACACTCATGTTTGTAGCAACATGATTCACAATAGTGAAGAACAGAAGTGGATGCAGCCCAAGTGTCCACTGATGGATGACTGAATATGCAAAATGTGGTCTACACGACAACGGGATATTATTCAGCCTTCACAAGGAAGGAGGTCTGATCACCTGCTATAACATAGATGAAACTTGAGGACATTATGGCAGATTCTTTACCATCTAAGCTACCAGCGAAGTGCTTACATGAACTAAGCCAGTCACAAAAAGACAAACAATAATTCCACTTATAGGAGATAGCTAAAGTAATTGACAAATAGATGACAAAGGTCTGTCTAGTCAAAGCTATGGTTTTTCCAGTAGTCATGTATGGATGTGAGAGTTGGACCCTAAAGAAACCTGAATGCCAAAGAACTGATGCTTTTGAACTGTGGTGTTGGAGAAGACTTCTGAGAGTCCCTTGGACTGCAAGGAGATCCAACCAGTCCATCCTAAAGGAAATCAGTCCTGAACATTCATTGGAAAGACTGATGCTGAAGCTGAGGCTCCAATACGTTGGCCACCTGATGTGAAGAACTGACTCATTGGAAAAGACCCTGATGCTAGGAAAGGGGGGCAGGAGGAGAAGGGAACGACAGAGGATGAGATGGTTGGATGGCATCACCAACTCGAAGGACATGAGTTTGAGCAAACTCCAGGAGTTGGTGATGGACAGGGAAGCCTGGTGTGCTGCAGTCCATGGGGTTGCAGAGTCAGACAAGACTGAGTGACTGAACTGAACTGAATCAAATCCTTTCCTGTTTTAGAAAATAAAGTTGGAAAGTTTTATTAATAAACATGCAATAAATATTGGAAAACAGCCATACTTATTAATTTATATCTTGTCTATGGCTGCTTTCACAAACAATAGCAAAGTTGAATAACTGCAACAGACACTGCATAGCCGACAAAGCTGAAAATATATACAATGGTCATTGATAGAGAATACTTGACAATCCCTGATCTAAAGCATAATTCATGAATTCTCACTGATGAGGTCCTTAGGGGATTTTGGATGGACCTCTCTAAAGCCAGCTTGTCTATTTCTTGTCAACTTTGTGACTTCATTAGTATTCCAATAACCCTCTTTTCCCTACTTCCTTTCTTGGCTTTGTTCAGCCACAGTAGATTTCATATGCCACTTAAGGAGCCTTAACTAACACAGCAACCCTACAGATGTGTGTTATATAGCTTAACATCACGTAGGTTGAGTGATGGCCCCCGAAAACCTAGGTCCATGTCGTAATCCCCAGAATCTGTGAATGTGACCTTATTTGCAAAAGAGGTCTTGAAGATACAGCTAAATTAAGGATCTTAACTTAATCCAGGAGATCATCCTGGATTAGCTGGGTGGGCCGTAAATCCAATGACAAGTTTCCTTATCCACAGAGAAGAAGGCCAGGTGAAGACAGAAACAGAGATGGAGAGATTTGTTGGTAGACACAGCCGAGGAATACTGGAACCAGGCAAAGATGGAAGAGGCCAAAAAAAATCCCCTAGAGTCTTCAAAGGAGGCATAGGACTGCCCCTACCTTGATTTTGCACTTTTGCCCTTTAGAACTATGAAAGGACAGATTTCTCTTAAGTCCCCAGGTTGTGGTCGTTTGTTACAGAAGTCATAGGACACTAACACAACATCCACCAGCCATTTTTTCATGTTCTGAGGATAAGATCTGCGGTGTGGGACAACTAAGCTTGTGTACCGCAACTACTGAGTCTGTACTGTAAAGCCTGGGAGCTGCAACCACTGAGGCCTGAGCGGCCTAGAGCCCATGCTCCGCAACAAGAGAAGCCCATGCACCACAACTAAAGAGTAGCCCCTCTCGCTGCAACTAGAGAAAGCCCATGAGCAGCCAAAGATTCACTCATTCATTCATTCATTCATTTTTTAAAAATTGAATGGGAGGTACAGAGATTTCCCATTTCTCCTGCCTTCACCTGTGTGTAGACTCCCCCAATATCAATATCCTCCATTAAAGTGGCACTTTATTAAAATTGATGATTCCACCCTGACACATCCTCATCATCCAAAGGTTGACACTTGCTGACACATCTACAGGTTGACACTTACTGTTGTATACTCTATTGATTTGAACAAATTTATAATTACATACCCACCTTTTCAGTATCATGCCCAGTAGTTTCACTGCCCTAAAAGTCATTTGTGCTTTACTTACTTATCTCTTCATCTCCCTTTAGCCCTGATAGCTTCTGACCTTTATACAGTCTCCTCGGGTTTGTGCATGCTAAGTCACTTCAGTCATGAACAACTCTTTGTGATCTTATGGACTGTAGCCCACCAGGCTTCTCTGTCCATGGGATTCTCCAGGCAAGAATACTGGAGTGGGTTGCCATGCCCTCCTCTTAGTGTTTCCACAGTCTTATCATTTTCCAGAATGTCATGTATTTGGAATCATACAATATGTAGCCTTTTCAGACTGGCATCTTACACTTAGTAATATGCATTTAAATCTCCTCCATGTTTTTTCATGGCTAGATAGCTCATTTCTTTTTAGTACTGAATACATTCTGTTGTTGAAATGTACTCCAGATTATTTATCCATGTGTCTACTGATTTCCCTTAGTGGGAAGTTTGTTAAAATTATTGTCCGAATTTATAACTGGGCTTTTTGTTTGTTTGTTTTCTTACTGTTGAGTTTTAAGAGTTCCTTCCATATTTTGGATAAGAATCCTTATCAGATATGTCTTTTACAAAGATTTTCTACCGGTCTGTGGCACATCTTTTTATTCTCTTGACGCCTTCTATTGCAGAGCAGAAATCCTCATTTTAATAAAGTCCAGCTTATCAATTATTTCTTTCACATCACTGAACTCAACGTCATTTGGATTTTTTTTTTCTTTGCCACACCGTGCAGTATGTGGGATCTTAGTTCCCAGACAAAGGACTGAATTTGTATCCCCTGCATTGAGAGCACGAAATCCTAACCACTGGACCCACGAGGAAATCTCTGGACTTTCTCTTATGTTATCTTCTAGGAATTTTATAGTTTTGTGTTTTACATCAAAGTCTGTGACCCATTTTGGGTTAATTTTTGTGAAGGGTATAAAGGCTGTGTCTAGATTGTTGTTGGGTTTTTTTTTTTTGCATGTACCAACCACTTGTTACAAGCATTCTCTTTTCTCCATTATATTGCTCTTCATTCTTTGTTAAAAATCAAGTGACACATTTATGTGGGTACATTTCTGCTCTGTCTATTCATTTCCATCACCTTGCTTGTCTATTCTTTTGCCAATATCACACTGCATGATTATCATAGCTTTATTGTAAGTCTTAAAGTCGGCTAACGTCACTCTTCTGACTTATTTATCTCCCTCAATATTGAGCTGCCTCTTCTGGGTCTTTTCTCTCTTTACATGAACTCTGGAGTCAGTTTGTCAATATCTACAAACTGAATTATTGGGATTTTGATCAAAATCGCAATGAATCTTTCAAACAAGTTGGAGAGAATTAATATCTTGACCTTATTCAATCTTCCAATCCATAAACATGGAATATCTCTCCATATTTAATTCTTTGATTTTGATCATCATAGTCTTTAGTTTTCCTTATATAGATCTTGTACATATTTTTTGTATGTTTGTTTTATACCAAAGCTCATCTCTTTTTTTGGTCTTACTGCAAATGATATTGTGTTTTTAATTTCGAAATCTACTCATTCATTGCTGGTATATAGGAAAGCAATTGCTTTTTGAACACTGAATTCTGCAATATTGCTATAATCACTTTTTATTAATACTTTCGGGAGTTTTTGTTGATTCTTTTATAGACAATCATGTCATCTGCAAATAGTGACAGTTTTATTTTTTCCTTCACAATCTGTATACCTTTTTATTTTATATTTGTGTGTGATAACCTTAGCTAGGAGTTGCAGATATTGAAAAACAGGGGGGTTATCTTTGCGTAGAATCTGATCTTAGTGCTGTGCTGTGCTCAATTGCTCAGTCATGTCCAACTCTTTGTGAGGAGCCCACCAGGCTCCTCTGTCCATGGAGTTTTCCAGGCAAGAATACTGGAGTAGGTTGTCATTTCCTACCCTTGGGGATCTTCCCCACAGAGATCAAGCCCACATCTCTTGTGTCTCCTGCATTTGCTGACAGATTCTTTCTTTACCACTGTGCCACCTGGTTAGCCCTGATCTTAGCGAGAAAGTTTCAAGTTTCTCACCGTTAAGTATGATATTAGCTGTAGAGGGTTTTGTTTTTTTTTTTTGGTAGATATTCTTTGCCAAATTGAGTAAGCTCAATTTCTAGTCTTAATTTACTGAAAGTTTTTATCATGAATGGGTTTTGGATTTTATCACCTGCTCTCTCTGCATCTGTTGATATAGTCACATGATTTTTCTTTTTTAGCTTGTTGATGATGTTGTGTTTTCAGTCTGACTCTTTTTGACCCCCATGGACTGTAGCACACTAGGCTTCCCTGTCCTTCACCACTTATACAATTGAGTACATTCATTTTTGAATGTTGAACCAAAATTTGCAGACTTGGCATAATCTCACATGGTCATGATTCAGAATTCTTTTTATACATTGTTAAGTTTGATGACTTAATGTTCTGTTGGTGATTTCTGCATCTATATTTATGGGAGATATAGATCTGTAGTTCTCTTTTTATTCTTTTGGCCATGTGGCATGTGGGGTCTTTGTTCCTGAACAGGGATTGAACTCATGTTCCCTGAAGTGGAAGCATAGAGTCTTAATCATTGAAGACTTAATCAGGGAAGTCCGTAGATGATTGATTTTAGATCTTTCTTCTCTTCAAATATATCTAGTCAATGCTGTAAGTTTTTTCTAAGCTCTGCATTCATTTCATCCCACAAATTTTGAAAAGTTGTATTTCATTTAGGCCAAAATTAAAATTTTTTCTCTTAAGATTTTTTTCTTAGGTCCTAGTGTTATTTACCATCTGAACTACCAGGGTTGGGAAGATCACCTGGAGGAGGCAATGGCAATCCATTCTATTATTCTTGCCTGGGAAATCCCAGGGACAGAGGAGCCTGGTGGGCTATGGTCCATAGGATGCCAAATAGCTGAACATGACTGAAGCGACTTAGCACTAGCACTAACGTTCTCTTTATCTGTGGTAACCTTCCTTACTCTGAAGTCTGCCTTGTCTGAAATTAATATAGCTGCCCCCATTTTGTAAATTAGCATTAACAGGCTATAGCTTTCTCTATCGATCTACTTTTTAAAAAATATTTACTTGGCCATGTTAGGTCTTAGAGCATGCAGGATCTAGTTCCTTGAATAGGGATCAAACCCAGGCCCCCTGCATTAGGAGCATGGAGTCTTAACCACTGAACCATCAGGGAAGTCCCTCTAGCTACTTACTTTTAATCTATATGTCTTTATGTTTAAAATGGGTTTCTTGCAGACAACATAAAGATAAGTAATGTTTTTAATCCACTGTGACTAGTTCTTTTAATTGGCATATTTAGACCATTGCTATTTAATGTGACTATTGATATTGTTGGATTAATTAAGGTCAATTGGATTAATCATTTGGATTCATTAGATCAATAAAAAATATGAAAAATAAAAGTTTGGATTTTTCACCTTTACTTATTTATTCTCCAGTGCTGTTCCTTTCTGTATGTGTGTCCAAGTTTCTGACCTATATTACTTTTCTTCTCTCTAAAGAACTTTTAACATTTCTTATGAGGCAGGTCTACTGGATCTACAAATATCTTCAACTTTTGTTTTTCTGAGAAAGTCTTCATTTCTCCTTCATTTCTGAAGGATCATTTCTGAGGGTACAGAATTTTAGGTTTGTGTTTCTTTTTCTCTAAACACACATATTTTATTCCACTCTCTTCTTGCTTGCATGGTTTCTGAGAAGAAGGTGAATGGAAATCTTTGATTTCCTATAGATAATGTGGTTTCATTCCTCTGGCTTCTTTCCAATTTTTTTTTTAAATCTTTTTTTGCCCTCAGCATGTGGGGTCTTATTTCCCCAACCAGAGACTGAATCCTGGTCCCAGGAGTGAAAGCACCAAGTCCTAACCTCTGGACCACAGGGAATTTCCTCTTTCTTTATTTTTATTTTCTTAAGTTTCAGTATGATATACCTAGGGTCGTCATGTTGTTGTTTTTATTGTGTTTGGTGGTCTCTGAGCTTCCTGGACGGAGAAGGCAATGGCGCCCCATTCCAGTACTCTTGCCTGGAGAATCCCATGGACTCAGGAGCCTGGTAGGCTGCAAGAGTCGGACACGACTGAGGGACTTCACTTTCACTTTTCACTTTCATGCATTGGAGAAGGAAATGGCAACCCATTCCAGTGTTCTTGCCTGGAGAATCCCAGGGACGGGGGAGCCTGGTGGGTTGCCGTCTATGGGGTCACACAGAGTCAGACACGACTAAAGCGACTTAGCAGCAGCAGCAGCAGAGCTTCCTGGACCTGTGCTTTTTTGTCTAACTTGGGGAAATTTTCATCATTCTTTAAAGTATCTCTTCTGTTTCTTTCCTCTCCTGGCTTTCCCATTAATGACTATGTTATACCTTTCATAGGTGTCTCACAGTTCATAGATACTCTGTTCTTTTTTTTTTTTTTTTTTCAGTGTTTTTTCTTTGCTTTTCAGTTTTGGAAGTTTCTATTGTCATAACCCCAGGTTCAGAGAGTCTCTCCTCAGCTGTGTCCAGTACTAATGATTCCATCAAAAGCATTCTTCCTTTCTGTTGTGGGGTGTTTTTTTTAAAAAAATAATTTCCATCATTTCTCTTTTACTCTTTGAGTGTCCATCTCTCTGCTTATGCTATTCTTATATTCTTGCATGCTGTCTACTTTTTTCATTAAAGCCTTTAGCCTATTTTTAAATTTTTAATATTTTTTAAAATTGAAATATAGTTCATTTACAATGTTGTTCATTTCTACTGTACAGCAAAATGATTCCATTGTACATATATATGTTTTTAAATATCCTTTTTATTTATGGTTTCTCATAGCATATTGGATATAGTTCTCTGTGCTATATAGTGTGTGTTAGTCCCTCAGTCATCTCTGACTCTGCAACCCCATGGATTGTAGCCCCCCCAGGTCCTCTGTCTATGGGATTCTCCAGGTACACCTATACAGTAGGATTCTCCAAGAATATCTATATAGTAGCACCCTACTATAGCTACTATACATATATATACCCATATAGGTATATATACTACTATAAGTACTACAGATATATATACTATATAGTAGGACCCTACTATGCTATATAGTACGACCCTCTCTAGTCCATATATAATAGCTTATATCTGCTAATCCCAACCCTCCCCCAACCCCCTCCCCCTTGGTAACCACAAATCTGTTCTCTATGTCCATGATTCTAATCCATAGATAGGTTCATCTCTGTCATATTTTAGATTCCACATGTAAGTAATGTCATATGGTATTTGTATTTGTCCTTCTGGCTTAGTACAATAATCTCTAGGTGCATCCATGTTGCTGCAAATGACATTATTTTGTTCTTTTTTTATGAAAGCCTTTAGCAGATTAAAAAAAAAGAGAGAGGGGAAAAAAAACCTCCTGATATGATAATTCCAACCTCCCTGCCATCCCTCTGGTTCTGATGTCTACTCTGTTTCCTTAAAATTGCATTTTTTACCTTTTAGTATGCCTTTTCATTTTTTGTTGAAAGCCAGCTTTCCAGGAGCTTCCCTATGGTTCAATGGTTAAGACTACACTTTCAATGCGTTGGGGGTGTGTGTGGGTGTTTGATGCCTGGTCTGTGGGTTTGATCCCTGGTTCTTGAGCTAAGATCTCATGCTGCCTGGTGTGGTTAAAAAAAAAAGCAAGTCAACTTTCAACATGCTGTCCTGGGTAAGGGACTTGCACGTCCTTCAGTAATGCTGAGGTATGACGTGGGGGTAAAGGGTTCTCCAGTCCTAGGTCTGGTCTTGGTCTTTGGTGAGCCTGTGTCCCTGGCTTAAGAGCTCTACCACTGCCTCCAGCACCGCTCCCTACCTCCGCCGGCTCTTAGGTGGGCTGGGAGGGCTAGAGGAGCCTGGAGTTGTGTATTTCCGCCCCCCGCCCCCTGCAGGCTACGCCTGGTAAAAGCCTAGCAAGTTGGGCTCTGCTAAAGTAGTTTCTTGGCATCCGGTCCCATCACTTCATGGGAAATAGATGGGGAAACAGTGGAAACAGTGTCAGACTTTATTTTTGGGGGCTCCAAAATCACTGCAGATGGTGACTGCAGCCATGAAATTAAAAGACGCTTACTCCTTGGAAGAAAAGTTATGACCAACCTAGATAGCATATTCAAAAGCAGAGACGTTACTTTGCCAACTAAGGTCCGTCTAGTCAAGGCTATGGTTTTCCCAGTGGTCATGTATGGATGTGAGAGTTGGACTGTGAAGAAGGCTGAGCGCCCAAGAATTGATGCTTTTGAACTGTGATGTTGGAGAAGACTCTTGAGAGTCCCTTGGACTGCAGGGAGATCCAACCAGCCCATTCTGAAGGAGATCAGCCCTGGGATTTCTTTGGAAGGAATGATGCTAAAGCTGAGACTCCAGTACTTAGGCCACCTCATGCGAAGAGTTGACTCATTGGAAAAGGCTCTGATGCTGGGAGGGATTGGGGGCAGGAGAAGAAGGGGACGACAGAGGATGAGATGGGCTGGATGGCATCACTGACTCAATGGACGTGAGTCTGAGTGAACTCCGGGAGTTGGTGATGGACAGGGAGGCCTGGCGTGCTGCGATTCATGGGGTCGCAAAGAGTCGGACACGACTGAGCCACTGAACTGAACTGAAAGTAGTTTCTCCTGAGCGCATGCCTTGTTAAATACCGGATGCTCTGGAATATTTAAACCTGGCTCCGCGCCTCCTCTTTCCAGTGGAAGGCGGGAGGGAACTTTTCTCTGGTGGTCACTGTGAGGACCGCAGTGTGAAGCTCCTGGAGGCAAAACCACGAAAGCTTGGGTGTTCTCATATCACTGGGTCCCCCTGAAGTCTTTAACTCTCAGAACTGTCTATACTGAGACTCCAGCAATTTGTCCAAAAAAGATGAGATTTTCCGAACTCGACTTTACTTGCCTAGGCGCTGGTTTCTGTGGAGGTTTCTGCTTGAGAAAGTTGTGATTCTGTCAGCCTGTGTGTCTTTCTAATCTGGGAGCCAAGACTGGCTGATTTTTCAGTTTGTTAAGTTTTTTACTTGTTCAGGATGGAGTGGTGACTTCTAAGCTTCTTACATGCCAGACAGGAAACCAAGAGTCCCATATTTTTTCTTCAAAAAATTATTTTGGCACTTATAGTTCCTTTGCCTTTACCAATAAAATTTTAGAGTCAGCATATATATTCCTACAAAAATCATTCTAGGATTTTGCTTGGTGTTTTAAAAAATTTATAGATCAATTTTGGTGGAATTACATCCTAATAACACTGAGTCTTCCAACCCATGAAGGCAAAAAATATCTTTGTTTACTTAGGTCTTATTTCTTTCATCAGGGTTTGGTATTTTTCAGCATGCAGGTCTTACACATATTTTGTTAGATTTTAGCCTGTACATTTCATGATTTTTTGTGTGTGTCCTTGTAAATGGTATTTTAAAAATATCCATTTTGTAATTGTTCATTGCTAGTGTCTAGAAATTTAATTGATTAAATTGACCTTGTAATATTGTGACCTTGCTAAATGCATTTATTAGTTCTAGAAGGTTTTTAAAAATAGAATCTTTATATTTTCCACATAGGCAATCATGTAATCTGTAACTCAGTTTTACTTTTTATCACCAACCTACATGACCTTTATTTCCACTGACTGTAGCCTCCAAAATGATGTTGAATAGAAGTGATGAGAGTGAACATTTTTGCATTGTTCTTGTTTTTAGGAGAAAAGCGTAAGTCTTTCACAGTTAAATGTAACATTACCTGTTGGTTTTCTGTAATTGCTTTCAGTGGTTTAAGGAAATTCATTGTATTCCTAGTTTGTGGAAAGATTTTTTTTAATGACAAATTAATGTTGAATTCTGTTAAATGCTTAAAAAAATTTTTTTTCACTTGCGTTGAGATGTTCATAGGGATTTTCTTCCTTGCTTTATTGAATTCCATATTGAATTAATCCATCTTTGAGTATGGAACCAATTTTGCATTCCCTGGGTAATCTAATCTCCTTTTCTTTTTCAGGATACATTATTCTTTTTATCTATTGATGGATTCAATTTGGTAATGTTTTGTTTACAATTTTTTTATTTGTGTTCAGGAGGGATATGGTCTGAAGGTTATTTTTTCTTGTAATATTTATCTCAGGTTTTGACAGTAAGTAGGGCCCTCAGAAATGAGTTAGAAAGCAATTGCTCTCTTCCATTTTCTGAGAGATTTTGTGAGAACGTATATTATTTCTCTTAAATGTTTGGTAGAATTCACCTCTGAATACATTTAGGCCTAGACTTCTGGTTTGGTTTGATTTAGGGTTTTGACGGGAAGGTTTTAAACTACAATGCAATTTATAGATTATATAGTGGACCATCTAGATCACCTGTTTCCTCTTTAGTGAGCTGAGGAAGTTTATATCTTTCAAAGAATCTGTCCATTTTATCTAATTATAAAATTTGTAGGTATAATGTTTAAAATACTTCCTTATCCTTTTAATGCTTCTATAGTGTAAGATCTTTCATTCTTTATTATGTTGGTAATTTATATCTTCTCTCTGCCTTTTTGTTTTCCTTAGTTAGGCTAGAGGTTTATAAGTTGTATTGATCTAAAGAACTACTTTCTGGTTTAATTGACTTTATAATTTTTCTGTTTTCAATTTCATTGGTTTCTACTTTTATCTGTATTATTTGCTTCTTTCTGCTTACTGTGTGTTTAAGGTTACTCTTTTTATTGCTTCTTAAGGTGATAGATCACTGACTTCTTTTTCCTGATATAAGTATTTAATGCTATCATTTTTTTCTCGAGGCACTATCTAGCTTCATTTTACTTTTGATTAGTTGTGTGTTCATTATCATTGAATTAAAAAAAATATTTTCCATTGCCCTTGAGACTTTTCCTTGACTTGTGGGTTATTTAGAAGTGTATTACTTAATTTCTAAATATTTGAGGGTATTAATACTTTTTGCTCTTAGTTTCTAGTTTAATTCCTTTGTGGCCAGAGAATATACTTTGTATGATTCCAGCTCTTCCAAATTTGTTGAGATTTGCTTTATTTCCCACGATATGGTCTAGCTTGGTGAGTGTTCCATGTGTCCTTGAAATAAACGTGTTCTGCTCTTGCTGTGTAGAGTGTTCTATCAACACCCCTTAGTTTTTCTTCTTTCAAAAGCATGTTAGTTGGGTTTTCTGTGTATTGACACTTACAGTGTTCCTACCAATACAGAATTATGGTTGCCCTGAGTCACTTTCCAGGCCTGGTTAGAACACAGAATGAGGTCCTCTGATTGGCACCCGTTTCACACCACTGGATGGAGCTGGAGATAACTTCCCTAAAGGCATCAGGGTGCCTGGCCAAACCAGTCATTGCTGACTGCATCTACCTCTTAGTTTTCATGTGTGCATGTACACATGTGTGTTTGCACAGACACTTGCTCATAATCCCGTATAAGGTTTAAAATTCCTCCATGTCCATCTCCTAGATAATTCCAGAATCTTGCTTACTTTCCAAATGAAGATAATGCAAAGTCATAGCCAATTAAAACACAGCTGCAAGCCTGGGTTCTCTGGGTGAGATACACACATGGCTTTTTGTTGTTGTTGTTCGGTTACTGAGTCATGTCTGACTCTTTGCAACTCCATGGACTGCAGCACGCCAGGCTTCCCTGTCCTTCGTTGTCTCCTGGAGTTTGCTCAAATTCATGTCCATTGAGTGGGTAATGCCATCCAACCATCTCACCCTCTGTTGCCCCCTTCTCCTCCTACCCTCAATCTTTCCCAACATCAGAGTTTTTTTCCCAGTGAGTTGGCTGTTCGAATCAGATGGCCAAAGTATTGGAGCTTCAGCTTCAGCATCAGTCCTTCCAATGAATATTCAGTATTGGTTCCTTTAGGACTGACTGATTTGATCATGTCTGAATAATAATCGTCCTGCTGCAGAAACCAAGGTACTACGTGATGAATGAACATACTCCTGCCCCTCCAAGGATCTCTTGGTGCAGAAAAACCCTAAAGAAATTTTCATGGCAGCTGTTACTTCTTACCTTCCTTGTTTATCAGACATGAGGCTTTTGGGAATTCCCTGGCAGTCCAGGGGAATTTTCACTGCTGAGGGTGAGGGTTCAATCCCTGGGCAGGGAAATGAGATCCTGCAAGCCACATGGCACAGTCAAAACAAACCAAAAAATGATGCTTTCAGTGTAACTGACCAGCTAGTGTAAGGTGTTTATTTAATGGGACCAATTTAAGCCCTAGAGTGAGAGAGGGCTTTGAGGAAGGACTGTAGAGGAATTAAGAAAACATTTGCTAAATCAAAGTACAGCACCAGTTTCCAGACAACATTGTTGCTTTTGTCGGGTAAGGAGAATCCACTTGATGAAGTTTGTGTTAATTCACTGACATCTTATGTGATGGGCTGTGTGGATTCAGTGGGGATGTCAATGAGAACCACCAAACATGCCCCTTTTAAATATTTGATGGTTATAACAATCCATATTTTTTATTCAAGAGGTGATACTGCTTTTTGACTGCTATTTTGAAAGGAAGGAGTTCCAGTGTTTTCTTCTTGACCTTGCATACCATAGAGACACTCCATGCCTTAGGAAGCCAGTCCAGGCTTTCTCCCTGAGGCTGACAATCCATCTCAGCTGTTGCTGTTTGAACAGAAAATAGCCTTTGGATGAACTTGCCATAATGCAGGAGACTGGGTTTGATCCCTCGGTTAGGAAAATCTCCTGGAGAAGGAAATGGCAACCCACTCCAGTAATCTTGCCTGGGAAATCCCATGGGCAGAGGGGCCTGGTGGGCTATAGTCCATGGAGTTGCAAAGAGTTGGACATGACTTAGCGACTAAACAACAACGAACTTGCCATAGGCACACTTGGTCCATTTATCTCTAGATCCACATAGCCCTCACTCCAGAAGGCAGACAATAGTGCTGCTCAAGGTTTATAGGATCCCAATAATTAGCATTAACTTGGAATAAGTATCCAGCAGACCAAAGATGTGAGTATGTTCATTCCTCTGGGGCACATTTCTCTTCAGGGAACATGAGGAAGCAGACTTATAATTTGCTATGATGCTTCGGTAGGTCTCAAGGCTACTTGACATCTACTTGAGTATAGATGGAGATTGAATCAGTGAAAGGACGCAGCATTAAGAATTACGTAGAATTTGTTGGTTTTTTTAAGTTGGGCATAGTCCCATTAGACCTGGACTTATTTTATGGGAGAAAAAATGAGTCATCTGTCACTTTAATTCCTGAGAACTTTATAATGAATTAATCACAGCTAAGATTGCTGGGCACCACACCAGTTCGTAAAGTTAAATAAACATACCTGTTCTGTTGCCAGTTACGATAACTAGGTCCACTTTACTTCTGGCAGGTAACACCTGGATCAGCCACCCTTGGTTCCACCCATCCCTGCTGTAATTGATCAGGAAGGACCATTGCAGCCCCCACCACCAGCAGCCTTCCCTAGTTAGGAAAACAGTCAATTAAAGCCCATTTTAAAAGACTAACATCTTTCTCTCCAGACCATTCCTCAAGGTGAAGGAACACATGGTCTTTCCAGGTCTAATGGGGGATGGAGAGGGGGTGGGAGATGGGGGCACTGGGGGAGTTCATTCAAGTTTCAGCATTCCTCTCTCCTGAAGTCTTTGAATCCTTTTCTCTATCTGATGCCAAAGTGTTACTGGCCTCCCCGTGTCACTTTGCACGGAGGAGTGTCCAGAACATTAGCTAAAACAGCAAACTGCAGAAGCAGCTGTCATGCCTTCCTAAAGAATGCACTCAAATCCCTAACCTCATTCCAATGGAAAAGAGAACCCCACCTTCCCTCTCCATGCACCCCAAGTCCATTCTCACTGGTACCTCCAAGGTGTGTACCTCTATGTGCTAGCCAGTTCCTGCCCGTCTTCCACAGTGTAATGCATTTTTCTTGTTTTGCATTTCACTCCCATACCACACTGGATTTGGATGCTGTTTCCCAGCCAAGCAAACCTTGGAGAGAGGAGGATGGGGGATGGTGTCTTTCCTGGGAAGGAGATGGTCTTAGGGAGAAGACCCTAAATAGTGAGGGGTGTTTCAGGGTGATGGGGTCTCAGGGAATCACAGACTATTCCTGCATGTTTTAATTTCATTTTCAGTTTGTTGGCCTTTCTCAACTACTGCTATAACTTTCAGTTAAATGTACTGTAGACAGTGAACTCGACAGTATACTCTGCAAGCCACAGGATCCATCTGTGATGGTTTGGTTTTCAGTGGTGTTGGGCCTCCTTATAGTCAGTTCAAAGGGCTTTGAACATAGAGAAAGGCTCTGGGATTCTATTCCCTTCCTCAAGATTTGGGCTACTGGTAATTTAAAGTTTGCTGATGCCGAGAGAGGCAGCCACTCTATTTCCCAGCTTCTGGATTTCTCACCCCCTTTAAATTGGCCTCTGGATACTATTGGGCTTCCCTGGTGGCTCAACTGGTGAAGAATCTGCCTGCAATGCGGGAGACCAGGGTTCAATCCCTGGATTGGGAAGATCCCCTGGAGCAGGGAACGGCTACCCACTCCAGTATTCTGGCCTGGAGAATCGCACGGACTGTGTAGTCCATGGGGTCGCACTGGATACTGTTAAGGGAAAAGGGTGTGTATAAGATGCTGCCTTATTTTATGGGGAAATAATGCTCACACCATATAATTCACCTTTTCAAAGTGTACGATTCAGTGGTTTTTAGTATATTCACAGTGTTGTACCACCATCACCACTGTTTAGTTCCAGAACATTCTCAGACCCCAAGAAGAAACCCTGTTACCATTAACAGCCACTTCCTTGTCTTCCCGCTTCCCAGCCTCCAACAACCACTAACTTACTTTCTCTATGGATTTTCCTTTTATGAACTTTTCCTGTAGATGGAATCATATAGTATGTGGCCTCTTATGACTGGCTTCTTTCAGTTACCGTGATATTTTCAAGGTTCAACCATGTTGTATTGTATATCAGTACTTCATTTCCTTTTCATGATTAAAAGATATTTCATCATATGAATAGACCACATTTTGTTTATTCACTAGGTGATGGTTATTTGTTTCCACTTTGGGGCTATTATCAGTAATGCTGGTAAGAACATTCATGTATAAATGTTTGTGTTAACATATTTTTATTTCTCTTGGATCTATGTCCAGGGGCAGAATTTCTGGGTTGTATGTAAACTCTTTGTTTAACTCTTTGAGGAATTGCCGATCTGTTTTCCAAAGCAGCTGCAGCATTTGCCATTCCCACAAACAATGTGTGAAGGTTTCAATTTCTTTGCATCCTTGTCAGCACTTGTTATTGTCCACCTTTGACTGTTGCCATATCAGTGGGTGTGGAGTATGTTGCCTTTTATGTAAAGATGAAGAGGAAAGAAGAATATAAACGTGTGTAATTACTTATTATTTTACAGAATAGCTCTGGGACATTACATGAGAAACTAGCAACCTTGATTTTCTTCCAGAGGGATCAGGAGCTGGTGGCTGAGGTGGAAGGGAGATTTTATACTCTCTGCCTTTCATGAACTTATTCCATTTTAGGTCATGTGAAAATAATTACCTGTACAAATAATGGAAAAAAAAACCCAATGAAATGAAGTTGAAGTTTAAAAAATAAAAATTACATTTATTGACATATAGCAAGGGTTGGCTTGCCTGGAGAATCCCATGGACAGAGGAGCCTGGCAGGCTATAGTCCATAGGGTTGCAAAGAGTCAGACACAACTGAATGACTGAGCACAAGCAAGGGTTGGCAACTATAGCTTGTGAACCAAATCTGACCTGCCTATTTTTGTGTTCTTACATTAAAAAAAAAATTGAAGTATAGTCAGTTTACAATGTTGTGTTAATTTCTGCTGTACGGCAAAATGATTCAGTTATGTGTGTGTGTATATATATGCACACATTCTTTTTCATATTCTTTTCCATTATGGTTTATCACAGGATAATGAATATAGTTCCCTATGCTATACAGTAGGATCTTAGTTGTTTATCCATCCTATAGATACAAGTGTGCATCTGTTAATCCCATCCATCCTTCCCCCAACCCCCTCCCCCATGGCCACCACTTGTCTGTTCTCTGAGTCTGTGAGTCTGTTTCTGTTTCATAAGTAGGTTCATTTGTGTTGTATTTTAGATTCCACGTAGATGTGATATCTGATCATATGTTGCTTTCCTCTGACTTCACTCAGTATGATAATCTCTAGGTCCATCGCTGTTGCTGCAAATGGCATTATTTCATTCTAAACAGTTTTAAATGGTTGAAAACAATAAAAAGAAGACTCTTTGGCGGCACATGAAAATTATTTGAAACTCAGGTTTCAATGTCCATAGACTTTTAAGGATACACAGCCGTGCTCATTTGTTTACATACTTTCTGTGGGTGTTTTCCTGCTACTGAAGCAAAGGTGAGTAATTGTAGCAGAGACTATGTGGTGCACTTGCGGTTTTATGCCAATGGTTGGAACAATGCAAATTGCAGTCACACAGTTAGAACTCGGCGGTACTTGGAGTGCCACACATGTTGCCAAACTGTGATTAAACAAAAAGTTTCCAGCGCTCATCATTACGTCAGAACAAGAAAAGAAGACCAAAGTGCACTGACTGTCATGCTTGTAAAGCATAATGGAGTGTGGGTTCTGTTGTTATTACATTACATGGCAAGATGTTGTGTTGTGTGATGACCCTAGAGCTGTGTTTAAAAACTACAGCATACATTAGTGGGCCCACAACCACACTAACCATTCATCCAAATATTCCCAAATCAAAGGGGAGGTTAGAAAGATTGGAAAATTTAGGATTGTCTATCTTGTGACAGAATTTCTCTTCAACACACATGAAAAAAAGAAAAAGAATCCGGTACCAAAATTGGTTGTCAGGGGGCTCATTTCTTAACCAAGAAAGAAGCCATTTATAAGCAGTAAGTTAATTAGATGGTGTTTGATTGCAACAGCTGAATAAATGGGTCCAGGAAACAAAATGTTTTTAAAGAATATTAGCCTCATACTGAGAATAGAAGCTTGAGGAATTTAGGACATTGGGAACAACTTAAAAACAGGGCAGATGTTACTACTCAGTTGGTGTTTATTTAAGGAGTCAGTGCTAACATAGAAGTGACAGCAGAATTAGCTTCTCTAAATAGATTGAAAATAGTCTCACCTGAAGTTACTCAAAGACATGGTGAGGGCTAAATCACTTCAGTCGTGTCTGACTCTCTTGTGACCCCATGGACTGTAGCCCACCAGGCTCTTCTGTCCATGGGATTCTCCAGGCAAGAATACTGGAGTGGGTTGCCATGCCCCCCTCCAGGGGATCTTCCCAGCCCAGGGTTCGAATAACCTGCGTGTCTTATGTCTCCTGCGTTGGCAGGTGGGTTCTTTACTATTGGGGCCACCTGGAAGGTCTCAAAGACATTAATAAAACACAAATTCAGCACAGCCTGAAGTAGAATCAACTAAGTTTGTGTTACAACCAGAGGTGTTAAAATACGTGTGCATCACACTGCACAAACTTCCAGTTATTTATAAGATGCGGAGTGCTGAAGGTGTGCGGCAGAAGAGGACTAGAGCTAACAGTAATATACTACACACAGGGAGGGTGAGAGTAAATCCTAAGAGTTCTCATCACAAGGAGAATTCCTCCCCTTCCTTCCTTCTTTTCTCCCTTTTTATTGTATCTGTATGAGAAGATATTCTGTTAACTGAGCTACAGTGGTCATCATTTCACAATATCTGTAAATCAAACCATCATACTGTGTATGCCTTAAATTTGTACAGATTGTGTACCAATTATTTCTCAATAAAACGGGAAAAAATATGGGTGGAACAGCAATTGGCTTGGCTGGAAAACATGCAAAGCTTGTGAAAATGTAAGGTGTTTATGGTAACTCACTGTACTATCAGCAGGTACTTCAAGGGAAATATCTGAATCTATCATGTGTTACTGAATCAGTATCAGTAGTGAGCTACATTCTTCTTGCGGACATGAACATCAGTTCTGTGACATTTTTGTTGGAACTGTAAGAGGAATATGCTGAACTCAGAATATTGTAACTTTGTTGTAACTCAGAAATTTGAAGGCTTATCATTAGCCAAGCTTTATCAAGATATTTTGAGCTCTGAGTCAAGACTAAAATTTTTCCGAATAAGAAGAACCTCTTTCCTTCAACCACTATTACAAATATTGAATGGCTTTGGAAACTGAATTTTGCTGTGGACTTGAAATTTTTTTTAATGAAATCCAACTAATATTTAAAAGGCTATATGGAGTTTATATGTAAAACATACTGTGGTTCAGTCATTTTAACTTTACTAACTAAAAGTGTTTGAATCACACATAATGTCAAGTTGTTTTACCTCTCATGCTTCAAGTTTGAAACAAGAGTGAAGATCTCAATTCTCAAAGGAACTCACAGTGTATTTAGTTTCTGAGTTGAAACTGCAGTTCAAGTAGTGTCTTTAGACTTCGATGCAAACTCAAAGGAAATCTACATATTCAAAAATTCATTTAACTCTTTAACTGAGGAGCTTCTACCCAATGTTCAATGGGAAGTGATTAACCTGTAATGCAATAATGTGCTAAATGGAAATGTCAGGAGAAGAACCTACTAGAATTCTGTGATTGCCTTGTATGTGATGAAGATGCTCGATTGAAATCACATGCTTGTGCACTGATGCCAGTTTTGGAGTGCCTGTCTGTGTGAAAGGGCATTTTCAAAGATGGAAAATGAAACCTCATCACAGATCAGCATTCACAGATGCATATTTGCATTTGATTATAGGGGACACTAACTTTGATCACCAACTAAGCAACCATTATCCCCCCTAAAAGTACCCCATTCTTCTCATTAGCAGGCCTATATGACAAAATTAGTTATTATATTTTGAATTTCATCAATTAAAAACTTGGTTTGTTTCTTCTCTTGTTGAATAAGTATGTACATCATTGAGATTGCTCTTCCTCCACAGAACCTAAAACGCTTACTATCAGATGCTTTCTTTAAAAGTTTACATGTTAGAGCAGTGAACCTTAACTTACTACAGAGCTACAGTAAATCAAAACAATGTTTGCTAACATTGTACTAGCATGTAGAGAGACCTATAGACCAATGAAATAGACTAGAAAGACCTGAAATAACCCACACATATATCATCAAAAGATTTTTGACAAGACTATCAAGATCATTCAGTGAGGAAAAGGGTAGTTTTTAACAAATGGTGCTGGACTCTTACCTAACACCATATAAAAAATTAACACAGAATGGATCAAATGTATGTAAGATATAAGACCCAAAGCTGTAAAAATCTTGGAAAACATAGGGCAAAATTTCACAGTGCTAGACTCAGCAATGATTTCTTGGACATGAACCAAAGACACAGCAATGAAAGAAAATAGAAAAATTGGACTTCCTAAAAATCTTGTAAAATTTTGGGCATCAGAAGACAAAGTTCTAAAATATATATTTTTCTAAAATATATAATCTACTATAGGTTGTAGGGAATGAATATAATTTCTTCCTTAAAGATTTAGTAGAATTTACCAGTGAGCCCATCTCAGGCTCTTGTTTTCTGTTTTGGAAGATTATTAATTCAATTTCTTTAATATAGATAGGTTCATTTAGATTGACTATTTTTTTCAGGTTGTCTACTCTTGCATGTATTTTAGTAGATTCTATCTTATAAGAAATTGGCCCATTTCATCATTATCAAATAATACTATTCCTTTTTTTTTAATCCTTTTTATGTGTATAGAATCTATAGTGAAGTCCTTATTGCCATAATGGATCTTTTCAAAGAACCAGCATTGGGTTCATTATTTTCCCTGTAGATTTCCTGTTTTCAATTTCATTTATTTCTGCTCAAATTCTTCATTTTCTTCTGCTCACTGTCATTTCTTTCTTTTTTCTCTCTATTTTCCTAATTTGGAAGCTAAGATGATTGATTTTAGATCTTCTGTCTTTGCTAATGTATGTATTCAATGCTTTAAATTTCCCTCTGAGCTCTGCTTGTGCTGCATCCCACAAATTTTGGTAAGCTGTGTTTTCATTTTCACATATTTCCAATTATCTGTTGAGATTTGTTCTTACTCTCGTGTGTTGTTTAGAAGTGTTTTGTTCAGTCACAGGGGTTTTCCAGTCATCTTTCTGTTCTTGATCTCTAGTTTAATTCCACTGGGTTCTGAATGTCTTATGGTATGATTTCTCTTCAATTTGGGAAGATGTGTTTTATGTCCCAGAATGGGGTCTCTCTTAATGAATGTTCCGTGACAAATTGAGAAGAAACTACTGTTGTTGGATGATGAGTCCAAGGATGTCAGTTATATCCAGTTGATGGCTAGTGTTAAGTTCAGCTGTGTCCTTTCTGATTTTCTGTTGGCTGAATCTATTTCTCATAGAGGTGTGTTACGTCTCCAACTATGATAGTGGGTTTATCTGTTTCTCTTTGTAGTTCTATTAGTTTTTTCCTCATATTGTTTGATGCTCTGTTGTTTGATACACATGTACATTGAGGACTGTTACATCTTCTTGGAGAATTGTGTATCATTATGTAATACCCTTCTTTATCCCTAGTTCAATTCAGTTCAGTTGCTCAGTCGTGCCCAACTCTTTGTGACCCCATGAATCGCAGCACACCAGGCCTCCCTGTCCATCACCAACTCCCGGAGTTCACTCAGACTCATGTGCATCGAGTGGGTGATGCCATCCAGCCAACTCATCCTCTGTCATCCCCTTCTCCTCCTGCCCCCAATCCCTCCCAGCATTAGGGTCTTTTCCAATGAATCAACTCTTCACATGTGATGGCCAAAGTACTGGAGTTTCAGCTTTAGCATCATTCCTTGCAAAGAAATCCCAGGGCTCATCTCCTTTAGGATGGACTGGTTGGATCTCCTTGCAGTCCAAGGGACTCTCAAGAATCTTCTCCAACAACACAGTTCAAAAGCATCAATTCTTCGGCACTCAGCTTTCTTCACAGTCCAATTCTCACAGCCATACATGACCATTGGAAAAACCATAGCCTTGACTAGATGGACCTTAGTCGGCAAAGTAATGTCTCTGCTTTTGAATATGCTATCTAGGTTTGTCATAACTTTCCTTCCAAGGAGTAAGCATCTTTTAATTTCATGGCTGCAATCACCATCTGCAGTGATTTTGGAGCCCCCAAAAATAAAGTCTGACACTGTTTCCACTGTTTCCCCATCTATTTGCCATGAAGTGATGGGGCCAGATGCCATGATCTTCGTTTTCTGAATGTTGAGCTTTAGGCCAACTTTTTCACTCTCCTCTTTCATCAAGAGGCTCTTTAGTTCCTCTTCACTTTCTACCATAAAGCTTTCTTTAAAGTCAGCTCTGTCTAAAACAAATATAGCTACTCCTGCTTTCTTTTGTTTAGTGTTAGCATAGTATATTTTCCTTCATCCATTTACAGTTGACCTTTGAACAACTTGGGTATAGGGGAGCTGACCTTCTGTGCAGTCAAAAATCCAGGTACAACTTTCCAATTGACTCACCATATCAATGAATTCGAACAGCCCTGGATCATGTAGTACTGTAGTATATACTTTGTGAAAGAAATCTGCATATAGTGGACCTATGCAGTTCAAGCCCATGTTGTTCAAGGATCAACTGTACTTT
Organism: Oryx dammah; assembly: GCF_014754425.2. Classification (NCBI taxonomy): domain Eukaryota; kingdom Metazoa; phylum Chordata; class Mammalia; order Artiodactyla; family Bovidae; genus Oryx; species Oryx dammah. Next base: position 25,901,872 of record NW_024070194.1, on the reverse strand, counting down.
AAATCTCTGTATCTCTTATGTTTAAAGAGGATCTCCTGTAAACAACATATACTTTGATCTTTTTGTTCGCTTTTATCCACTCTGACAATCTGTTTTTTAATTGGTACAGTTAGACCACTAATGTTCAAAGTGATTATTGATATAGTTGGATTAATATTTATTATATTCCTTAATGTCTTCTATTTGTTGCCTTTGCTTTTGTTCCTATTTTTATATGTCTTTTGTCAATTCAATTGAGTATTTAAATAATTCCATTTTTCTCTATTTTCTTAGCTTATCAGTTACACTTTTTTCCCCAGCTGTTTTTGGTAGTTGTCATAGAGTTTGCAACATATGTAGGTTCAATCCCTGGGTCAGAAATGGCAACCCACTCCAGTATTCTTGCCTGGAAATTCTTGTGGACAGAGGCGCCTGGCAGGCTACAGTTACAACCAATCCAAATTCTTTATCAAATAACATTATACCATTTCACAGGTAGTATGAATTCCTTATAATTAAAAATTATTCATGATTTCTTCCTCCTACCCCTGTATTACTGCTATCATTCATTTTGTTTATACCTGATCACATATAAACATATATGCACATTAACAGACATAGTCAAATATATTGTTGCTATTATTATTTTGAACAAAGTATTATCTGTTAGCTATACTAAGAACATGAAAAATAGAAGTTTTGTAACTTCCCTGACAGTCCAGTAGTTAAGACCCCATTCTTCCAATGCAGGGGTGAGAGTTCAATTCCTGGTTAGGAACTAAGATCCTACATGCCTCGAGGCCCAGCCAAGTTAAAAAAAAATAGAAAGTATTTATTTTCACTATTTCTACTTCAATGCTCTTCCTTACTTTATGTAGACTACTTTATTTTCCTTCTTTTCAAATAACTTTTAATAGTTCTTGCAAGACAGGTCTGCTGGCAACAGAGTTCCTTACTTTTTTGTTTGCTTGTTTCTCTGAGAAAATCTTTTATTTCTCCTTAATTTCTTAAGGATAACATCCCAGAATAAAGAATTGTAGGTTAGTGGGGTTTTCTCTTAACACTTTAAATAATTCGTTTTACTCTCTTCTTGCTTGTATGAGAAGTATAATTCTTACCTTTTTTCCCCTCTTTAGTTAAGATGGGCTTCTCCCCCAACCCTTTACCCACCTCTGGCTTTTTCAGGATTTTCTATGCATCTTTGATTTTCTGTAGTTTGGAAATGATCTATCTTGGTGTAGGGGTTATCTGGGGATGGCGTGGGGAGAGGAGTTGGCATTTATCCTAATTGGTGTTCTGAGCTTCCTGGATGGGTGGCCTGCTGACATTAATTTAGGGAAATTCTTGAAAGTATCGTTTCAAATATATCTCTGCTCTTTTTATCTTTTTCTTCTCCTGGTATTCCATGGAGATAGGTATTCCAACTACAGTCTTTGTCCTCTTTGCTTTTCAGGTTTTCAAGATTCTATCTGTAAAAGAATCCACCAGCCAATGCAGGAGACACAGGTTTGATCCTTGAGTTGGGAAGATCCTCTGGAGAAGGGAAGGGCAACCCACTCCAGTATTCTCACCTGGAAAAAATCCCATGGACAGAGGAAACTCGTGGGCTACAGTCCAGAGGGTCACAAAGAGCTGGACGTAACTTAGCTACTTAATACAACAAATTGGTACATCCTACAGCTCAGAGACTCTTCCTGGAATCATGTTGTCTTCCAGTGAGCCCATCATCAAAGGTATTCTTCATTTCTGTTACAGTTTTTTTTTTTTTACTCTAGCGTTTCTTTTTAGTTCTCTCTTAAGATTTGCATCTCTCTGTTGACATTTTCATCTGTTCTTCCGTACTGTCTACTTTATCCATTAGAGCTCTTAGTATATTAATTGTTTTACATTCCTGGTCTGATAATTCCAACATCCCTGCCATGTTTAGTTCTGATGCTTGCTCCCATCTCTTCAGATTGTGATTTTTGCCATTTGGTATGCCTTTTTAAATTTTCATCTCTGCAGGTGTTTCTTTTCTTGATAGGCAGATATGATGTACTGGGTAAAAAGAAAAGCTGTAAATAGCCCTTTAGTAACATGGTGGTGAGGAGTAGGGGAGGGGAAGGGTCCTGTAGCCTGTGATTAAGTCTTTCGTGAGATTGTGTCTCTGGACCATGAAGTTCACCCGTGTTTCTCCATTTTTCGTCTCCACACTTGAGCTCAGTTCAGTCACTCAGTCCATGGGGTCACTCTTTGCGACCCCATGGACTGCCACATGCCAGGCTTCCCTGTCCATCACCAATTCCCGGAGCTTGCTCAAATTCATGTCCATTGAGTCAGTGATGCCATCCAACCATCTCATCTTCTTTCTTCCCCTTCTCCTGCCTTTTCATCCCAACATCAGGGTCTTTTCCAATGAGTCAGCTCTTCGCATCAGATGGCCTAAGTATTGGAGCTTCAGCATCAGTCCTTTCAGTGAACATTCAGGACTGATTTCATTTAGGATTGACTGGTTTGATCTCCTTACACTTAGGCTGAACCAAATGACCCAGTGGACTACAGTTGGGTGTTTCCCTTCCCCAGGTGCTGGTTACTTGCTTTCCCTGAGGGTCAGGCCTTGTTAAGAAGAACAGATCATCCTGAGTATTTTAAATGGTTCCTTTCCCCCTCTCCATGCTGGTCGCCTGAGGGGATTCTTCTCAGATACTTGTTAATACTAGGGGAAACAGGTGGAGCTACTGCTGGTAAACCTTATGATATTTGGGTCCCCCTACCACTGCTGAGCTCCTGCTGGTGAATCTCATGATATTTGGGGGTCCCTCTACCCCTGTTTGTAGTGATGCTTTCTATGGCCCACGTGACTTCACATTCCAGGATGTCTGGCTCTAGGTGAATGATCACAACATCATGATTATCTTGGTCATGAAGATCTTTTTTGTACAATTCTTCTGTGTATTCTTGCCACCTCTTCTTAATATCTTCTGCTTCTGTTAAGTCCATACCATTTCTGTCCTTTATTGAGCCCATCTTTACATGAAATGTTCCCTTGGTATCTCTAATTTTCTTGAAGAGATCTCTAGTCTTTCCCATTTTGTTGTTTTCCTCTATTTCTTTGCACTGATTGCTGAGGCAGGCTTTTTTATCTCTTCTTGCTATTCAGATGCATTCAGAACTCTGCATTCAGATGCTTATATCTTTGCTTTTCTCCTTTGCTTTTCGCTTCTCTTCTCTCCACAGCTATTTGTAAGGCCTCCACAGACAGCCATTTTGCTTTTTTGCATTTCTTTTCCATGGGAATGGTCTTGATCCCTGTTTCCTGTACAATGTCACGAACCTCCGTCCATAGTTCACCAGGCACTCTATGAGATCTAGTCCCTTAAATCTGTTTCTCACTTCCACTATATAATCATAAGGGATTTTATTTAGGTCATACCTGAATGGTCTAGTGGTTTTCCCCACTTTCTTCAATTTAAGTCTGAATTTGGCAATAAGGAGTTCATGATCTGAGCCACAGTCAGCTCCCGGTCTTGTTTTTGCTGATTGTATAGAGCTTCTCCATCTTTGGCTGCAAAGAATATAATCAATCTGATTTCGGTGTTGACCATCTGGTGATGTCCATGTGTAGAGGTTTCTCTTGTGTTGTTGGGAGAGGGTGTTTGCTATGACCAGTGTGTTCTCTTGGCAAAACTCTATTAGTCTTTGCCCTGCTTCATTCTGCATTCCAAGGCCAAATTTGCCTGTTACTCCAGGTGTTTCTTGACTTCCTACTTTTGCATTCCAGTCCCCTGTAATGAAAAGGACATCTCTTTTGGGTGTTAGTTCTAAAAGGTCTTGTAGGTCTTCATAGAACCGTTCAACTTCAGCTTCTTCAGCATTACTGGTTGGGGCATAGACTTGGATTACTGTGATATTGAATGGTTTGCCTTGGAAACGAACAGAGATCATTCTGTCATTTTTGAGATTGCATGCAAGTACTGCATTTCGGACTCTTTTGTTGACCATGATGGCTACTCCATTTCTTCTAAGGGATTCCTGCCCACAGTAGCAGATATAATGGTCATCTGAGTTAAATTCACCAATTCTAGTCCATTTTAGTTTGCTGATTCCTAGAATGTTGATGTTCACTCTTGCCATCTCCTGTTTGGCCACTTCCAATTTGCCTTGATTCATGGACCTAACATTCCAGGTTCCTATGCAATATTGCTCTTTACAGCATTGGACCTTGCTTCTATCAACAGTCACATCCACAACTGGGTATTGTTTTTGCTTTGGCTCCATCCCTTAAAGTGCTGCACTCAATATGCCAGCAAATTTGGAAGACTCAGCAGTGGCCACAGGACTGGAAAAGGTCAGTTTTCATTCCAATCCCAAAGAAAGGCAATGCCAAAGAATGCTCAAAATACTGCACAATTGCACTTATCTCACACACTAGTAAAGTAATGCTCAAAATTCTCCAACCCAGGCTTCAGCAACACATGAACTGTGAACTTCCAGATGTTCAAGCTGGTTTTAGAAAAGGCAGAGGAACCAGAGATCAAATTGCCAACATATGCTGGATCATTGAAAAACCAAGAGAGTTCCAGAAAAACATCTGCTTTATTGACTATGCCAAAATTTTTGACTGTGTGGAAAGTTCTGAAAGAGATGGGAATACCAGACCACCTGACCTGCCTCTTGAGAAACCTGTATGCAGGTCAGGAAGCAACAGTTAGAACTGGACATGGAACAACAGACTGGTTCCAAATAGGAAAAGGAGTACATCAAGGCTGTATATTGTCACCCTGCTTATTTAACTTCTATGCATAGTACATCATGAGAAACACTGGGCTGGAAGAAGCACAAGCTGGAATCAAGACTGCTGGGAGAAATATCAATAACCTCAGAAAATGAAGAGGAACTCAAAAGCCTCTTGATGAAAGTGAAAGAGGAGAGTGAAAAAGTTGGCTTAAAGCTCAATGTTCAGAAAATGAAGATCATGGCATCCGGTCCCATCACTTCATGGGAAATAGATGGGGAAACAGTGGAAACAGTGTCAGACTTTATTTTAGGGGGCCCCAAAATCACTGCAGATGGTGATTGCAGCCATGAAATTAAAAGATGCTTACTCCTTGGAAGGAAAGTTATGACCAACCTAGACAGCATATTAAAAAGCAGAGACATTATTTTGCCAACAAAGGTCCGTCTAGTCAAGGATATGGTTTTTCCAATGGTCATGTATGGATGTGAGAGTTGGACTGTGAAGAAAGCTGAGCGCCAAAGAATTGATGCTTTTGAACTGTGGTGTTGGAGAAGACTCTTGAGAGTCCCTTGGACTGCAAGGGGATCCAACCAGTCCATTCTAAAGGAGATCAGTCCTGGGTGTTCTTTGGAAGGAATGATGCTAAAGCTGAGACTCCAGTACTTAGGCCACCTCATGGGAAGAGTTGACTCATTGGAAAAGACTCTGATGCTGCGAGGGATTAGGGGCAGGAGGAGTAGGGTATGACAGAGGATGAGATGGCTGGATGGCATCACCGACTCGATGGACATCAGTTTGGGTGAACTCCAGGAGTTGGTGATAGACAGGGAGGCCTGACGTGCTGCGATTCATGGGGTCTCAAAGAGTCAGACACAACTGAGTGACTGAACTGAACTACCCTTGTGGTCTTAGATTTTTAAGCTCAGAGTTACCCACACCGAGCCTCCAGCAGTCTTTCAATTACAGTTCAGCTTTTCCTGCCTGACATTGGTCCCTAGGGTCTTGACCTGTGAGTCTCACTCTGGTAAGTAGTGATTCCTGCATTTTCTTCTTGGTCTCTCCAGTCTCAAGGCAGCAGTTTGTTCTGTGTCCTCTTCCATCTTAGAGATCCAAGAAGAGTTGTTGATTTTTTTTTGTTTTGTTTTTAATAATCTGCTCAGCTTTTTACTCGTTAGGATGGAGTGACCCTGTTATCTTATCACGTTACGTAGGCACTCGGAAACCAGAAGTGATCCACATATTCTCTTTTTTCACAGTACTCTTTCTCTCTTTTGCAGGGGAAGGTGGGGTATTGTGCATCTTGTGAGTAGGAAATGGTAACCCACTCCAGTATTCTTGCCTGGGAAGTCTCATGGACAGAAGAGCCTGGTGGGGTGTAATCCATCTGGTTCAGAGTTGAATACCACTGAAGTGACTGAGCATGGGCATCTTATGGGATCTTTGTTCCCCAAACTGGGTTAGATCCAGGCCCACTGCAGTGAAAGCCCCGAGTCTTAACTGCTGGACAGCCAGGCACAATGTTCTTTTCCACATAAATTTGTAGAAGTGGAATGCTAAGTCAAAATGCCTCAGTTGCCCCAACCTGCCATAATTTCTGTCCTCCAGCCTAATTTTCATGCTCCATCATGTACAATCATTCTTTTGCTAAAGCCTTGATTCCACTGCCCTGTTATCTTATCACATGTGCTTTCAGAACCTCAGCCCTGGGTGACTCTACCATGCCTGCACCTGGGTAGATAATTCCTATAGAGAAAAAAAGCACATATCAGGGTCACCTGATTTCCTGAGATTCCTAATCACCAGCATCAAGTAAGCCATCTGTCCTCGTGTCCTGCTGCTTTGTCTGGTCAACATATTCTGCCCTTCTTTGTAGAGATGTTTCCAACTTTCTTTTTTCTCCCCAAACCTCTGACTTCACCCTCTCCACTCACATCCTCACAGAGAATAGAGCAGCAATCCCACAATTGCCCCACCACATTCTCCACGTTACAGGTATGCCCTTGTGAACACACCTACAGCACACCCTTCCTACACCTGATAACAAGGAAGTAGTCCCTCCTCACAGGTGGGCTAGCCCTCCACCTGTGTTTATAACTGCCTTCACTCTACCACATCAGGAACCTTATGTTATGGACACGGCCTCTTTCATCTGAATATTCAAGTCTCCTTTAAAAAAATGTATTTTATTTATGTGTCTGTGCACTCTGCTTATTTAACTTATATGCAGAGTACATCATGAGAAGCGCTGGGCTGGAAGAAGCACAAGCTGGAATCAAGATTGCTGGGAGAAATATCAATAACCTCAGATATGCAGATGACACCACCCTTATGGCAGAAAGTGAAGAGGAACTAAAAAGCCTCTTGATAAAAGTGAAAGTGGAGAGTGAAAAACTTGCCTTAGAGCTCAACATTCAGAAAATGAAGATCATGGCATCCTGTCCCATCACTTTATGGGAAATAGATGGGGAAACAGTGGAAACAGTGTCACACTTTATTTTTGGGGGCTCCAAAATCACTGCAGATGGTGACTGCAGCCATGAAATTAAAAGATGCTTACTCCTTGGAAGAAAAGTTATGACCAACCTAGACAGCATATTCAAAACAGAGACATTACTTTGCCAACTAAGGTCCGTCTAGTCAAGGCTATGGTTTTTCTAGTAGTCATGTATGGATGTGAGAGTTGGACTGTGAAGAAGGCTGAGCACTGAAGAATTGATGCTTTTGAACTGTGATGTTGGAGAAGACTCTTGAGAGTCCCCTGGACTGCAAGGAGATCCAACCAGTCCATTCCGAAGGAGATCAGACCTGGGATTTCTTTGGAAGGAATGATGCTAAAGCTGAGACTCCAGTACTTAGGCCACCTCATGGGAAGAGTTGACTCATTGGAAAATACTCTGATGCTGGGGGAGGGATTGGGAGCAGGAGGAGAAGGGGACGACAGAGGATGAGATGGCTGGATGGCATCACTGACTCAATGGACATGAGTCTGAGTGAACTCCGGGAGTTGGTGATGGACAGGGAGGCCTGGTGTGCTGTGATTCATGGGGTTGCAAAGAGTCAGACATGACTGAGCGACTGAACTGAACTGAACTGATGGGTCTCCATTGCAGCATATGAGATCTTTAGTTGTGACATGCAGGATCTAGTTCCCTGACAAGGATCAAACCCAATGCATTGCAAAACTTACCCATGGACTCATCCTATTTCATTTGAATATTCAAGTCTCCTTTTTAAAAAATATTTGTTTGGCTGTGCTGGGTCTTAGTAGCAGCATGTAGGATCTTCAGTCTTCATTGCAGCCTGTGGGATCTAGTTCCCTCACCAGGAATTGAACCTGGGCCCCCCTGCATTCAGAGTATGAAGTCTTAAGTCACTGACCACCAGGGAAGTCACTCAAGTCTCCTCACATGGGTGTTTCTTTTCCCTCAGTTGTAAAACATACTCAGATTGCTTCCATCTTAAAGAAGCAAAACAAAGACCAGCTCTCTTTGACTTACCTTCCTTGGGTCACCCCCTTCCCTGAGTTTCCTTCTCTCCTTCACAGAGAAACTGCTTGTAAGAATTACCTACTGTCTCAGTCACTGTGGCTACATAACAAATGACCCCCAAACCTAGTGACATGGATTATTCTCATGGTTTCTTTGGGTCAGGAATTCAGACCCAGCACAGTGGGGCTAGCTAGTTTCTGCTCCAGTGTCTGAGCTTTGGCTGGTGGTCTCTGGAACAGGGGCTGGGGACCCAAGTGATCTCTTCATGAACTACTTCAGGCTTCTTCCCAGTAGGGCAGCTGGGTTCTGAGGATGAGCGTACCAAAGAGAACCAGAGGTTGTTAAATGCATAGACACAGAAAATCAAATGGTGGTTGCCAGGAGCTAGGGAGCCGGGACAGTGAGGGGTTAGTGTTTAATGGGGACTGAGTTTTAGTTTTGCAAATTGAAAACAGCCCTGGAGATGGGTGCACCATAATGTGAAAGGAGAGACATGCAAAGGGGCCCCGGGACCCCTCGTGCAGCAAGGCCGTAGTACCTTTTTCAGCTTCTCCATGTCACAGAAGGGATCTTCAATCACACTATGTCCCTGTCGCTTCAGTTCATCAGAAGAGGCCAGACTTACACCCTAACAATCAATTTAATCAATTCTCAGATGCTTTTTTTTTTTTTTTACATTTTATCTGAAATCAGAACTATTCAGTCTGGGGCATAGTATAGCTGAATATCAATGCTTTTTCTTCTTTCTTAGTGTTATCTGAAATAATGGTAAAGCTTCCAGTAGGTGGCACCTTAGATGATGTAAAATCTAGTCTTGACGCCACATGTCTCCTCAACCCAGCCTGTCCCCAGCGCTCTGGACCTAGTTATCCGATTGCCTGCTTAGCATCCCTGCTGGGATATCTCAAAGGCAATGAGCTCGATGTGTCTGTGGTCTCCTCTCCCCAATCCTTCCCACCTCCCACCAAAGCTGAATCTTTGTCCAATTCCCTGTCCCAATAGACTCCACTACTCCCCACCAGTAACAGGTGCCAGAAGCCTAAAAAGTGACCCCTGATCCCTTGCTCTCTCCAACCTCATAGAGCATCCATGATTGTGTTTCTTTCTTCTGCTCACTTTTTCCTGTTTTTCAAATGTAAATTGCCATCATGTCTGTTTTGAATTACGACAGCACTCTCCCAACCCTTCCCTCTTCTTCCTTTCTAATGTCACACCATTCACCCCCTTGAAGCCAGAAGGATCTTCTAAAAACCTGAATTTATTCTCTTTACCAAGAATCCTTTAGGGGGGCCTCCTGTTGCTCTTAGAATAATGTCCCTAATTCTAACCTGGCTCTCAAAAGCTCTGAATGATCCACTCCTTGTGCATCCAAGGGACCCGAAGCAAGAGTACAAACAGAGGTACCTAGGTCTGCACCTTCTTCCTTCCTTGTCTAGGTCGCAACCTGAGGGGACTGGACATGCATGTGTTAACACCCCAGCCCACACCTCCAAGCTCTGTCCACCCCTTGGTCACTCCTTGGGCTCAGAGTGTACACACCAGGACTCCATCTGCTCTTGGAGGGTGGCCCTGAGGGAGAAGTCTGAGCACATTCATATTTCTACCCAGGGTTGGCGATTTTTTTTAACTTTTATCTTTTTTCCTATCTTTCAGACAGGTATTGCACTTGCACTGTCACTTTCTGAATTAATTCATGTCATTTTCTCAGCTTTCCATGAGGGTGTCCACCTTGTCTGAATCTCTTAAGCATTCTTTGGTACATATGGGATCCCAATACTTTGATGTGTGTGTTGCAAATGTTTTCCTCTCAGTTTGTCAATAGTCTCTTGATCTTGCCTATGGAGCGTCTGATTGTTTGGTGTATGTTTGTACCATGGAAGTTTAGAAAGCATCAGTCTTTGTCATCATAGTGTCTGATTTTAGTGTCTTGGCTGGAAGGGCATTTGCTGAGCCCCTAATTCTTTCAGTCACCAGTATTGTATTCTCACTCTCCTGTGGTTTCCTCCCATTCGCCTTGGTCCTTGTCCATATGGAATGTCCATATTGATGTAAGGAATGAGGTAGAAATCTGGCCTGGATCTGGTACTTCTGGGTTCTTCTTGTCCAACATGTCTTCTCTCTCTTTCTGGCAAGAACTCTCTCCTTCTTTTCTATGGGGCACCCTCTCATTGTGTCTGAAGTGGCTTATCCATCATCTATCCTTGACCCCATGTCTGGCCAATCAGGCAACTTCATCCCTCTGGCCACAGTGATTGGTTTAGAAAAGGGTGTGTCTTGTAGGTTGGACCAATCAGAATTCCTCCCTATGATGTTTTTCTACCACAGAGATAAGAAAAAACACTTTCTTTATGCTGCTGTTGTTAAGGTCCTATGTGTGTCTGGCTGTTGGAGACAGCCTACCTTGGAGAGAGCTTATCAGAGAGATGGAATCAAAGATGAGGACCTCAAGATATTATTGGAACACCTGGATCTAGCTATCCTATCCATTGGACTGTAGAGTTACTTGAACCAGTACATTCCTTTTTAAACTTAGTTGAGTTTCTGTCATTTGCAATCAAAAGAATCCTGATGGATGTATGGACTTATTTTTTATATCAAATGCCAATCAAGCGATCATCTGTTGCTTTGCCTGCCCAAAAAAGAGCATCCCTCCCTTCCTCTCCCCCTCAACCCTCCCCTTTATTCTGGGAAAATTTTTTTTCTTCTGTTCAGCTTTGTGGTTTAAATAGAAGTTGTCACTGTATAAGTCTCACCTTCTCAGCCAACTTCAATTGGCTCAGGTATGGCTTCTGATTCAAGCCTGCTCTATCTTCCTTTCTTTAATTTTTTTCCCCCCAAAGTTTTGGGAGATGATATGTGAGCCATTAAAATAATATGTAACTTTCTGGGGGGACAGAAGTATATTCATATTGTTTAAATCCAAAAGATATTGAAGGCCATACAGTAAAAAATTTCTACCAGGAACTCTTGAAAATCAACAATAGAACTATAGTAACCCTAATAGGAAAAAAAAAATAAGAAAAAGGTATGAACAAGCACTTTATAGAAGAAGGCATCTAAAAGGCTGATAAGTATATGAAAAGATGCTTTAACTCATTAGAAACAAGAGACTACATTAAGAACAATAGTAGCTATCACTTTATCCCTATTTGACTGGCAAAATTTTGAAAGGTGGTTATTTCCACCACATCGGAGGGATGTGGGGATAGATGCACTTTTGTGCCTGCTTGTAGTTCAGACTGCAACAGCCGTCTAGAGAATCACCTGGTACTCGTGAGGGACATGAAATACGTGCTCTGCTGCCCAGCAATCCCACACCTGGGTGTATGTCTGAAACAGTGGCCATGGGCCTGTATGGAACAAATACAAGTATGTTTATCATGCCGTTGTTGGGGGAAAAGGGAGTTGACGGGAGCCTGAGTGTCCCTGGTAGTCATTAGGACTGTCCACAGATATTCCAACTTTCTCTTTCCATGACCACGTGGTGGGCCTGAACTTCCCTGCCATGTAAGGTAGGTGGGACGATGTGAAATAAAAGTAAAAGGCCATGAGAATGTTGGCAGAGTGGATGTGTGTCACCTGCAAATGGAAGTCAAAGGTCGGTGTTTTTATCTACAGTGGACGTGCAACATCTATGAGAAATAAGCCTTTGTGGTTTTAAGCTATTACACAGATATACCTCAGATGCTGCAGTTTCAGTTCTAAGCCACAGCAATTAAGTCAAATCATATGAATTTTTTTTTTGTTTCAGGGCGCATATAAAAATATGTTTATACATAGTCTATTAAATCTATAATGTCATTGTGTTTTATAAAACAATGTACATATCTTAATTTTAAAATACTTCATTGCTAAAAAGCATTAACACCATCTGACAAGACAGGGTTGCTACAAACCTTCAATCTGTTTATTAAAAAAATGCAGTATCTGCAAAACACAACTAAGCAAAGTGCAATTAAACAAGATATGCCCGTGATCTGGGGAGTATTTGTTACTGCAGTGTAATCTACTCTAACTGACTGATACAGTGGCCACATGTACACAGTGGAAGCTGTGGACCAGACACAAACACAGCACTGGGGATAGATCTTAAAAACAGCTGTTCAGTCGTTGTTCAGTCACTAAGTCATGTCCAGTTCTTTGCATGCCCATGAACTGCAGCACGCCAGGCTTCCCTGTCCGTCACTATACAGTCAAGACAAGGAAACAGCTTAAATGTCCTTTGACAAGATGAATGGATAAAGCACACAAGAGTGTTCCTCACATATTAAAAAGAATGAAATACTGTCTGCTGCACCATGGATGGACCTAGAGATTATCATACTGAATGAAGTCAGAAAGAGACAAATACCATATGATGTCACTTTTATGTCAGATTTTAGATTCTGCATATATGAACCTACCTATGAAACAGAAACAGACTTATACACAGAGAGAACAGACTTGTGCTTGCCAAGGGGGAAGCGGTTGGGGGAGCAGTGGGTTGGGAATTGGGAATTAGCAGATGCAAACTAGTATACACAGAATGGACAAACAACCAGGTTCTACTATATAGCACAAGGAACTATGTTCAATATCCTGTGATAAGCCACAAGGGGAAAGAATATGAAAGAGAATGTATATATAGGTATGACTAAATCACTTTCCTACAGAGCAGAAATTAACAACATTGTAAATCAACTATTACTTCTGTCACCCTGCTTATTTAACTTATATGCAGAGTACATCATGAGAAACACTGGACTGGAAGAAACACAAGCTGGAATCAAGATTGCCGGGAGAAATATCAATAACCTCAGATATGCAGATGACACCACCCTTATGGCAAAAAGTGAAGAGGACCTAAAAAGCCTCTTGATGAAAGTGAAAGCGAAAAAGTTGGCTTAAAGGTCAACATTCAGAAAACAAAGATCATGGCATGCGGTCCCATCACTTCATGGGAAATAGATGGGGAAACAGTGGAAACAGTGTCACACTTTATTTTTTGAGGCTCCAAAATCACTGCAGATGGTGATTGCAGCCATGAAATTAAAAGATGCTTACTCCTTGGAAGAAAAGTTATGACCAACCTAGACAGCATATTCAAAAGCAGAGACATTACTTTGCCGACAAAGGTCCATCTAGTCAAGGCTATGGTTTTTCTAGTAGTCATGTATGGATGTGAGAGTTGGACTGTGAAGAAGGCTGAGCACTGAAGAATTGATGCTTTTGAACTGTGATGTTGGAGAAGACTCTTGAGAGTCCCCTGGACTGCAAGGAGATCCAACCAGTCCATTCTGAAGGAGATCAACCCTGGGATTTCTTTGGAAGGAATGATGCTAAAGCTGAAGCTCCAGTACTTTGGCCACCTCATGCGAAGAGCTGACTCATTGGAAAAGACTCTGATGCTGGGAGGGTTTGGAGGCAGGAGGAGAAGAGGATGACCCAGGATGAGATGGCTGGATGGCATCACTGACTCGATGGACGTGAGTCTGAGTGAACTCCAGAAGATGGTGATGGATAGGGAGGCCTGGCGTGCTGCGATTCATGGGGTCTCAGAGTCGGACACGACTAAGCGACTGAACTAAACTGAACTGAAAATACTTTTTTAAAAGTGCTGGATGAGAGAAAAAACTGAAGGAGATCTGTACCATAACACCATTTATATAAATTAAAAATAACATACCCCATGTTGCTTAGTGGGGTCAGAAGCAAGAATCATCATCTCATCCTCATGTCAATATGTCAAGGGCAGCTCAGGATAAAGGAAAGTCCAGAGAGGGCAGTTCTGACAAGCTCTTGATGGAAAGATATTTGATAAACTATTCTCAGTCTGATGTGAAAGTTCTGTTGAAGATTCCTGGAAATATGAAAAATGGAATTTGGATACTATAGCTGCCGCTTCTCAGCAGAGCAACCATCCTGTTTCTACAATGAGTAAAATCGAATGACTGAAGGGAGCAATATACCAGCACATATGCACTCAATATGCCAGCAAATTTGGAAAATTCAGCAGTGACCACAGGACTAGAAAAGGTCAGTTTTCATTTCAATCCCAAAGAAAGGCAATGCCAAAGAATGCTCAAACTACCACACAATTGCACTCATCTCACATGCTAGTAAAGTAATGCTCAAAATTCTCCAAGCCAGGCTTCAGCAATACGTGAACCGTGAACTTCCAGATGTTCAAGTTGGATTTAGAAAAGGCAGAGGAACCAGAGATCAAGTTGCCAACATCAGCCGGATCATTGAAAAAGCAAGAAAGTTCCAAAAAACCATCTATTTCTGCTTTATTGATTATGCCAAAGCCTTTGACTGTATGGATCACAACAAACTGTGGAAAATTCTGAAAGAGATGGGCATACCAGCCCACCTGACCTGCCTCTTGAGAAATCTGTATGCAGGTCAGGAAGCAACAGTTAGAACTGGACATGGAAAAACAGAGTGGTTCCAAATTGGGAAAGGAGTAAGCCAAGGCTGTATATTGTCACCCTGCTTATTTAACTTCTATGCATAGTACATCATGAGAAACGCTGGGCTGGAAGAAGCACAAGCTGGAATCAAGATTGCTGGGAGAAATATCAATAACCTCAGATATGCAGATGACACCACCCTTATGGCAGAAAGCAAAGAAAAGCTAAAGAGCCTCTTGATGAAAGTGAAAGAGGAGAGTGAAAAAGTTGGCGTAAAGCTCAACATTCAGAAAACTAAGATCATGGCATCTGGTCCCATCACTTTGTGGCAAATAGATGGGGAAACAATGGAAACAGTGACAGACTGTATTTTGCGGGGCTTCAAAATCACTGCAGATAGTGACTGTAGCCATGAAATTAAAAGATGCTTACTCCTTGAAAGAAAAGTTATGACCAACCTAGACAGCATATTAAAAAAGCAGAGACATTACTTTGCCTACAAAGGTCTGTGGTTTTTCCAGTAGTCATGTATGAATAGGAGAGTTGGACTATAAAGAAAGCTGAGCGCTGAAGAATTGATGCTTTTGAACTATGATGTTGGAGAAGGCTCTTAAGAGTCCTTGGACTGCAAGGAGATCCAATCCATCCTAAAGGAAATCAGTCCTGAATATTCACTGAAGGGCTGGTGCTGAAGCTGAAACTCCAATATTTTGGCCATCTGGTGTGAAGAACTGACTCATTTGAAAAGACCCTGATGCTGGGAAAGATTGAAGGCAGGAGGAGAAGGGGATGACAGAGGATGAGATGGTTGGATGCATCACCAACTCAATGGACGTGAGTTTGGGTAAACTCTGGGAATTGGTGATGGACAGGGAGGCCTGGCACGCTGCAGTCCATGGGGTTGCAAAGAGTCGGACATGACTGAGCAACTGAACTGAACAGAACTGAAGCTCTTGCTTCTCAGCAGAGCAACCATCCTGTTTCTACAATGAGTAAAATCGAATGACTGAAGGGAGCATAGTCAATATTTTGTAATAACCTATAAGGGAAAAAAAATCTAACTATATAAATATAAATAATGTATATTATTCTTTAGATTCAGATGTATATAACTGAATCACTGTTCTGCACACCCGAAACTAACACAATATTATAAACCAAGTGAACCTCAAGAAAACTCTTAAAAATATTTGACCTATGCAACATGCATGCATGCTAAGTTGCTTCAGTCATATCCGACTCTTTGGGACTCTATGGACCATAACCTGCCAGGCGGCTCTATCCCTGGAATTCTCCAGGCAAGAATACTGGAGTGGGTTGCCATGCCCTCCTTCAGGGGTTCTTCCCGACCCAGGGATCAGGAAGTTCTGTCTTCTGTCTCCTGCATTGGCAGGAGGGTTCTTTACCATGAGTGCCACCTGGGAAGCACCCAATCTATCCAAATCTTTTTTTTTTTTTTTTAATGAATGAAGATAGGCAAACAGAGCCCACTGGGATTATTGGAAACTGATGCACAGTGAACTGTGATCCCTGAAGGAGAATAAAAAAACAAGAATAGAATATTAAAAGTGAAATTTGAAGGAATAATGAGTGGTGGGTGAAGTCTGTTATGTTTGTGTTTAGTTTGATGGTTAATCTGAATCCAGGTTTGTTGTTGCTGGTTGATCAGAGTACATGTTGTCATACACCATCTAATTTTGGGGTGACTAATGAGATACAATTGCACTCATCTCACATGCTAGTAAAGTAATGCTCAAAATTCTTCAAGCCATGCTTCAGCAATACGTGAACCGTGAACTTCCTGATGTTCAAGCTGGTTTTAGAAAAGGCAGAGGAACCAGAGATCAAATTGCCAACATCCGCTGGATCATGGAAAAAGCAAGAGAGTTCCAGAAAAACATCTATTTCTGCTTTATTGACTATGCCAAAGCCTTTGACTGTATGGATAACAATAAACTGTGGAAAATTCTAAAAGAGATGGGAATACCAGACCATCTGACCTGCCTCTTGAAAAATCTGTATACAGGTCAGGAACCAACAGTTAGAACTGGACATGGAACAACAGACTGGTTCCAAATAGGAAAAGGAGTACGTCAAGGCTGTATATTGTCACCCTGCTTATTTAACTTCTATGCAGAGTACCTCATGAGAAACGCTGGACTGGAAGAAACACAAGCTGGAATCAAGATTGCTGGGAGAAATATCAATAACCTCAGATATGCAGATGACACTACCCTAACGGCAGAAAGTGAAGAGGAACTCAAAAGCCTCTTGATGAAAGTGAAAGAGGAGAGTGAAAAAGTTGGCTTAAATTAGCTCAACATTCAGAAAACGAAGATCATGGCATCCGGTCCCATCACTTCATGGGAAATAGATGGGGAAACAGTGGAAACAGTGTCACACTTTATTTTTTGGAGCTCCAAAATCACTGCAGATGGTGACTGCAGCCATGAAATTAAAAGATGCTTACTCCTTGGAAGAAAAGTTATGACCAACCAAAAACAGAGACATTACTTTGCCAACTAAGATCCATTTAGTCAAGGCTATGGTTTTTCCTGAGGTCATGTATGGATGTGAGAGTTGGACTGTGAAGAAGGCTGAGCGCCCAAGAATTGATGCTTTTGAACTGTGGTGTTGGAGGACTCTTGAGAGTCCCTTGGACTGCAAGGAGATCCAACCAATCCATTCTGAAGATCAGCCCTGGGATTTCTTTGGAAGGAATGATGCTAAGGTACTGAAGCAAAGTACTGATGCAAAGTACTGAAACTCCAGTACTTTGGCCACCTCATGCAAAGAGTTGACTCATTGGAAAAGGCTCTGATGCTGGGGGGGATTGGGGGCAGGAGAAGGGGACGACAGAGGATGAGATGGCTGGATGGCATCACTGACTCGATGGACGTGAGTCTGAGTGAACTCTGGGAGTTGGTGATGGACAGGGAGGCCTGGCGTGCTGCGATTCATGGGGTCGCAAAGAGTCGGACACGACTGAGTGACTGAACTGAACTGAATGAGATACTATAAGATAACTAGCATAGTAACGAACATATTTAATCCTAAAAACATCAACTTGTTTGATGTTGGCATACATGTTTTCCACTTATTGTTAGAGCGATCACGTTTGTCAAATCCAAAGTTACAAACTCACTGGGAAGGAGAGGATGGGATGAATTGAAAGAGTAGCACTGAAACACGTGCATGACCATATGTGGGATTAGGAGCCACTGGGAATTTACAGCATGACGCAGGAAGCTCAAATCTGGTGCTAGGGATAACCTAGAGGGATGGGGTAGGGTGGGAGGGAGACTCAAGAGAGAGGGTACATATTGATATAGGCAGAAACCAATATAATATTGTAAACTGATTATCCTCCAATTAAAAATAAATTTAAAAAATGAAATTACAAACTCATTGAACAAATGCAAATACTGAGCAAATGTATGTATTCTCTTCAAAATATTGCAGATATATCTATTCAGAAGCCTGTTCAATATTAACATGCAAATTCAAGATAAGTGACTTCAAAGCCACAGCCAATCATTTATAATAGTTTCACTTGGTGAAGGTGCATAAAATGCCGAATGGGTCCAAGGAAATGACATATGATATGCCACTTGCTGTGATTGCACTGTTTTAATATATAAACGTGCTTCTTTTTTTTTTTTAATGTGCCCCCAGACAATTTATACATTTTCCCCAAGCACACACACACACACACACCAAAGGGTTAGACATCTAACATCCTGGAATTGCTGGCAATGGTGGAAAGGGAAATTGCAGGTAAAAGGGAATAAGTAGATCAATAAAACAAGATCACCTGCACAGACCAGTGGTGGCTGGGCTGTGACCTGGGGACCGTCTTGAACGCTTTTCCTGAGGTCCAGTAAAGGGAAAATGATTCTCACCTTGTACCTGCTCCCTGGAGGCATCCAATATTGCCTTTTTACTATGCATCCTGCTGGGGTGGGCATAGTTTAAACATACGCAAACAGATACACATGCTCCCCCAACACCACATGCATGCATGCTTTTCATACAAATGGAAGCGTGTGTGAAGGTATGCTGCTTGGTCTGTTGCTTGTTTCTTGTTTCCCAGTCAAGTTTTGATGGTGAGATTGGAAGAACTGGGGCATGGGACAGGGTTTTCACCATATGGGGAAAAAAAAACTGGGAGGATAAATCCAAGATGCAGGTATCCACCCTTGATCTTCCTGTAGTGTTACGAATCTCCGTCCAATCCCTGCTTTGCTTCAGCTATTTCATGTTGAGTTTCTGTTATGTGTAAGGATGAATCCTGACCAATGCATTCAAATGCCGCTTGGATCATATATTAGATTTCCAAATACTTGAGTCTCTTCTCTGGACTTGTGTTTTGTTCTAATGCTCTGTCTCTTTATAACATGGTTGTAATGTTTAGAATATTTTTTATATCTAGTTGGCAAGTCTCCTGTCTATAACCTTTATTTTCAGAATTTTATCTGCTTTTCTTTTGTATGATACAATCTCCAGGGTGAGCTATATAGCATAATTTAGCTGCTTTCAAAAAATCAGAGTAGGGAAAAAAAAAATCAGGGTAGGAAATTTCCTAGAGGTCTGGTGGTTAGGACTCTGACCTTCCATGGCAGGGGCCATGGGTTGGATTCCTCGTTGGGGAACCAAGATCCCACAAGCCACATGGAGCAACCAAAAAAAAAAGTGTACTCTGAGGCTGTGTTACATTTAGAGGTTGGTTTAGAGAGAATTGTCATCTTTCAATGTGGAATCCTCCTAGCCAAGCACACGGAGGGTTTTGTTTTTTTTTTTTCCATTTGTTCCAATTTTCCTTTCTGTATTTCAGTAAAGTTACAGTTTTCATCTAATAAAACCCTGTGCTTGTTATATTTGTTCTTAAATATTTTATAATTTTTCTTGTTTTGGTGGTTTGTATCTTTTTCTGGTTTTACTTTATAAGAGGTTAGTGTTGGTGTTGATACATGTGCTATAAACTCTGAGTGCATTTACTCTGTACCCAACCATCAGGTGGTTTTTAGGGTGGGTCTAATTATTGACGGTAAACAATCTGCCTGGCAATGCAGGACACCGTGGTTCGGGAAGATACCCTGAGAAGGGAATGGCACCCCACTCCAGTCTTCTTGTCTGGAGAATTCCATGGACTTCTATGTCCATGGGATTGCAAAGAGTCGGACACGACTGAGAGACTAACACACACACACCAATTATTGCAAGAAATGTGTGTGTGTGTGTGCTCAGTTGCTTCAGTTGGGTCTGACTCCTTGCAACCCCAAGGACTGTAGCCCGCCAGGCTCCTCTGTCCATGGAATTTTCCAGGCAAGAATACTGGAGTGGGTTGCCGTGCCCTTCTCCAGGGGATCTTCCCAACCCAGGGATCGAACCTGTGTCTCTTAAATCTCCTGCATGGGCATGTGGGTTTTTTACTACTTGTGCCACCAAGAAATATAGACTCCCTGGAAGTAATCAAGGTGTGTATGTGGGAGGGGAGGAAATGGAGTGGTGGCTGAGGGGAATCCAGACCACCCACAGAGGCATGGACCTGGGAGGCTGATGAGAGCCCAGAAGCTGCCCACCGGACCTTTCTCCTGGGTGTCTCCTCTGCTTACCTGCTTGTCAGCTCCATTTGCCTGGCTCGGCCACCTGGCTCCTCCCACTGGGTTCCTGGTTACCATTTCAGCTCCAAAGTGGTCCAGCTGCCGCTACCTGGCCGTCCCCACCACCAACATGCTTCCTCTGCAGCATCCGTCACCAGTGGTTGTTTCCATGTGGTTCTTTCCTCGCAGTCCTGAGGGAAGAAATCCAATGGCCTTGCCTCCCTTTCTGTGTCCTGCACGCGCCCTGCCTTTCTGCATGTTCCTCCCACTTTCAGTACCATGTAGCTGGGAGAATGGGGCCATTTGGAATTTTAAAATCACACACAACGTGCTCATTGAGCTTTTGACCCTTGGCAGAAACATTAGCGCTTCCCTGGTGGAGCTAGTGGTAAAGAATCCACCTGCCAGTGCAGGAGATGCGAGCCCGTCTGTCTGTGCCTGTCTCTTTCCAGGCACAGAGCAGGCAGAGGTCCCCACAGTCAGCGGAGAGCTCAGCGGCGCCAGCGAGGGCGGGGAGTGCAGAGGTTAGGAGCAGGGGTTCTGGGGACTTCCCTGTGGTCCAGTGGTTAGGACTAGCGCTGCCACTGCAGAGGGCACCAGTTCGATCACCAGTGTGGAAACTAAGATCCTGCGTGCCCTGTGGCCCCCAGCGCAGCCAAGGATAAAAAAGGAGTGATTCTGGAGCCAGAGCAGAGTGGCATGGGAGTTCCAGGAGCCTCGTGACCTCAAATGAAGGATGTCTTCCTGTACCTCAGTTTCCTCCTCCATAGATGGTGTGATTGAAAACATAATGTAATATAATGTAGTTTAGTTGTATATAACTTAATGTGTACAATTGTATCCATTATACACATGTAACTATGATATGAAATATATAACTATGTAGTAATGTAGCATATTGTTGTGTGTGCTCAGTCATATCTAACTCTTTGTGGCCCCATGGACTGTAGCCTGCCAGGCTCATCTGTCCATGGAATTTTCCAGGCAAGAATACTGGAGCGGGTTGCCATTCCCTTCTCCAGGGAATCTTCCCAACGCAGGGATTGAACCTGAGTCTCTTCCATCTCCTGCTTTGGCACATGGGAGGCCCTAAATGGAACACATTGGTAGATATTAATCTATATAACAAAATATAGTATAGCATAATAAATTATATAATTGGTAATATATTACTCTCTATATATGTAATTATAGCATGAGAAATGTTATATAAGTATGTAGTAATATAAAAATATAACCATGACTAATTGGTAATAAAATAAAATTTATAATGCATAGTATAACAAATTATATATAATTTAATAGATAATGTACAAATTCACGTATATGTGTAATTATAAGCTATGTTATATAAATATGTGTAGTAACAACACATTTTTAATCTATAATATCTTATGACACAAACAGGATTTAAAGCCTCTTACAACTGGCAAAAGTATTGAAGTATTTTGACAAGGCCTAGCCCATAATAAACACTCAGCAAGTATAAAATTTTATTGCTATAGTTGTATAGTTTATGAGTAGCAAAGAATTAAACAGTGCCTGGCCCAGGGTAACTACTCCATAGATGTTATCTTTTACTGGTATGTAGCAGGTGAGTATTAAAACATTTAGTGCCCAGTGCTCGTGTTAATTTCATACTGTAGTACACTTAGCAAGCTTTCCTTGGGATTTTCTTGCAAGCTTTCTTTGGGATTTTCTTAAGTCATACAATCATATCCTCCACACATAATGAGAATGTTATCTTCTACTTTCTCGTGTATTTAATTCCATTTGTTATTATTGTTTTGTCTAATTGTTCTATAAGTGCAGTTTTCAGAACAAAACTATATAACAGTGATGAGAACAGAAATTTGTTGTTCCTGACTTCAAGAATGTTGAGTATTGCTGGCTGTTGGATCCATGTTCACTACTGGTGATGTTAAGGAAGTGTCCTTTTATTGCTATTCTGCCAAGGCCTTTAAAACAAACAAACAAACAAACAAACAAACCAGGAAGAGACCTAGTGCTCTCAAATGCCTTTTCAATTCCCATTGAGTTACTGAAGGGTCTTCTCCTTTGTTCTATTAACTAGAGAAACATACTGACTGCTTTGTGATGCTCATCCTTTGCCTTCTGTCCCTAAACCCCACTTTCTGTGGTCTGGATCTTCAATTCATCTCTTAATTTGTAAAGAGGTGCATCAAGCATCAGGGTTAGGAGACAAAGGATCAGTATCATTTGGGGGAAGAACTAAATGAGGCAGAAGCAAGCCCAAGGTAATAAGATTCCTCAGATGGCACCAACTGGTGGAACCAGCTTTGATGAACCTAAAGCCACAATGGAATGCAGAGGAAAACTGTCAGAATTGCTTATTTTGAGGACAAGGGCAGAAACTGACTCCTGAAACTCACCTGAATTTAAAATCTTACAATAAAGGTTTGAGTTGCAGCAGATTCACTGAATCAAGCCTGGAAAAGCTCTTATCATGGTCATATGTGAGGATGAGTTAATTCCATGTCTGAATTTAAAACTCCTAATTGGAGGGGGTGGGAGTGACATAAGTTTAATTTTTCTCTTCAGTATGTAGGTGAGAAACAAATCCTCTTTTATATAGAAAGAACAGTTTTACTTTGAAGACATGATGGATTTCATCAAGGGTTGAACTTTGACCAATTGAACTCATCACAGGCACACACCAGGGACCTCACTGTGTCTCTACTACTATTATTACCACTACTTAATAAAAGCAAAAGCCATAAGGCAAAGGGTAAGCTACTATTACAACTTTAATTTATTGCTGAAACTATTATAAGAATATTTGAACCTCTATATGAAGAAAATGGAGATGTTTATAGTTGCAGAGGGAGATCCAACCAGTCCATTCTGAAGGAGATCAACCCTGGGATTTCTTTAGAAGGAATGATGCTAAAGCTGAAACTCCAATACTTTGGCCACCTCATGCAAAGAGTTGACTCATTGGAAAAGACTCTGATGCTGGGAGGGATTGGGGGCAGGAGAAGGGGACGACAGAGGATGAGATGGCTGGATGGCATCACTGACTCGATAGACGTGAGTCTGAGTGAACTCCGGGAGTTGGTGATGGACAGGGAGGCCTGGCGTGCTGCGATTCATGGGGTCACAAAGAGTCGGGCACAACGGAGCGACTGAACTGAACTGATAGTTTCGGAGAGAAGCAATTATGGAATTTTTATGGGGTGATTTGTCAATGGATTGTATGATGAGTTACAATTTTATGGGTAAAGGTTTAATGCTTTGTTATCATGTACTGTCATTTTGAATTTAACCTGGATTATCTGCTGGTTTTTAGATTTTCCAGTTATTAATTAAAGAAAGGTCCCTTCTCTTTTGCAATATGTATTCATTTCTGCAATATGTATTAATTGGATTCTGATTCCTAGAGACATAAAAATTATTCCAGCTACTTCAGTGACAATAATTCTTTTTTTTTTCTTTTGAGAAGGCGAGAAAACTTGAATTTCTCCTTAAAACTTTCTGCACCAGTTTGATTTCCCCCTCACCTTTTTACCATTTTTTTTTCTTTCAGTTCAGTTCAGTTGCTCAGTCGTGTCCGACTCTTTGCGACCCCATGAATTGCAGCACGCCAGGCCTCCCTGTCCATCACCAATTCCCAGAGTTCACCCAAACTCATGTCCACTGAGTCAGTGATGCCATCCAGCCATCTCATCCTCTGTCGTCCCCTTCTCCTCCTGCCCCCAATCCCTCCCAGCATCAGAGTCTTTTCCAATAAGCCAACTCTTTGCATGAGGTGGCCAAAGTACTGGAGTTTCAGCTTTAGTATCATTCCTTCCAAAGAACACCCAGGACTGATCTCCTTGCAGTCCACGGGACTCTCAAGAGTCTTCTCCAACACCACAGTTCAAAAGCATCAATTCTTCAGCACTCAGCTTTCTTCACAGTCCAACTCTCACATCCATACATGACCACTGGAAAAACCATAGCCTTGACTAGATGGACCTTTGTTGGCAAAGTAATGTCTCTGCTTTTGAATATGCTATCTAGGTTGGTCATAACTTTTTTTCTTTAGGAGCTTCTATTTCTCTGATCTACAGCTTTTTAGTGGCCAGTCTATTTGCAATCTGGTACTAAAAAAATTTTTTGGCTTGAAATTAAGGGGAAAATGCATCATCAAATCACCCGAATGAAACTACATTAAAGGGTTCATGAAACTTAAAGAACCTAAGGCATTAGAATCTTGAGAGCCGTGAGAAGAACTTTGGTAGGTAGGGTCAGGGAGGTCTACATTCACATTCCTTTTATTGAAAGAGCCACTGTGATGATCTCATTAGTTTCAAGAGATGATTGATGGAAAGGCCCTCCTGTTTCTCCAGGTGTTTCATTTTCAAACTCTTCATGACTTTGAATGACAGGTGCTCTTCCAGGCTGTATGGTCAAGGCCATTGATTCCAGATTCTTAAATGGGAATATTTCTTTCTTTCACTCCCTTCCTAAACCTACTCCCAAGTCTGACCTCCCAGCCAGAATCATGGCTCTCAGTTTGTATTTCTCACTTTAGAGAGGAAGGAATCTGAGATGCAAGGCTGGAGACCACCTACATAGCAAGACCCAACGTCCCTAATTACAAAACCACATTTGTGTCTCAAAATGTGTGCTCTAAAGACATGGAGGGCACCCAGACTTCCTTGGGGTTGTGCTCAGCAGCTTGAGCCCCTTGCTCATCATTTGGTCCAGCACAGGTCCACAGGGTGAATCAGTAAATGGGGAAAGCATTTCCTGGACAGCACATTGACTTCCCAGGTGGAGCAGTGGTAAAGATTCTACCTGCTAATGCAGGAGAGGCAAGAGACTTGGGTTCAATCCCTAGGTCAGAGAGATCCCTCGGAGGAGGAAATGGCAACCCCACTTCAGTATTCTTGCTGGGAGAGTTCCATGGACAGAGGAGCCTGGCGGGCTGGGTCGCATAGAGTTGGATGCGACTGAGTACAGTACAACACATACTGACTGTCTTTCAGCAACATCACTGATTTATCTCCAATTCAACAAATTTGTGTGTTGAATCAAGTATCTTAGGTCAGAGTTTAAAATCACAGGCTCTGGAGCCTATTACCTGGATTTGAATCCCAGTACTGCCCCTTATGGCTGCTTGATTGTAGACCAAGGAAGTTGTTCAGCTTTCTGGTTGTCGGGTTCTTTGTTTGTGAAACACGGATGAGAATAGCCCCTTGGGTTATTCCTTGTAAAGCACTCAACAAGGTCAAGCAGGTAGTGGGCATTGAGTAACACCATAGCTCTTTTATCGTTAATTTACTTTGGCAAGTCTCTCATGGACCACTGATGTGATTACATGTAATTCTTAATTTTTTTTTCATAAACATTTATTTTTGGCTGCCCCGAGTCTTCCTTGCTGTGAGTCGGCTTTTTCAAGCAGTGGAGAATGGGTGCTACTCTCTAGTTGTGATGCATGGGCTTCTCATTGCAGTGGCTTCACTTGCTACTGACTATGGGCTCTATCTAGAGCACACAGGCTCAGTTGTTGTGGCTCATGGGTTTTGTTGTTCCACAGCATGTTGGATCTTTGTGGACCAGGGATCAAATCCATGTCCCCTGCACTGGCAGGCAGATTTTTAACCAGTGGACCACCAGGGAAGTCCTAATTCTTGTTTATAATTAGTTGCAATGACCACTCATTACCCTGTAAGTTTAAAAAAAAATAGTTTAATCTTGAGATTTATGATTTTTCTTTCTTTTTTCTTGTTTTTAAAATTTTGATACAAAATGAGCATATACAGAATTAGATGGGGGTGTCGTACCACATGATGACTATCGTTAATAAGATTATTGTCTATTTGAAAGTTGCTAAGAGAGATCTTGAAAGTTCTCATCACAAAAAATTTTTAACTGTGTGGTGATGGATGAATATTAAATTTATTGTGGTGATCATTGTGCAATAAATAAATCATTACATTGCACACCTGAAGCAAATATAATATTGTAGTCAATTATGTCTCAATTTTTAAAATTAGAATAATTAATGAACCATCGAGGACTCATCTTTCAGGTTCAACCAGGATGGACTCGAAACTAATCTTGTTTGACCTCCGCCCGATACCAGTGATGTCCTGGAGCTGACTTGCTCTGCCTGCCAAGACCCAGTTCCATGTTCCATTCCAAGACCCAAGATTCTCTTCCCAATTCTGTGTTCAGTGACACACTGCTGGGAGTTTGCAGCCAACCATAGTGGGAGTATTTGCATCATGGAAATTGGCAAGTGCTACAAATCAAGCCTTCTCCCCTGCTCCCACTGCTGTGCTGGAAGAGCCTGTTGTTAAGGAATTACCAGACACCTGCTGCTACAACCCCCACCCCCACCCCATTAGATTCTTTTGGAACATCATATTATTTTGTTTCAGTATGTACACCTAAAATATTACAGTTCCTTTAAAAATAAGACCATAATTCCCTTGTCCCATATTAAAAAGTTAACACTAATTTTTAAAATATTGTCAAATATCCACGTGTTCAGATTTCCCTGATAATTTCATTACTTTTATATTTCTATTTTTACTTTTTTCATAATTGTTGTTTTGTTCAAATAAGAATTCCAGATAGGTCTGAACTGCAGGGTGGCAAAATGTAAACTAGGGAAAACTCTAGAGGACAAATAACCCTTTTCTTTCAACAACTAAATAAATTGTAGTAAGAGTTGTTTAAAAAAAAAAAAAAGGAAGAGAGGCAGAAACCGATGAATTAGGCAAAATTTAATAGTTATATATGAGGGAGAATGGATACATGTATGTATGTGGCTGAGTCCCTTTGCTGTCCACCTGAAACTATCAGCATATTGTTAATCAGCTTTCTGTATGTGTGTGTTAGTTGCTCAGTCATGTCCGACCCTATCCAGCCCCACGGACTGCAGCCCACCAGGCTTCTCTGTCCATGGGATTCTCCAGGAAAGAATACTGGAGTGGATTTCCCTGCCCTCCTCCAGGGGATCTTCCCAACTCAGGGATCGAACCAGGTCTCCTGCATTGCAAGCGGACTATTCACCATCTGAACCACAAGGGAAGCCCTATGCTCCAATATAAAATTTAAAAAGTCATATAAATGAAATACAACTTGTGAGTCCTATCCAAGCAGTAGTTTCCCACGTTTTCTCCTAAAAGCTTTGTTGTTTTACTTTTCACATGCTAATTGACTTTCCCCATCTTTATTGAGGTATAATAGATAATGGAAGGACTTCCCTGGTAGCTCAGCTGGTAAAGAATCTGCCTACAATACAAGAGACTCTGGTTCAATTCCTGGCTTGGGAAGATTCTCTGGAGAAGTGATAGGCTACCCACTCCAGTATTCTTGGGCTTCCGTGGTGGCTCACTTAGTAAAGAATCTGCCTGCATTGCAGGAGACCTGGGTTCAGTCCTTGGGTTGGGAAGATTCTGCAACAGCTACCCACTCCAGTATTCTGGCTTGGAGAATTCCATGGACTATGGAAAATGTATGTATTTAGCTTGCACAATTTGATGTTTTGGTATATGTATACATCGTGAAATTATCACGATAATCAAGTTCATTAACATATTCATCCTCTCACATAGGATCTCACGTAGCATCTGTTTTTTCTTTGTAGTGAGAATACTTAGGGTCCACTCTCCAAGCAAATTTAAAGCACAGTGCAGTATTAACTACAGTCATATTGTGTACATCAGATCCCCAAATGTATTCATTTGCAAACTATCCCTCCTCTCCCCTGCATAACCCCAACCCCAACCCCTGGCAACCACCAATCCTAACCCTCTGCCTTCTATGAGTTTAACTCTGTTAGATCCCACACATAAGGAACATCTCCCAGTACTTGTCTTTTTGTGTCTAGCTTATTTCACTTGGCATAATGTCACCTAGGTTCATTCGTATTATCATAAATGACAGGGTTTACTTCTTTTTTTAAAGGTTGTATCTATTTGTCCATAGACAGCTGTACACCTGAAACTAACACAGCATTGCAAATTAACTATACTTCAATTTTTAAAACGGTAAAAAGAAAAAAAGTCAACTCAAAATAGATTAAAGACTTGAGACCCGAAGCCATAAAACTAATACAGGAAAACATAGGGAAAAAAGTTTTTTATAATGGTCTGGGTGGTGATTCTTCGGAAACTGAAAGCACAGGCAGCAGACTGCATTTAACCAAAGAGGTTGAGCATAGAAACACTCAACAGAGGGAAAAGACGATGTAGGGAATAGAAGAATAGATGTGCATAAGTGGTTAATATGCAAAATTGGTAAGGAACTCATAAAACTCAAAAAAAGGAATCTAATAACCTGAATATAAAATGGGCAAAGGACATGAATAGATATTTCTCAAAAGTGGACGTACACATGGCCAACAGTGTATGAAAACACATTCATTGTCAATAATCACGTGGGAAATACAAATCAAAACTACCATGAGATACTGCCTCACCCCTGTCTGAGTGACTGTTATCAAGAAGGTAAAATGTAAGTGTTGGTGAGGATGTGGAGAATGGGGAACACTTACACACTATTGATCGGATGTAAATTGGGGTGGCCATTATGGAAAACAGGATGGAGGTTCTTCGAAAAATTAAAAATAGAGCTACCATACGGTCCAGTAGTCCTACCTCTGGGGACTCGCCGCGAGAAATACAGTCAGTGTCTTGAGATAACCCTCCCCCATTTACCGCAGCATTAGTCACAATAGCTAAAATATGGACCCAATCTAAATTGATCTATTTACTGATGGATTAAAAACAGATTATATATGCAATGCAATATTATTCAGCTTTTAAAAAAAAAGAAGTAAATCCTGTTTATGATAATGTGAATGAACCTGGATGACATTATGCTAAGTGAAATAAGCTAGACACAAAAAGACAAGTAGTGGGTGATCTCCCTTAGGTGTGGGATCGATCTAACAGAGTGAAACTCATAGAAGTATAACCATAGATATGAAATACATATAATGTAAAAGAAGCAGTTATATAATACTATATGGGCATATATTATATAGTATATAAATAATTATATGCATATTTATATATATCAAGTAAGTGTATATTATATAATTATCTATTACATATATATTAACGTTTTTATTACTGTAGCTTTGTAATGTGTTTTTTAGAATATTTATCTATTTGGCTGTGCAGGGTCTCAGTTGCAGCATGCAGGATCTTCTGTCTTCTTCTTGCAGCTTGTGGGATTTAGTTCCTTGACTAGGGATCAAACTTAGGCCCCCTGCCCTAGGAGCACACAGTCTTACCATACAGACCACCAGGGAGGTCCCTGTAGTGTATTTTTAAAAAGAAAGCGTGTTACCCCCCGCTTTGTTGATCTTATTCAAATTGTTTTTGCTATTTGGGGGTCTTTTGTTCCATGTTAATTTTAGGAATTTTTTTTTTCTAGTTCTGTAAAGAATGCCTTTGGGGTTTTGATAGTGAATGTGTTGAATCTATAGATCCATTTTGGGTACTATGGACATTTTAATAATATTCTTCTAATCCGTGAAAATAGGATGTCTTTCCACTCACCTATGTTTTCTTTAATTTCCTTCATCAGCGGTTTATAATTTTTAGTGTACCAGCCTTTCAACTCTTTGGTTTATCTCTAAGTTGTTGTTTTTTCCTTCTTGCTATTGTGATGGAATTGTTTTCTCTATTTCCTCGTAGGATAATGTGTTGCTTGTATAGAATTAAGACTCATTTTTAATATGTTTTTTATCCTGCAACTTTACTGAATTCATACTAGTTCTAACAGTTTTTTTGTTTTTTTTTTTTTGTTGAGTTTTGAGAATTGTCTACATATACTATCATGTCATCTGCAAACACAATTAATTTTGCTTCCTCCCTTCCAGTCTGGATGACTTTTATTTCTTTTTCCTGTCTAATACTCTGGCTACAACTTCTAGTACTATGCTGAACAAAACAGATGAGAGTGGGCATCTTTGTTTTATATTGAATCTTAGAGGAAAAGCTTTCAGTTTTTCCCCATTTATTACGGCATTAGCTATGTTTTCCTTGATGGCCTCATTGTATTGAGGAAAGTTCTTTCTACACTGATTTTGTTAAGAGATTTAAAAAAATTATTTATTCATTTATTTATGGCTGTGCTGGGTCTCGGTTACTGCCCAGGCTTTTCTCTAGTTGCAATGAGTAGGGGCCACTCCTCATTGCAGTAGCCGGGCTTTCTAATTGCAGTGGTGTCTCTTTGCAGAGCACAGACTGTGGGGCAGGCAGGCCTCAGTGGTTGTGGCACATGGGCTCAGCAGTTGTGGTTCCTCGGCTCTAGAGCACAGGCTCAGTGGTTGGGGCACACAGGCTTAGTTGCTGTGAGGTATATGGGATCTTCCCAGACACAAGGGATTGAACCCACATCTCCTGCACTGGCAGGTGGATTTTTTAGCACTGAGCCACCAGGGAAGCCCCTGATGAGAGTTTTTAATCATAAATGGATATTGCCATTTGTCAAATGTTTTTCTGCATTGATTGAGATGATCATGTCATTTTCACTCTTCATGCTGAACTATCTTTATATCCGAGGGATATATACTACTGGTTCATGGTATATGATCTTTTTAATGGATTATTAGATTTGGTTCGTTAGTGTTTTGAGGATTTTTGCATCTACGTTCATCAGGGATATTGGTCCGTAGTTTTGGCTATGCCATGTGGCTTACAGGATCTTAGTTCTCTGACCATGGATTGAACCCAGGCCCTAGCAGTGAAAGCAGAGTCCTACACTGGGACATGAGGGAATTCCCTCTTATGGTGTCTTTATCTGGGTTTGGTATCAGGGTATCAGATGCTGGCCTTATGAGTTTGGAAATGTTCCCTCTTCTTCTGTTATTTTGGAAGAGTTTAAGAAGAATTTGTATGAATTTCTCTATGAATGTTCAGTAGAATTCATCCATGACACCATCTCAGTTCAGTTCAGTTCAGTCGCTCAGTCACGTCCGACTCTTTTCGACCCCATGAATCACAGCACACCAGGCCTCCCTGTCCATCACCAACTCCTAGCCCTGGGCTTTTCTTTGTTGGGAAGGATTTGATTACTAATTCAATCTGCTTTATTTGTTATTAGTCTGTTCAGAATTTCTGTTTCTTCTTGATTTAGTTTTGGTGGGTTGTATGTTTCTAGGAATTTATATATTTCATCTAAGTTATCCAGTTTATTGTCATATAATTGTTCATAATAACCCCTTATTATCTTTTTATTTTTAATAGCTGAGGCATCTGTTGTAATGGCTTCTCTCTCATTTCTGATTTTTAAAATTTGAGTCTCTTTTTCTGTTAGTTTCAATAAGGGTTGGTTGGTTTTGTTTATATTTTCAAAAAAACCAATTCCTAGTCCACCCCCCACCCCGTTTTTCTATTCTCTATTTGATTTGTGCCCTCTGTTTGATTTACTTCTGCTCTAATCTTTATTGTATCTTTTCTTTTGCTAGCTTTCCTCTGAGTTTGTTCTTTCTCTACTTCTTTGAGATGTCAAGTTATGTTGTTTGTTCGAGGTCTCTCCTCTTTTTCAATGTTGGAGTCCATCATTATAAACACTCCTCCTAGTGCTGCTTTTACTGCATCCCATGAGTTATGGCATGTTACATGTTCACTTTTGTTTATCCCAACATAGTTTTAAATTTTCCTTTTAATTTTCTCTTTGACTCAATCATCGTTCAAGAATGTGTGTAGTGTCCACATATTTGTGAATTTTCTCATTTTCTTACTGTTTTGATTTCTAGTTTCATTCCAGTTTAGATGGAAAAGATACTTAGAATGATTTTAATGTTAAATTCATTGCGATATGTTTTGTGACTTAACACATGACTTATCCTGGAGAATATTTCATGTGCATTTGAGAATAATATTTATTCAATGGTATATATCTGTTAAGTCTTAGTGTCTATGTGTTTGTTATGTTGTTCAAGTCAGCTGTCGGGTAGGTCATTCAGAAGGAAAATCAAACTTGAAAGGCTATTGATTTTTACATGTTCATCTTAGAACTCTGTTCTTTGCTAAATTCTCAATGTTTAGTAATTGTTTCTCTGTGAACTTTTTGGGGGAGTTAAGTTATTTAATTATACCATTTGTGATAAAGAATAGTTTTCCTTCTTTCCAATTCTCAGACCTCTAATTTTTTTCTTCTAATTGAATTGGCTTATATGCTCAATAAAATGATACAGTATGGCAATGTGAGGCAACCTTGTCTTTTTTGATTCTTATTTCTGACATTGGAAAAGTTTTAGATGTTCTTCATCAAGTAAATTGTTGAGTATTGGAGAAAAATATGTTTTATAGATGTATCATATATAATAATTTATTTATATATAACATTTATATAATATAATTAATGTTATGTATATGTTACATAAATTCATCATATTAAGGGGGCATCCATTGATTTTATTGGATTATTAAAAAATATAAATAGGTATTAAATTCTGGCAAATATTACTGCTTTGCCAATATTGAACCAACCTTGAATTCAAAGAATAAATCTTACCTAGGTGTGATGTTTTATTTTTTTAGTCTAATATTAGATTGGATAATATTGGATTCTGCTTGCTTATATTTTAAAGTTTTATGATTGATATTCATAAATGAGATTGGTCTGTAATTTTATTTTTGGATGCAATCTTTGGCATGTTTTAGAACAGGTTCAGTGTTTCTCTTTATAAAAATAATTTTGAAAATTTTCCTTTGGTTATATGCTTGAATAATTTAAGTAGCATTGGAATTATTTGAACTTTAAAGGTTTAGTAGAATTCCCCTATATAACTACCTGGGTCTGCCTTTTTCCATTTCCTCATTATATATAAAGAATCCTTTCTTCCCTTTCATCCTAGATTCTTTTTTTAAGTATACTTTACTGAAAAAAAAATCAAGTAAATCATAGGTAGATCTGTGAATTTTCTCAAATAGAATATGCTTGCTTAATCAGCATTTAGATCAAGAAACAGACACTGGTGCCCCAGAAACCACTTTCATATTTTCTTGAACTCTCTAGCTTCCCACAAGAGCCTGAAACCCTTTGGTCATGGTGTTCTCTAGGCTCTGTAATTTTTTTTCCTATGTTATATGGTCTGCTTAAGTCTTTTCTTTTTTTTTTTAATCTCTAGTCAATTTTGATTAACCAATGTTTTCTGGAAAATTATCTATTTCATCCAAGCTTTCAAATTGGTTTACATATAATTATGCAAGTTAGTCCTTTATGTTTTGAATGTTTTACCTGTTGTATTCCCTAATCCTTAAAAACAACAGGTTCTGGGTGGAGATGTTCCATTAAGGTCCGTGCAACAAAAGATTACAAATACGTGTGTGTGTGCATGAATGTGCAATAGTGTTATTGAACAGCTACTTTTCTGGCTGGCTGGCTAGCTATTTATCTAGCCATCTAACTAACTTGGTATCCTGGTATCTCTGTATATTTCACATGGTAGAGAGAATGAAGGGCATCTACAAAGCATGTGCATTCCAGATGAAAGAGCTGATTGGGGCGTCCTGTTCTCCTTTCTGCTTTAGGCTAAGATAGACAATTTTGCAACCAGGAGAGAGAAGCCAAGAGAATTGTGGAGGCATTGGTGCTGCCGTTTGATGAGCTGCTGAGATAAAACCAGGAAACACCTACCTCCAGAATTCTTGGTGAGAGATGTAAGCCTGTTTGTTCCACTCCAAGTCAGGTTCCGTTATGTGTGGCTGAGTACGTTCCTAACTGATACAAGAGAACAAGACAGGCAAAATCAGATAATTGTTTTGTTCATAGTATATAAATGTTGATACACAGAAAAATTATCGTAGAGACACTAAATTCCCCAACTCTCTGTTAGCAACCTGAGTAGCAGTTACACTAATTAAGTGACTATTGCATGACCTTTATAGTGTAACCAGTGTTAAAAGCATAGTTTACATAAATTATTCACAATGTTTTAGATATATTTTACCTTTTTTATTTTTGTACAGTGGGATAACAGATTGCGCACATCTTACATGGATGATAGGGTACATCCTCCTAGGGTTTCAAAATGATTAAGTGGAATAACCCCTATAAAGGGCCTAGGACACTGTCTGGCACATAAAGTGCCAGTAAAGTGCTCCATAAATGCTAATAATATTTTAATAATCAATATCGATAAAGAAGAGTGGTGTTTGCTACTGGTAACTCATACTTAAATGACTAGCTCCTTCTTATCCTTTGTATTCCAGTAAGAAAAGCCTCCTCCTCCAAAAAGCCCTCCCTGGCTATTCTATCTCAAGTGGAATCCCTCCAATAGTTCCCATTCCCCATTGCCCCCAACCTGTTTACTAGCCCAGAGGCCTTGTCATCATCTGTAATTCAATTATTTATTTGGTAAATGCATGTCTCCCCTGATAGACGTAAACTCCATGAGAGCTGAACTCCCAGTGGCTGGCATAGATTCTCTGCTCTCTATTTGTTGAATAAAAAGACCAAAAAATGTCCAAGAAACTATTATGATAAGAGAATACCATTTGACATAGAAGGGCTGTGCTGAGGTAGCCATTTCTTTGGGGATAATTTTGAAAGTGAAGATGGGTAAAAATTCTAGACCGTTTTCAAACTAAAGCTTCATCAGGCCACTTAGTGGTTTATTATTAGTGGTAAAGAATCTGCCTGCGATGCAGGAGACATAGGAGATGCAGGCTCAGTCCCTGGGCTGGGGGCGTGTATCCAGTGCCACTCTGAGGGAGGAGGACGCTCCTCCCTTCCACTCTGCTGCCTGCTCACGAATCTCTCTACCCCCATCACCACCAGCTATGGAATCCAGTGGCAACCATGGGTCATGGTCTCCCCACAACTGACATCCTGGAAAGACTAGCCGGAGACCCTCTCTCTTCCCGTATCGTCTAGAACTACAGGATATGACAGCAGCCAAGCAGTGGGCTTTGGCTACCTGAGTTTGAAGCCCATCTTCCCTGCTTACTAATCTTTCTTGGGGCAAGTTACTTTGGCCTCTCTAGGCCATGTTTAGTCATTGGTAAAAAAGGTGGAAACAGCGGACCCTGCCTGGTTAGGCGCTGATGGGTGCCTGGTAGATTCTGGATAACTGTGACTTTTATTACCATCCTTCTGGATGTCATCACAGTCTCTGCCAGTTTTGACCAGCAAGGGCCTGGGGTTCTGGGATTGCATTTTTCACATATACATGTTCTATAGCCTGAGAGTTTGTTTTCTAATTGTGACGGATATGTGGCTAGCACTATGGCAACCTAATGTGGATTATTCCAAGAAGGTTCTAGAATCTCTGGATGGGTGGGGCCTCTGGCTGGCCATCTTGGAAGAGGGGCTTGGGAACTATTCTCTGCCAGCACTTTACCTGGATGGGTGTTTTTATGGTTGGGCTGGTCCTGTAGTTGTTGCCCAGGGTTTAGTGTTTATTTGGGGTACTTTGGAGGATTATGCACATTTAAGGGGTGGGTCTTTGGCTGTATTTGGATAGCAAGCACTCATGTTGATTGTATGTTCATTTGGGCAGCTTTTGAGTGTCATTTTGTGATGAAATCTCGCTAGTAAGCACACAGTTTTTATGTGGGATGAATGTTACATAGGAACTTTGGGAAGGTTAATGGATAGCGGGTGTTTGCTACTTTTCTTGCCCTCGGTGGCACACTCTTTGCTCACCTCTGCAGTACTGAGCTTGAGGATTAATTGGCTGGGATTAATTTGACCTGGAAAATAGAACAGGAAGTAGGGTTTGGGCCTGAGGTAGAGAGTCAACTTAACTGATGTCCCATTTGGCCTGTTTCAGAGGGTGCGATGGTTGATGCTGGGAGTGAGCTGGTCCCTCCCTCCCAACCTTCTAGGAAGCCACACCATGGGCGACCATGAGCTTAAGGGATGAGCCTGGGGATGAAGAACTATGGGGAACCCAAGATCTCAGGTCCAAGCCATGACCCGTCAAGGATTCAGTGAGTTTGGTGTGGGACCTATGAGTGCTGGTGCCCATTCCCTCCCCCAGCAATGGTGCAAGATTTTTATTTGTATTTCACTTCATTATGAGTGAAGTTGCATGGTTTCCCCAATGTTAGTTGTACCTTTTTATAAAGTAAAATTACTTGTTCCTGTACCTTGCCCATTTTTGTGATGGGCTTATTTATTCTTAAGAACTCTTTGCTTGTTAGGGAAATTAACCTGTTGTTACAGATTTTTACCCAGTCTCCACCCCCACCCCCATTCACATTTAAGTTTTGCACTGTCCTCGGCCAACCCCCCTTTATGGTTTTTAAATCTTATGTCATGCTTATTACCTTCCATAAACCAATATTTTAAGGTAGCCATTTTAAAGATGTATTTTTATATTTAAATATATGTTTTTGACCCACATTGAGTCCATTTGTGTATGGAATGAGGGTAAGGATAGTTATTTGTACCTTTTTAAAAAGTAAAATTGCTTGTTCATATACCTTGCCCATTTTTGTGATGGCTTGCTTGTTAATTCTTAGGGGTTCTTTGCTTATTAGAGAAATTAATCCTTTCTTATGTATTTTTACCCAGTTCCACCCCCACTCCCATTCATATTTGATCTTACATTTTATACAGCCCTCTCCTACCCCATCCCCAACCAGCACTATATTTGTTTTTAATCTTAGGTCATGCTTAGATGGGCCATAAGATTTCAGTAGTAAAAATCACCATTTTAAAAGTACATGTTTGTATTTAAACATATGTGTTTGACCAACACTGAGTTCATTTGTGTATGGGATGATGTAGAGATAATTAGTTATTTGTACTTTTTTAAAAAGTAAAATTGCTTGTTCATGTATCTTGCCCATTTTTGTGATGGCTTATTAAGAGATCTTTGCTTATTAGGGAAATTAATCTTTCTGACATATTTTTACCGTTTCCACCTCAACCCCGTTCTTATTTAAGTTTTGCATAGCTGTCTCCCACCCCACCTCCCCACCCCCATTTTATATTTTTTTAATCTGAGGTCATGCTTAGAGGGGCCTTCCATAAGATTTTAATTGTAAAAATTGCCATTTTAAAAGTACATGTTTGTATTTAAACATGTGTTTGACCAACACTGAGTTCATTTGTGTGTGGGATGAGGTAGAGATAGTTATTTGTACCTTTTTTAAAAGTAAAATTGCTTGTTCATGTATCTTGCCCATTTTTGTGATGGCTTATTAAAGAGATCTTTATTAGGGAAATTAATCTCTTATGTATTTTTACCATTTCTACCCCAACCCCGTTCTTTTTAAGTTTTGTATAGCCGTCTCCCACCCCACCTCCCCACCCCCATTTTATATTTTTTTAATCTGAGATCATGCTTAGAGGGGCCTTCCATAAGATTTTAATTGTAAAAATTGCCATTTTAAAAGTACATGTTTGTATTTAAACATGTGTTTGACCAACACTGAATTCATTTGTGTGTGGGATGAGGTAGAGAGAGTTATTTGTACCTTTTTTAAAAGTAAAATTGCTTGTTCATGTATCTTGCCCATTTTTATGATGGCTTGCTTATTAATTCTTAAGAGCTCTTTGCTAATTAGGATAATTAATCCTTTCTTACATATTGTTACCCAATTTCCACCCCTACCCCCACCCTGATTCATATTTTATGTACAGTCCTCTCCCATCTCCCCACCTCTGCTTTATATTTTGTAATCTTAGGTCATGCTTAGAGAGGTCTTCTATAAACTTAAGATTTTAATTGTAAAAATCACCATTTTTAAAGTACATTTTTGTATTTAAACATGTGTTTGACCCACTGAGTTCATCTGTGTATGAGATGAGGTGTAGAGGTAATTAGTTATTTGTACCTTAAAAAGTAAAATTGCTTGTTCATGTACCTTGCCCATTTTTGTGATGGGCTTGCTTATTAATTTTTAAGAGCTCTTTGCCTATTAGGGAAACAAATCCTTTCTTACATATTTTTACCCAGTTCCCACCCCTGCCCTCACTCATATTTGATTTTTTTTACAGTTCTCCCCCCATTTAAATTTTTTAAATCTTACGTCATGCTTAGAGAGGCCATCTATAAATCAAGATTTTAACTGTAAAGATAGCCATTTTAAAAGTAACTTTCTGTATTTAAACATACATGTTTGCTGCACATTGAGTTCATTTGCATATGGAATGAGATAGGGATCCAGCCTAATTTTTCCCCAAAGCTCTACACCATTTGTTTGTAACTATTTGATAGCTTTGTACCAGGTTTATTCCTCCCGACCCCCTACCTCCCACACCCCTCCCATCATTTTTACTGAGTTAATAATTGACAAATTTTAATATATTCAGTGTATACAGTGTGATGATTTAATATACATTGTACACTATTCCTTGAGTAAATCCACTTGATTTGAAACAGCATTACTAAATTCCTCCCACTCAATTGAGATGTTGGATGGACAGAGAGCTGAAAAGCAGACACCTATTTTGGGGAGAGTAGGTAAGTAGACACACCATAAGATAGTATATAAAGGTATAAATTGGTAGAATACTTGGATGGGGCAGCAATGCTCAAAGTATAGAATTTTTTGATGGACCTTAGCGGTTTTCTTCAGGGCATGGGTTTGGGAGGAGGACAGGGTGATCATTTGGTATTGTCTGAAAATCATTTTCAGAAACCTAAGATTAGGTCAACAAATAGTATGGGAAGATTTTACACCCACTTATAACCTTGGGGCCTTGTCACCTAAACATGGGGGCCTCCTAACTTTTGATGTAGTCCAAACCCTGAACAGTTCATGTTTGCTCGAAACCGCAAATAATTCACAGGAGTCACATCTTTGCTCACATTTAATTTTTATTTTGATTTTTTTAATGCTGCACAACACGATATTTATTTCATTTCATTTATTTCATTTATTTATTTCTGTTTGCTGCTATTATATTTTAGTTACTTAAAGAGAGAAGGGAACATTTGTGGCCTTTTTTTCTTAATCTTAATCTATA
Source organism: Oryx dammah (assembly GCF_014754425.2). Taxonomy (NCBI): domain Eukaryota; kingdom Metazoa; phylum Chordata; class Mammalia; order Artiodactyla; family Bovidae; genus Oryx; species Oryx dammah. Next base: position 25,862,790 of record NW_024070194.1, on the reverse strand, counting down.
GGCCGCCTTAAGCTTTCTAAATTTGGAATATTTAAGCAAGCTGTAGGGTAAAGGGGGTTTCGCAAAATCACTTGAGGGAAAGGAAAGGTTGCTTTGTTAATCATGCCCTATGGTGGGTGATCAACTGCGTGTACAATTATATCTTACTTTTAATTAATTGCGCTTAAGGCCTTAATTAAATCTGGAGGTTCCCTTCTTAGAGCAGCTCATACTGACGGAGGTGCATGCGCTGGATGATGTCACGGCAGTCGTTGAACACGCGGCGGATGTTCTCGGTGTCCACAGCGCAGGTGAAGTGAGGGTAGCAGTAGTGGCGCCCATCTCCACTAGCAGTGCTGATTCTCTGTGGGGACAGAGGAATGGTGGTCAGTGACCCCTAGCCAGTAACTCACCAGTAGATGTCATCTATCAAACTCTGCCCACTAGTTATTGACATTATGTTGAAACAATCCCCAACTGAAGGGCACAAAGGCTAAGAGTCATGCTGGCTATCGGTGAAATAACATGGAGGAACTGTGGATGGTTTGATCCTCAGATTTAGAATTAAGTAAACAACAGTCTCTACTCACCAGAAATTCATCTCGAATGAAGTACTTGGCCCGGGTCACGCGTGGGTCCTCTCCGGGCTCGGGAGTCGCTGTAAAGAATATAAATATTTTGTTACTTAAGTAATTAGAATGAGATTCTTTTGCTCCCCCTATAGACCCCTTATAGTGTGGTGGTAGCGGTGGCTGGGGAAGTGGAGTTCCATTCTTAGAGATCATTCATTTTTAAAATCAAGAACAGAAATCTTTAACATATGCAAAACCCTGTGGGACCAATGGGCACTAATCAACTGCAGAAGGCCATACGTACCATCCTCAGGAGTAGTGTAGCGAGCAAATTCTGGAAAGTAGTCCTCAATCTTCGATTTTCCAGCAAGGACTTTCTCAGCCAGCAGATCTTGCTTGTTGAGGAACAGAATCACAGAGATGGTGCGCAGCCATCTAAGAAAGAGGGAAGCGGGTTTATTGCCCAGGAAAAGACAGTATTCTTTTTGCAAGTGGTTTGAGATGCTTGCACAAGAACTTGTACAAGATTCTTTTCTCTTGACCTTGACATCAGTAGGAAGGAGATGGGGGCGGGGGGCATCACTGCACAAACCTGTTGTTCCAGATGCTCTTGAAGAGGTTCAGAGCCTCCTGCAGGCGGTTGGTCTGGTTGTCCTCCCGAATGACCATGTTGTAGCTGCTGCTGGCAACCACGAAGATGATGGCAGTCACATCTTCAGCACAAGAAAGCAAACATAACGCATGTTAGCAGAGAAAATGATCCTTAACAATTAGAAAAGCAAAATGTCCTTAAAGAGCAGAGAAGCCCGAGGCTTCCGTACCATTGAAGCATTGGATCCATTTGCGGCGTTCATCGCGCTGGCCGCCCACGTCAAACATGCTACAGGAGAGAAATGATACCTGGTCACTCCAAGAGCCAACACTGGTCCACCGCTCTCCCTACCAGAGGGAACGTCAAGATATCTTTTTTTTTTTTTTTAAGGGAACCATTTACTTACTGGAAGTTGACTTTGTCCACCTGGAACTTGGTCTCAAAGATTCCAGAAGTCAGGACACGGCAGCGGAGCAGATCCTAAAACAGAATCTTGAGTCAAGGGATCTCACCGAAACCAACTAACACTCATTAATAATTGCCAATCTGGAGTTGCCAATTAGTTGGGACAGAGGGCTCCAAGTCCTCTGCTTGTGAGAATGTGTGCGTACCTGGTCGCTGGGCACGTAGTCATCCTGCTTGATGACATCAATCTTGTCCAGGAAGCTGGGAGAAAAAGATGCACCAGGGTGACCACATACTCATGCCACTTTGCCCACCCACTATTCCTGCCTCTCTGCAACGATCAGCTAATGGAAATGATCACCCACCCCACAGTTACATGGCGTTAAGTCAGTGGGAATTTTTCTTGTGTTCATTAAACTTATGATTCCAAGCTTATGCTTTAGAGAGGTTAGAGCAAAGAGAATATAAGATAAATATACCTGGCTGAGCAGTAGTAGGTCTAGGAATCAGGAACTAGGAGTGGGCTCTCCTGGCCTTGTTTTAATTTTAAAAGGCTGGTTCTGTGCAGATCAATCAGCTGACTGATTTTGTGCCATTTGATAATGACTGAGTTAAATTCAAATTGTTTGGCTTTGGTTAAAATGGCAAGTAGGATGAAAATTGGACTCTTCCTGTCATGCAATGTTTTAAAAAATGGAAAAAAATGGCACATTTAAGAGCAGCAAGGTTTTTTTCCCTCCCAAGAGACTAATGAAAATGAGATTGTCTGAGTTACTCAGAAAGGGTATCCCTTCCTTCTACTTGTAAGAAGGGGCTGGGCCCTTACCACACTGAACAGGAAACAGACACAACGTTCCCTTCCGTTCTACTTGGTCTATGAAATAGCACAGTCCAGATATTAAACTTTAGTGTTTTCAAAAACCCTCACAGCCACCCAGGTTAGGGGCTCTTATTCAGGTTGGGAGCCTGCACAGTGGAGGGGTGGAGATCTGAGGGGCCATCCTTAAGGATGAGAAAGCTTTATAGGGGAAAAGCAGTGTTTTTTACCTCCCTCTCCACAGCTATACACTGTCCCCAAAGCAAAAAGTACCTTTCTTATGTTGCCAGACTAGATAACACTGTTAGGGAAAATAACTTTTAAAACACTGATTACTGTCTTAATGTTAAAACCAGCTTTTTTCTTTTTCCCCCTTGGGGGGAGGGGTCTGGAATTATTTTAAAGGGGGCTAATCAAAGAAGAAAAATCACAAAGGAAAGTCTATTTAAAGAAATTCTGTACCTTTTTTTTTTTCTTTCCTCCTTCCTTTTTACCAGTTTAAAGTTAGTCTGGCTTAGAGGATATACTAACTTGCCCAATCAGTCTTACATTACAGTACCAGTCCAGAAATAGCTCCCCAGCCGCCCTGGCCTCCAGCATGTTGCCATGGCAACAGAACCACAGTTCTAAAAATAGATCATCAGCACCAAATCTTGTGAGAGAGACATCTGGAGTGGGGCCAGCCAAACCCGGGCTCAACAAATAAAAACAGGCACCTTAAGAAATGGGCAAGGTAGCAGTAGATCAACTTTTTAACATCAAGGCAGTGAAACCAGAAACACACTGGTCACTGCAGGGGTAGAGCTGCTTTCTAATCATCGGGCTGGGGAAGACATTTTATAAAATTTGAGCTGTGTTCTCTTTTTCTTAGAGTTTCCTTAAAACTTTCCATAAACTGCATATGTTGCCTTTTTCAGATAAAGTTGCAGGAGTAATTGAGTGTTGCTTTAAAAAAAAAAACAAAAAAAAACCTTTTAAATGGTGTGAGATTAAAAAAAAAAAAGCTGGCTAAACTGTTAATTAATGAAGTTGTTACACCCTACTACCCCCTCCCAGAGCACTCCAAACTGGGGTGGTTAAATCCTTCTAATCTTGTACCTGTACTTCTGACTTGGATCCAAACTACAAAAGGCAAACAATTCCAGGATTTCCATTTGTTTTGCATTACTATAATTAGCACTTCCAGCTTTAAGCTCAAACTTTTGAGAAAATCAGAGACTTTGTTGAAGAGGGGGTGGAGGTTGGGGGGGGTCACAGAGACTGGCCAAGATGGACTTTTTTTTTTCTTACTTGTTGAAAAAATATACAGATTTGCTTGTATATGAAATCACAAAATAGCTATATGTGCGACAATTGAAAATAATCAAATGCACTTCCAATGGGAAAGTAGGGCCAAGGAGAGATAAACTGACAGGCTTCACAGCCCCTAACATAAGCTCTTGTGATGTGTAGATAACAGGAATTTGGGGCACTTGCTTTGTGTTTGCAGTTGGAGTGCTGTCACCTCTTCCTCCCTCCTGTTTATTCAAGTGGTTTTCATAAGTTCCTCAGGCGTGGGGCTCCTAAGTCATGCAATTTTAGCTTTTTGTGAGCCAGCCGGGTACCATGTTTCTGGTTACTTAATATTTTCAATAGCAAAATTGTGTGTGTTTCAGTTACTTACATAAGAGAGGCTGAAACATCACAAATATCTCTTGCCCTTCCCCCGGTCATAAAAGACAATCCAACTTAAGAATATATGATAACTGAGACCGCTGAGTACATTTGTGTAACATCAGCAAACAAACGATACCTTTAAAATATCTTTTATGGCTCTGAACATCACATATTTGCTATATTATGTACAGGATAAGCAAGGTCGTAAACTATTTAAAAGGCAACTTTCCAGCTGTGTTTATCGCATCCACTGGAAGAGAGCCCATGAAGGGACACAGCAAGGACCCCATGGGGGGAGCATCCTCGAATTAAGCCCAGTGTGAATGAATCAATAAGGATAGGAGATGGAATTCAACACAATACCCAACTCTAGATGAACTAGACATATTGGACTCTGGCAGCTTCTACAGTCACTTACCTGACAGTAGAAATACCAAAGCAACGGACTGGCCACGAAGGAGGGGGGAGGCATATTTTTGCCACACTGTTCCTCTTTGTCACGTTTTAAATTACAGCAATAAAATACAATACTTCTACCGTATCCAAAGTGTGAAAGCTGTCCTATCTCCCCACATGCTTGGAGGTCAATTCAATTAATTACTTCAAGGTAATTAATTATGAACATCACTTTACTGCAGGTAATTATCATTTTGCTCTACCAGGCATTGCCTGTTTGTATAAAAATAATGTCACTGCACTAAAAAGTGCAATTAAGGGCTTTATAAAACCAGTGAATCGGACTACAACTTTCAAACTGCAGGCTGGCTTCTCTGAAAAGAAGTAACTTAAACAGTGTGAGTTGTGGTTTTTAGGATGTTCTCCATGTGTTAGTGTTTGTGTGTGCGCACGCGCACGCTGATGCGGAAACAGTGTACTTACTACTGGGCGCAGTCAATCAGCTGGTACTCATTGGAGCGCTCATAGCAGGCACGCACCCCTTCATCCTCCCAGAGAGCCTTGGCATGCTCGTAGAATTCCTGGAAGTGAACAAGAGAGGGAATGTTTAGACACGGGGGCTGCCTCCCGTCAGTGAGACCAGAGTTCACCCTGCCACCAACCCCGGGTGCAATTATTCCCTGTTTCGAGGCAAACTAAGGAGTCAGTGTTCATAAAAAACTTCAGCGTGCTACACGTATTTGGAAATTGAGACCAGTTGATCTCTTATTGTGAATTACTGGTCTTGGGTAGTTTTCATTCTGTACTTTTTGGGAATGGGATGAAGGACCAAACTAAACGATTGAATAAGTTTCTTTCTTCACCCAATTGCTTACCTAGGAGTAATACAAGCTAATTAGGAGACTTTGCCAATAAATGATTTGATGTCATAGAGGTAAGACGTCTCATTTATGAAGATGTGATGAGACCGCAATTTTCCTTCCAGGAAAATGTGAATTTTAGCAAAAAATATTATAATTGGGAGCTACTGGCAAATCTGACCTTGTCAGTCAATGCCTATCAATCAAAGGAGCAAATGACCTCTGCCTAGTTTTAAGCTGCAGTAGGTCACGGTTCATATGTCATTTGACGTAACAACATTTTTAATTATATGGGGCAATCTCCCCTTACAAGGGAAGGAAAGGTTTTTCTGCAATGTGAATGCAGCAAGAAAAGGGTCAAAAGCTAAATGGGAGGACCCTTAAGAGTCACCATCCTGGTGCATTTTCTGCTATTAGAGCTACAGAATCACAGAAGAGTCTGTGCTGGGCATTATGTATGCTGTGTTTGCTGCTTGACTCTTCTTTTATTTTTTCCTATTTAAGAAAATTTACCTAGCCATACTTTTTAATACTGCTTCCTGGATAGGAGAAGTTTGCAGCCAAACCCATTTAAAATATACAAACACAAATTCCCACGAAATCCTGACAAAAGGCAACAATAAGTTATTGTTTTTGCTGTAGACAAGTCTTTTCCTTCTGGACCTTATAAACTTGCCCATCTTTCCACCTTATTTCCTGTTCCCCTCTTATAAACTATTCTTCCCTCACTAAGGGTCAAAACATATATATATGCTTAGGGCATGGGCAGTTCTCTGTTCCCTAAAAATAGTTCTTTACGGAGCCAACAAATCTGTGCAAAAAGTGTCCTGCACGTCAGCCAGGGAACAGAGAAGACAATCCCTGTGTTATGACATTTAGGTGAGGCCCTTTTGTAATTTTTTTTTTAATTAATGAGAAAAGACTTCATTTAGCCAAAGGCAAGGACTGATTTTAGAAAAAAAATTAACAGTTAAATGGCAAATTGATTAAAATGAGAATATCTCCCGTTTATAAAACTCAGAGCTGGCACTTCATTTCTCATTCCTTGACATCTCAGAATAGTTTCAATCGCTAGACGATTAGCATCTCTGTGCCATACTCAACATACAGTACTTTGTCACAAGATGTGTATAAGGGAATAATTAAGGCTGCCACAACTCATGACTTTTTCTTCTGTGAAAACTTACAGTCCAATCCAGTGGGAATTGTAGTATTGAACTGGGATGTTTACTTGTGGAGAGGAGTAAGTCAAGACTGACAAGGGGTGATAGAACTTTGCTCCTCCCGTCTTGACTAAAGCCCTAATGATTATTGCTAGCTGTTGCTGTCATTTAAAGAATAAGGATTCTTAACAGGTTAACTGTTTCCTAACAGTGTCAAAGAACTGGGCTTTGCTGGCAGTGTGCAAACTGAGTTTTGTGGCAGAGTAGGGGGAGGGGGGCCCCTGGTGGTGTGGGGAGGGGGTGCAGGCTTGGCTTACGGGAGGGAAATCAAAGTCCGGCACGTTCATCACGCTCAGAATGTAATCCACTCTGAACTGGTTCTCTGGGTTGGCCAGCTCCACAGGGGGCACCAGGTTGCTCATGGCGGCCACGATGGTCTGAAAATGATGGAGCAAAGGTCAGGGGAAGAGCACTGTCTGAAAGGGAGGCTAAAAGAAAGGACAGAAAAGGACCAGGCACGTACTTCAATGGCCTCTTTCAGGTTGTTTTTGATGTCCTGCACTTTGGTGGCCTTCTCACTACAGTGGGATTGAAAAGAAAAAAAAAAAATCATATTGCATCACGTTGACTCACAGTGTCGTTTCAATCACGACTTTCCAACTAAAATAGTATTCTGTTCTTGAAGGAGTGGTGGGTTCAGATCTGTGCTTAGGTTGGAGGTTCCTGAATAATGGTGGTTTCAAATGATAACCATCCATTGTGTCCTGAGGACACGCCCAAGTAGGGCAGAACCCCAAGCATCTAGATAAAGATTGTGGCTACTGTACCAGAAGTGTGGACTGGTTATTTACTATTCATAGGGGCTTCCACCCTCTTGTGGCCCCCACTGCATACCAGCACTTCCTAAAAGTTCCTACTGGCCTTTATTAACATCTCTGCTGCGGGTTCAGTTGCTCAGTTGTGTCTGACTCTTTGCGACCCCATGGACTGCAGCATGCCAGGCATCCCTGTCCCGAAGCTTTCAGTGGGGGTGGGAAAGTGTTATTGTAGGGTTAGGGAGGTGGGGAAAGGTCATGGTGTGCCTTGGGGCTTCTTCAGTCACTGGATTAGCATAGGGACCAGCAGTGAATGAAATGTAGGTGGTAGTGTTAATTACAGACTTAAGGGCCCTATTTTTATTTATTGGAATAGTCACTGTGTGTCCCTCGATGCGGCCAGCAGCAGTGGACAATATTTCTAGTTGATGATGTTAATATACATTGATCCCTCGATGTGAATACAGTAAAATGGAATTCTGCCACCCCTCCCTGTAAGTCTTTAAGATCTGGGACTTATGGGGGGAAGGGGAGGGAGGCAGTGTGGCCTATGCCCCACAGTTAAGTAGATGTCAGTGCCTTCATCACTTTTTAATTCTGATTTTAACTTGCACACCTGGGAGGGCAGGTGTGGTCTGTGTGGAACCGGCTACTTTCAGGGTCCCTGGGGCCACAGGTAAAGGCCCTTTGACTCTGGGGAACCCTGACATTGTGCTTGTCCCCGTGTGTCTTCAGACACTGTCCATCATCAAACACAGCCAAGAAAGATTCTTTGAGGCTGTGTTCTTGCCACAGTATTGCCCAGAGTGGGTCACCTGTGGGCTAGGGGATTGGACCACACCCACGACACACCTACTATCAGGTCCTGGGAGGTGACAGTAGTGTCACAAAGATGGAAGGTGCTGTCCTCAGGGGAGGGGCGGAGGGTCCCGGTGACAGAGGCAGGAGGGGGACAGGGCTTATATTTTTCTTGCTGGGGATTTTTAAAAGAAATCACTGGAATCCAGTTGTTGATGTATTCACAGGGTTAATTCACCTAGAGTACTGGGATGGAGGTAGAAATTAAACACGTAGCCCCTCAGGGGCAGGACATTAGTGTAGAGGACAAGTGGGGAGGGGATGTTAACAGCAAGAGCAGCCTAGCTGGGAGGTCAGTGTGACATGGGGAGGGGGAGGCAGCTCCAGGGCCGGGGGTGGTGGGGTGGGGTGTGTGGCCATGTGATCACCTGCAAAGCCCTGCCCCCCGAACTTGGCCTTTCACCCTTTCAAAATAAGCCTTTTGCATATTCGATTGAACGTGGGCCCTGGTTTTCCGAATGATCTCATTTCTTCCTTTCCCCAGGGTGCAACTGGCCTCCGAGACCCTGCCCGTCTAGTATCTGAATGGGGGGAGCTAGTTTAGAGGTACTGCCCTCATCAGGGGCTGAAGAGGTGTATGCTTTGTGGGTGCAGGGCTACAGATGGTACCAGGAACCCCCTCGTGGCTCTTTAAAAGTGCTGCAAGGCAGGAGAACTCCAGGAGAGCTGTGCTGCCAACCAGAAGTGGGGGATTTGTGCCCCAAACCCCTGACTCTTAATGCAACCAGCATCGATATAAAGGGATCTCATCCTGACCCCCTCTGTGAGTTTGTGAGTTTCTGAAATTCCTAATTGTGTCCCGACTTGGCGCTGCGGCCTAAATCAGGTATGTAGACGTTGGAGTTTTAAACGGACATGTGTTTGTTCCCAAATTGCACACAGAAATGCAAAGTTAAAATCCCACAGGACAGTCTCATTCTCATTCATTAGAAAGAAGCTCCATTTCCATGGTAATGAGCACCTTGGAGCTTTGGTTTTAAGGTCCCACAATAGTTAAAATCATGTGTGTCTGGGTATTAATGCCCAAATGAGCCCAAAGCAAGAGAAAAGTTATTTCCAGAAACCTGGTTCTTTCATTCAGTTTGATATTTTGGTCTAAGTAGTAGTATGGTAATTGGAAAACTTCCAGTCTTAAATACGGATATTCTGAGAATGTGCTCAGTATTCATCTACGTATGTGAATAGGTGTGGGAGTATATCAAGTATAAAACAGCTAAAATAGAAATCTGAAATCTAATTCGGGTGTGTAATACTAAAACAAAAATTCCTCCATTGAAGCAATTACTATGTAGATGGAGATATTATACTGGGGGTTGGCAGGTTTATCATAATTTTTACTATCGCTTAATGAATTTAACATTGATTGTGAGAGTCTCTGATAAAGTTCCTCATGTTTTTGAAGTAATGAAAGCCAAAATGTACATCAACTACATACAGAATTCGGATGGATGAAAAGTAGGGGCTGGAAGTACTGTTTGGATTTTGTAAACCCCCCACCCCCCCACCCCCGCCCACCGCAACATGTATAAAGCCTGAGATCAGGGCTGCTTTATATGCTGGGTTCAAATTTTAAGAGATAGTCACCCCCTCCCCCAAGTGTTAGGGAAGGCTATGTTGTAAACTGACTTCTATACCTTTTATCTTTATGCTTTTTTTTTTTTGGTGGGCAGACAGACGAAAGAAGAAAGACAGAAGACAGACGCAAGATACAGGGATTGCTGAGACATGCAGAGAATTTTTATTTATCACATTTGTTAATACTTAAGTTTTAACTTGTAGAACAGAGTCACAGATAGAAGAGCAGGCGGTTAGTAGGTATTAGTAGGGTTCAGTCAGGGATCTAGCATAGCATCTAGGAAGTATACAGGAGGTGTGGTTCAATAGAGAGGGGTCATAGCTCTCAAATGCCAACTTTTGGTACAGTAAGCTGTCAATCACTGTTTATGTAGATGCTTTGGGTGGTTGATACACTACATATTTGTCAATTAGGGATTACTTTTTTTGTTTTTTTTTTTTTTTTTTTTTTCAGTTATCTTTAGAGGTTAGGAGTTGGGGCCCCATCCCCCCACCCCCCCCCACAACAGAATAGTATTCTTATTAGAAGTTCCTAAGACGGGCAAATCCAGCATGCAAAGTGTGATAGGACATAGCCGGGAAGATGAGAAATTGAAGCCATCATCTAGGGGTTATATAGTCTAAAAAAAACAGATGAACAAACATGTGTCAGTTACTTGGTCCCGACCCCCGTCTCCTTTGCCCCTCCCCTCCCAAGCCACAGAAGCTATTTTTGAGGTGCCCTAGGCTAGGTCAGTTGGCTCTGCATGTTCTCAGGACAAAGACCTGCTCCCTCACTGCATGCTGAATACGCAGAGCAGTGCTTGGAGAGGGTTACCTGGCACGCGTGTATGTATGTGTGCATGAGTGTGACGGGCAGTGCGGATGCAGGAAGTGAAGGAAAAAAAATAATATAATGAATGGAAAAAGATGGAGGCCATCATTAATTTCCTGTCCACTGGATAAAATGACAATTTTAAAAAGACCAGAGACTTTTCGAGATCATTCTCAACAATGACCTCCCTCCTCCTCAAGGTGCCAAGCATTTATCTCCCCCCCGCCCAATTAAGGACAGTGTGGCACCACGTATTTTAATAGAGGTAAAAAGATTTTTTTCCCTCCAAAGAGGTCTGAAATTTTAACATCAGACCAGCCACAGGGTAGACAGAATTTAGTAGTTTTAAAAACAAGTAGCCAGTTTTTAAAACAAGTAGCCAATTCAAATGGAGAGCTGGGGGTGGGGGATACAAACCATCAATGTTTGAAATCCTAAAATGACCGTCTTAATGCTGAAATCTATAGCTTTCCCCCAGCTGAATCTAATTATACTTTAAGGATGGCAAAAAAAAAAAAAAAAACAAAAACCTGTTTTGCACTTCACTTGCTCTGAAATGACAAGAAATTGTGTTGTTTGCAAATGTATATACCAAGATGGCTGATGGCCCTTAAATGACTTTGGTTTTCTTCCCGGGTCTCTGTGTCCTGTTTCCCAGTATGAGCTTTGTGTGTGTCAGGTGTGTGTGCGTGTTAAAAAGTTTTTCTGTTTTTGAATGTTCCTACCCATCGCTGTTGCTCCTTGCAGCCTGCGGGTCCTCTTCGCCGCCCCTTTTAAAGAGAGATTGAAAGCTCACCTAATCTGCAAGGCACCGCAATTTCACAAAAACCCCACACAGCCTCCCTACATTCCTAAACAAACGGCCGCCATCCTCCCGTTCATTCTTAGGTCGCCTTCCTGGCTAAATTGGCACGTCTACTGAGACTGCAGGCCATGGAGGGAAGAATTCCACACCTTCACTGCAGCATTAGCAGAACCCTCTGGAGACTTCCGTCAGGTACAGGAGGGACGGATAATTATTTTCTTGTGCTTTCACTAAATGTACATGCATCAGGGAGCTAACACAGTGATTTATCTCAGTTCTTTGGAGAATATAGCAGCGCTTAAGGCCCCTGATGGTTCCAGACCTGTCGCCGTGTTGTCCTGAACACACATAGGTCCATGAGTTTTGGCCCGTGACTTTCTGGTGCATTATTAATTTCCTCCCTTCTTGGACTTGGGCAGCTACCTATAAGATGTTTTTATTTCTATGTAATTGTTCCCCATAAACTGTCATCAATTAAAAGTGTGCCTGGACTGTGAGGCACACAGCAAAAAAAAAAAAAAAAACGATTAAAAGAATAAAACCCACTACCACCAAGCCCCTCCCCTCCCCAAACCCAATCTTCGTGATTGGCAGGAACTCCTCCTTAAAGGTGGGAGGGACAGGATGGCTTAAGCTGTCTACCAGGTCTTGTAATTGATTAGCTTATTAGCTCATCCAGTGTTAATGGCACTCCCCCCACCACCAAATGTAAGGAAGAGAGTTAGCTAGCATTGAGTTAGGAAAATCCGCATTTGACCTCTGTATTTGTGAAGGTCAGATTAATATGCCATGGTTACTCTGCAGAGGTACTCGGCACAGCAGTCTGCGGACAGTTAAGGCAAATGTAATAGCTCAGCCCAGCCCTGACAAAGCGCACGTTTACGGAGCAAGGAGGCAGAGACCCTGAGCCACCACACAGAATCCCCTTGGGTGGACGGATGTCCTCACTTGGCAGGGAATTCCTAGTGGAGAAGGAAACCGCCTTTGTTGCAATACCGCAGCGAGGAAAAAGAAAAAAGGAGGCTCATTTGTATGAGATAAAAATAAGGTTTCTAGGCTCACATAAAGAATTCCCCTGTATGTCACTTTCACAGGCTAAATTTAACATCCTCAGAGATTACCTATGGTTTCCTCTACAAACAGGCAAACTGGGAATGTCTCTTCCTCTTTCGGGGTGGGGGGGGTGGGGGGGCAAAAAAAAAAAAAAAACAGAAAAGAGAAGTGCTGGTTTAAATGCCTCGTCTGCTTTACAGACAGGCTCACTTCGGGGGGGAGAAACTTTTCTCTAAAAATTAAAAAATTTTACGGCAATCCACAGAGTAATAAAACTTTAAGTGAATTATTTCAAGGATGTCCTATCTTCTATTGGACCTGAGCTAAGGTAAACAGTGGCTGCTGCACCCTTTAAAAATGCAGGCCACATCCAGTTTTAATCAAAATACTTATCTAGAGGGGACATGGTCAAATTATTTTTGCTTAACAACCCTCCTGAAGCAGCGCTCCCCAGAAAGTTGCTGGGGGAAAAATTATGCAAGGTTTTTCTTTAAATTACAAAATCACAGCAAAAAGCCTATTTCAGGCTTTTTAACTGACAGACAGCAGTCTCTGGCGGCAGGGCTTTACTGAAAGGTGTGTCAAATTAAGAATTTCAGAATTGATTTGTGACATGTGAACGTGACTTAATCAACATGTACTTGCACACCATTAACTCATCGGGAGAGCGAGCCATTCATAAAACTGGTAAAAGAGCTCATCCCTCTGAATTTTAAACTTACAAAGCGTCCTAAACTAAATGTCCATTTGTATGGATGATGTCATCCTTTTCTCTACCTTCCCCCTCCATGATTATTTGGTCTAAGAAATTCTAGAATTTTCCATAAAGAGCTGCCTCCTGCCATTCTTTTACTTCTAATAGGTGATAAAATTCATCTCTGTTTCCCCGTGTAGTGCACAGTAGGAGACAGTAACTGGTCTTTATTAGTTTGTTGGAGGGAGGGGTTGGTGCATAACTGAATTAAAACTATGCCCCTCTGACTCAGCCTCGCCTTTGGAAACTAAAGGGGAATGCAATTTCAAATTGAACCCAGGTTTAAGAAAAGGAATAGGATTGCTAACCAACTAGTTAACTGCAAACTAGTGCCTGCAAGTGTTTGTAAGGTTAACTACCCTTACCAGCCCTCCCACCCCCGTGAAAGTGGAGGTGGGTCTGGGGAGACCTCTGCTCCTTATTTGCATTCTTCTCCTATAGTTTACACCTTCATATATGCACTCTCTTTCATCTTTATTCTCACTGCGGTATTGGCACATTGTCCTAAAGCAAGATGCCTTGAAGGACTTTTCAAAGGCAAAAGTGCTCCTAGGTCTGGCCAGAAGTACCTAACTCCAGCCTTTCTATCAATTTAAATATATTTTTCTTTTCTTTAGGCAAGATCATCGATTTTTAAAAAGGGAAATGATGATTTGCCCATTTTAATTCCAAAGCGGGGGGGGGGGGGAGATGAAGAATTACTAACAAGGGCTGACTCTTCCCACTTTGTTTTATGTGAGAATATTATCAAAACAATGTTTCCCTAATAGTTTAAAACATCCTGCACTGGTGCATTGCGCTGAAATGTGCTGGGGGTGGGGACCAGCTCTGCAGTGGTCAGCGTGGCCAGGCAAAGGGATGGCCAGGGCCGGTGTTAGCCACGTTGGAGACCCACTGCACCAAAACCTACCGCAGACCTGTCACGGGGCCAACGCAGGGGCTTTATAACTATTACTGTTTGTTGCTGCACCAAAGAGTGAAAAAGGAGGAAAAGAGCCCCTAAAGAGCTCTTTCCTGGTATGTAGGCTGAAAAAATTAAGCGGACATTGGCTGCCCAGCCCCTAAAAGCTACCTAAACTTCCTAAAGGTTAGTATAAAATGTGGTACTCTGATCGTGCCCTTGGTACAGATTTGACACTTACTCTCCATTAAACCCATTAACATGCAGGATCCTCATTTGCTTCACAATGGTGCTTTTACCAGATTCTCCAGCACCTAGAAAATGAAAGTAAGTCTCAGGTTAAGAAAGAGGCATTTTACACACTTTGGGCAGGGAGGAGAGAGAGAGAGAGAGAGATTACTGCTGTTTTCTCCATAGAGGCAACACGCAAAACACAAGCAAAATAAGAGACGTGCAAATTTCCTTGACATTTCGACGCAGAAAAAATGAAATAAACATCCAACTTTGTGTGTACCTGCAGTATTTCACCATCAGAACAACAAACAAGAATTAAAGGTTTTGGTTTGTTTAGGTGTTTTCTTTTAGTTGTTTTAAAATTTGTGGGGTGGGCACAGAAAGAATGATGCAATTTTGTCATGGTGGGGGGAGGTAGGAAAATTACAGTTATAACTATGAAACTGGATCTTTGAACTACGAGCATTCACTGGTAAAAATGTACACCTTAATGTATATGGGCACATAATTCATTGTTTGTCAGCTGTTTCATGGTTAAAATACCCCAGGGTTTTCACAGACAATGCCCAGACCCCTATGGCGCCCCCAGATCTAAACTGACGCAGCAGCTCTCCAACATTTTCTCAAAGTAGCTGTTTTGTCTGCAGGGTTCTTGTCCCCTGGGCTACTTAAAAATCACCCCCTTAGCCCCACAATATGCCATTTGATCCACTTCTCCACACCCCTCCCCCCTTTTACTGCAAACTTTATTTTTCTATGGTAAACTCTCTCTGGATATAACCACCATTTGGGGGTCGGGCGCGGGCAGAGATGAAAGACCATAGATTTGCTGTCTTCTTGAAAAATATTTAAATATAGTGCTTGAGAACAACCCTATTAATAACATGTTAAAAAGGACAAGACTTTAATCATAAGGGATAATATTCCTGAAAACAACGGAATTTTCAATGATTCCAAGCCCTTCACGACTAACAGAGCTAGAAAAAGGGCGTATGCCCCATTTGAAATCACCTTAAATTTGTAAAAACATGTATTTTGGAAAAAACACAGTTCCACCAAGCTAGGAGGAGGATTGCTAGTTTCTCGGCCTCTGTAAATGGATACTCTGTCCAACAAATAATCCTGAGTGGACAATTTTTGTCCCCCTCCCACACAAACCTATTTGGTTTTGTAGCCCCTCTTCACTTTTTATTGTTTTGTTTTACTGCCCAGAGAGCAAAGCATTCCTCCTCCTCTTGCCTTTTCACAAGGCTGTAATCAATATCTGTAAAAGTTAAAATTAGTTTCCACAGAAACATTGATTTCAAAGCAAACATTCTATCTTAATGAACCTAACTCTCAGAAATTAAAATATTAATAGTACTATTGAAGAGAATACATAATATTAATCAGAATCTCCAATATTATTTCGTGTTAAAATTCGTAGCACCTCTCTTTTACATGCAGAGGTCTGTGCCTCAGTTTCCACATTTAGGAAACCAGAGAAACTGAAAAACTACTGCAAGATCTTTTGTGGCCCTGTAATTCAAATTTTATTCCATTAAATTTAAAAAGAGGATCCTCTTTTTTTAAAAAGGGCATCATTATGTTTATTCTTTTTTTGGGTAAGGGGCATCACTCAGTGAGAATCACCGTTTAAAGATGTAAAATGCATGGCACTGACCCAGGCTGCAGAGCCCCATGCCAGAGGCTTTTTATGATAATGGGACTAGGACCCCTGGGGCAGGTTAGCCTAGTGATGCCAGGTGCATTCAGAGTTAACAGTCTCAAATTAAGGGGAGACTATGATCACTGTGCAAAGGTGTCAGAAATTTAAGGTACCATTTGCATCACACTTGTTTTAGATTATTCAGATACCAAGAGTGTTCCTAGGAAAGATTCTAGACTTTTCTAGGCTTATACTTTGAAATCAAATTATACGCAATTAATATTCACACACCATAATTCCACCTTTAGAAGTTTTTGACAACAGCTCAACATATGTACCATTTAATTACTGTAATTGCAAATGCATAAACACCAAAGAGACTTATTTTCACTTAATAATTTTCTGCTTTACATAAATCTGGACCCAGGAGAACAAAGACATGACCCGTCCCCCAAAAGCAAAGGAGACGCCACCACGACGGAAAAACAGCCCTTTACATTTTATTCTTTATAATCAAGCTCTTTTGTTGATATGTGACCCTGAACTAGGTCTTAACCTAGTAAATTCACTCAGATAGCCAAATTACTGAGGAAATGGAAAACTTCCATACTAATTAATGCTTGTGTAATTCTTCTGGTCATTTCAACAATTTCTTTTATGCTTCTTTTATTTATTTTTCCAAGTCAGCACCTTTAAGAAAAATGGGGGAAAGGCCATCTCCTTAGAGTTAACAGCCCCCCCCCACGCCTTTTTTTTTTTGCCAAAGAGGAAAAACCGCAATCAAAAGAGAAAACCCAAAACCAAACAACCAAATGTCACTTGACAAACAACTAATTCATGTATTCTCCTCTCCTTCCACCTGGAAAAAAAAGTCTTTTCCTTCAAGTGCGCTGGATTCCCCCCCCCCCCCACCTTGAAAAGGGCAAAAAAAAAAAAAAAACAAAAAACACGCCATTTCCAGACCAAGAAGCCATTTACAGACAAATGTCATTTTCCAGTTTTGATTTGTGCGTGTCTTTTTCTTTTTTTCCTTTTTTCACAAAGCGCTCTCAATGTGGCCGACTAACAGGAAAATGTGTGTGTGCTAATGGTTTATGGGGGGGGGGGGGCGCTGCTGCGGGGGGGGGGTGGGCGGCAGCTGCTACAATTAATTCTCTTCTTTGCTTTTCAAAAAGCCTGCATATCTGGAAGGGGAAAAAAAGGTCATACTGTAAAATGACGTGTCATTTGGCTTCACTGGGCACTTCAGCGTACTAACTCCATTTTTTTTTTTTTTTCCGGCCTTATTTTATTCGATTCTCCTTCGCTTCCTTCCACGGCCCGGCCCGGCCCGGGACACGTCTGCTCCGCGCACACAGGGTGTCCTGCCCCAAACGCACCAAGTCGCGCCCAGCGGCCGCCGCGCAGCCTCCTCCCGCCCCTCGCCCCTCCTCGGCTCCGGCGCCACGACTCGCCCGCGCCCCCTCCCCCTTGCTGCACCACCTTTACCACCCGGAGCCCTTCCGAGGGGCTGATGTCACCCGCGCCCCCCCCACTCTCCGCGGCTACTTCCACCGCCGAACCTCCCCTCGACGAGGCCCCCTCCGCCACCGCGGCGTCCCCCCGCCTCCCCCCCGCTGGCTGGCTTTTTCCCTGTCCTTCTCCCGACAAATCACACACCCCACGGAGGCGGGTCCCCCTCCCGTGGCCCGCCACCCCATTTCCTGTCCCCGAAACCCTCTTTTTGTCGCAGTCTCCCGAGCCCTGTGGGACTCCCCCTCCCCCTCCCCAACACGCACCCGAAGCCCCGGCGCCGTGTAGGCCTCGCGGAGAGAGAGAGAGAGAGAGAGGGGAGGGCGCGGGGAGGACGGGAGAGGGACCGGGAGCGGGCGGCCAGGGCAGGGAGCCCCGCGCCCGCGTCGCCACGGCCCCCAGCCCCATTTCAGGCCCCCGCCCGGCCGAATGGCGCCCCGGGGTCCCCCTTCCGGCCTGGCCCCCCGGAGGCTGAGCCCGCGGGCGGGCGGCGGGCTCGGGAGCGCG